>NC_136506.1:46204501-46804501 GCF_053919585.1 Euprymna scolopes | reverse complement strand
ATATATACATATATATATATACATATATATACATATATATACATATATATATATATATACACATATATATATATACACACACACCTATATATATATATATTTTTTAACGACACGAAATACTTTATTATATTTTTCACTATTTACTTCTCTGAAAAGGGTACTTGATTCACTATGCTAAACATCGAAATTCATGATATTTTGTATTTCACCAGTAAAGAGATTAACTGGGTCCATATACTATCATAATGATTACCAGACTGAAAAACTCTGTTTTCTTAGTGACGAATCGGCCGAAATAACGGTTTTATTTTTACTTTTTCTTTTCCAATGAATTCTATCTTTGAAATGAATAAATTCTACGCATCTAATTCGCGCTTTTGCTATTCCGGATTTAATTCTCTTTAGCGGGATCAACAGGTTGTCGCCAGCAGGCTTTTAGCTTGTCACTGGCTTGACAGCTCCATTATCGGGTTGAATGTATTTCCACTATTAACTGGATCATCCTTTTGAAGGAGAAATCCACCAGGAATATACGGGGCACATCAATCTTCGCCGGTATTAAACGGTATTAGGCATTTGGTGGAAAGGCCCAATGAAGCGGCTTAAGAACCGAGTCATTGTGTGTTGCAATTAGAAAGCGACTTTTCAAAACTACTAATGTAAAAAAAATGTGTGTCTCTTTCAAGGAAATTTAAAATAAATATTAGAAGTCACAAGTTTATTAATAGAAAAATAATATAAATAACACATGTTCGGTACTATATAAGTATATCGTGGGGGGGTCTTTTCACACATATTCAGTATTCCGATTATAAATAGTAAGCAGTATTTTGCACGTGAATTCGATGCCTCCGTTACATCTCGAAAGACAAAGGATACACTTTTTTAGGGGCAGCTGTTCGTCTCCTTGTATGGCAAGGGTTGCGCAATTCCAACTAAGTCTCCCATGAATCGGCAATGATTGAGTATAATGGCAAGTAGATGTCAAGAACGGTTACAATTATGCCGAGATAAACGGAGAGAACATACTGTACTTAAAATTCCTAAATGGTCACCAATTTTGCACTGACCAGCCTCATCGATGTTTAACTACGGTTATCTGACGGGAATACGTGTGACAAACGTGATTATGCCGTGTAATTAAATTAGTTCAAAAGTAAAATTAATTATGTATTTGTATATATTTAAAACATCATTTACTGGCCGTATTCTAGTATTTAATTAAAAAATATTTATATTATATATTAAAGTACATAGCTTTAAATATACAAGTTAGAGATAAATTGAGATAAAGCTTACAAGACCGGGATTGCTTATATAAATCGGTATACATGAGTTCAATTGGTTTTATATGAGCAAATCAAGTACATTTCAGTCGATATTGTCCGAATGCCATACTTCTTTAAACAGCAAACACGGAGAAACAAAAATAAAACAGGCAAATCTTATTCTACAATCTTTACAACAAATGACGCAAACATGTGATGTAATATTCGCCTTAGCATATTCATTTTACATTCCTTTGAATCTAAAACCGTAGGTCGCCTAAACTCAGTATATGGATCTCTTCTGTGTGGCGTGATAATTACTCATGCGGACATGCGATGTTCGATGCTAAACTCTCTGTAATTAAATATTTATTTCATCAGAAACATTTTGTGTTAATCGCAAATTAAATTAAATTCTGTCTATATCTATACTTGGTATATCTGTGCAATCTGGGCTACATTTTTACTGAGATAGTTTAAAATACTTTTTATAATAACTAAGTTATTTGATCCAAAAGTTTAGTGTGATCATGTTTATGCATATTAAAACTTTAGGATTAATGAACAGGTACGTATACTCTGGCTAAATATAAACACGTTATAATAGGTTTAGTAAAATATCTATCTATCTATCTATCTATCTATCTCTCTCTCTATATATATATATATATACATATAGATATATGCATATATATATGTGTGTGTGTTTATATATATATATATACATATATATATATATATATATATATATATATATATATATATATATATATATATATATATACTGTGGCTACCTTTGGATTTTCGAACGTTTTTTGTAATATGAAAATAGGGCGTCGATTTCCTAATTAACCATCGTGTAACTGAATATAGCAAACATCTATTATGCCAATAAGTGAACGAGGAAAATGAATTTAAATATGAAATAGAACGCAGTTCTGTCCATTTCTATTAAGAAAATGATATTTTACTTAAAAACACAAACACGATATCTTCTCTAAAGCTATGAGTCATAACAACACCATCAAAAATCACGTTCTTTGCACTGGTATACATTATTTTAATTAGCAACAAAATGACGGAGTATATTTAAAACCAGGTTGCTAAACATTTTCGAAATGAAGATTTGCATGCCTGTTTTATGGTCACTGCATTCCATGTTAGAACAATCTTATACAGTAAGTGCGTATGATCAATATATTTTTTTTACAAATGTATATAAATATATATATATATATATAATATATGCTCAAAGTTCAATTATATTAACTGCAATCTCTGTTTAGATAATATAAATCAACGAAGGTATATTCAGCACTATGTAATTTATTAAAGCATGTACCAATACATAGATGTATCTTAATAATATATCCCTTTTCATTCTAGAAAGAAATACGATTGGCAAACATATAATAATATTTCAGCAATACAAATGCATTACGAATCTGCAAATAAATAAAACAGGTTAAACCAATAAATAACAAATACATAACAAATATAGCTAAACGAAATCTAATATGAAATCCAAAAATACGAATAGGCAGCTTCCAAATAAGTGCATACATTTCGATTAAATTGCTACACGCCTTAATCTATATTTATCTAAATATCTCTACACGTCTGATAATATTATCGTCTTGATTACCTACGTGGTTTCTTTCGATTGTGGTTATATATATTATATATTATTATATGCATGACCATTTTAACAGGCGCGATAATTCGAGGAAACACATAATATAAATATATCTGAAACGCCGAGAAAAATTGCAATCACTAAATAAATAAAAGCCGACAAAAAGATATGAAAGAAAAGAGACATTAAAAATCTAATAAGAAAGAAGAAAGGAAGTAAGACAAACGGATGATTAATGGAAAAAAATATATAAAGACGCTAGGGAAGATACCTTTTAAAGAAGAGAGGTAGCAGGAGAGCGAAAGAGGAAACAGAAACGAATATGAGAGCGAGTTTATTATGATACCACAAATGTCAAGTATTATGACATCATAATGGAAACCTGAGCTTAAATAGATATAATTCATGCTTAGGATATTAGGGCACAATACCTTTTATGTGTGAAGTATAAGGTACTTTACACAGAATATACTACAACGTTTTCAATCAATACTTTGATTGCTAATGTACATGAACATATGTTTACATATATTCACGTAGATGTATATATTTGAGTATATATTTAAAAATTGTTAAAAGTTACAAATACTTTCAACATTTTATAAATTTTGAATGGTTTTCATAAGGTGCATATTTTGAAAATTGTTTCGTAATTTACAAAAAGAAACCATTAGTTTTTAGGAAAATTAATATGTTCAGATACAGATGTAGTGTGAATCTTTACACACAATTTTACAGTGTATTTTATAGAATTCACATAGCTCCCTTATTCTCGTCACTTTGTTTAGTATAAGCTAAAGAAAGTGACGAGATTTGCATCTTGTCGGTATTAATAACAATGATTATACGAACAATATGACGGTTGCTACAAAACTTATTTATAAATAATTATTTAAATATGTTAGCTGATTCCATAATGTATTCGATCATGTAGTCAATAAAATTCTATGTAATATTAATCGATTTGGCTATTACATGCCAATTCATTTTCTATTGAACTTCTTTTATATAATATATTTAAAATAACGTTATACAAGTAACGATTCCATTAACATCAAATAGTCTAAATTCTATGGATGTCAGCGACTTTTCCTAACAATAATTTCATTCACTCAGTATCTCCTACGAGTAAAATGTGGGTCCATCCCGATTTTGGTTACTAAATCGTATCCTCTAATCAAACTGTTTTAACTAAGGTATGTGAAATTATATTTAAACTACCGGCGATATTATTAAACGTCTGTAATTTCTTTATTAATGTATATTAAATATTTCAACCAATCGCCTTATTACAGTCCTAATATCTATTAAAAAGCATCTGAAATATATACACGATGTCATATGTACAATAGTGCTTCTCTTACGAATGGTATATTGAATGATATCGAAATAGTTCCTCGATAATACCATTATTTTTTATGCAAAAAATGTTTCCTTTTGTAGTCAGATCCAAGTTTTTTCGTTAGTCTCATCTTTTGTCTCTCTCATGAATCGTCCGTCCGTGTAGCTGTTTCTCTTAATATTTTTCCCTCAACTAATCTCGCTTTTCTTGTTTTCCATCTTTTGGGGTTTTCTCAGTCTTGTGGCGATAATTATTATTACTGTATTCTGCATGATGTAGTTTTGTAATTCTGTTTTGTGTTATTTACTCAGTCTTCTATAGAAACAGCCGAGTTCCTACGTCATTTATATTCATATAGAGTTGTTCAGCATCATTCTGTGAGAGTATTCATTATACACAATCAAACGTTGTCTAGTCTTCTGGCCGAGATAACTAAGTTCTTCTTTTGTCTAACCTATGAAATATCTCGAGTATCTTACTAATGATACTGCCAATGTGCTTATATCTTTACTTAGGTTTTTACTATATAGTTTTGTTTCGAGGCGTTTTCTTGTTACTCTAATGTATTAACTTTCGGTTTACATTTCATTTCTGTTGTTTGGTTTGTTTATGTTCCAGAACTCTGAAGTATGTGTAGATATCACTTCAACGTAGTGCCTTAGTCTCTATTTGGAGTCATAGTACAATATCTTATGTTGCTTCCAGTAATTGTTTCCCTATGATCAACAGTGCGCATATTCCCATACCGAATTCAAATCTGATATGCTGGCTAAATATTCTAATTGTGCTCAGTAGCGTACATAGTTCCTTCTATGGCTTTGCAAAAAAGTGCAACTCATCCCTGTACATTTAGTGGTTAATTCGGGCGATCTTCCTTAGTGAACTTGTGTTTTCTTTAGACATAGCCGAAAGTGAAGGTTTTGCAGAAAAAATAGGATTGAAAAAGAAAGGTGTACAGCAGAATAGAAAGTGATTAATGTGGAATAGAAGAATAAAAATGACGGTAAACAGCGAGGAAATAGTTTGAGGTTACTTTAAAGGAGAATGAGAGGACAATTGGTTGCAAGGAAACAGGTAAATTTAAAAATAATAAATGGGAATTTTTACACAGTAAGTAGGATCGAAATTAATAATGTCCTAAAGGAAATCAAACACAGTGCTAGTGAAATGTTGGAAACTGAAGTGATATAAAGAGCCAAGTGAACAGCGCTGAGATAATATATTGTTTTATCTGCACTAGAATAATTTCTAATGGAGGGTCAAATGATAAAAACAAAGTACAAAGCCAAAAGATAGACACAGTTTTGAGTTGATATTTAGAATGTAAATAAAAACAAAATGGAAGGGCTTTGTTGCTAAAAGATGTTGAGAATGGCATACAAAATAAGTTAAAACAACCGAAAAATGTGGTGAAAGTGATCAATAAGAAACTGAACAAAAGATTTTTAAAAACTACAGATTGAAAGTCTCCCGAACAAAATGGTTTACAGATGCTTGCGTCAAAAATTACGAATGCACACGGAATGTTTGCTTCTGGACTAGACGGTTTGTTTAAAAGAAATGTGATTACTTAATATAGCACGCCTGGGAAACAATACTCTATCACCAAAAAGCAGTACATGATATAAACTTCCTTAATATTTATAGGTTCAGTAGCGACATATATCTAGAAATTGGCATAACGAATAATTCCTTCTTAGGAATTGATAAGGATAAAAATTGTTAAAAGTGATTGAATAAAGCTTTTCAATATGTAATTGTAAAAGCAGCTAAATAATGCGGAAAGATCTACTTAGGAATTGTGCAATTATAAAAAGTAAAAGAATTTGAAAAACAGAAAACATTATGAGAAGAGTACTGTTAGTTCTTCTGGCAAAATAAAATAGGATAAATATCTGCACTAAACAGATTGATAGTAGCTAGTATCTCAGTATGTGGCGGGTTTTATCCAATAAATAGTAAATAGGGTGAACACTATAGAAAGAAAAAACATGACAAACAATAACGGTACATTGAACTTTTCACCCCAAAATATCGGTAGGTTATGTGTGAAAAGAAAAGAGAGAGGAGAAGACTTATAGGGGAGGAACAATGCTTAAAAGAAGAAAATTTCGAAATCTCCGACTGTAAGGAGTAGCTTACAAGGTGTGTCAAATTTGAAAAAAATGCAACTAGTAAGGATCAATAAATATAAGCCAATAAATGGAGAAGAAACTGTATGGTCAAGCTAGTAGAGATCTACCAGAGGCAGTAGACAAGGAAACAACATTATTACTTAGGCTGAAAGTCACATATGTAGAATTGCTTGAGGAGAAATGTAAGAAGGTGCTACCCCTCGTCTCTAATTGTGAGGAGTTAGCTCACAAAGAATACAAGATTCGACATGTAAATATTTCGAGTGAGGTTCCTTAACATACATGCAAGAAAAGATAGTTAAAACACAGTTAAAATTGTACGAACATTGTCCGAATATCTTATAAAAGAATGATTATGTGAAATTATTGTAGGATGGTAATATCCAAAACGATAATGTCATTGAAGCACGGAGTCCCGATAAAGGCGTTCTATGAAAAATGAATAAAACGTATGAACTGTCAACATAGCAGTGCCAGGTCATCAGAATGTGAAGGAAGAAAGAAAAAAAGAAAAAAAGAAGATAATAATATTATGGAGTTAAAACTGTAACAATTGTATATGTTTAAACGAGAACCTTGAAGCGTAAAAATGGATATTATACATGTAATGAGAACATTGATATCTAATTAAATGTTGGAGAACACCATAAGACTGCCTACTGGGAAACTGCCAGAAGCTTTTGCAAAGCGTGAGAAACTGAGAAAAAGAAGATACTGATAGCCTACGGTTATTTGTTATGGTAGGCCTATCAGCATAGCATCGGCAAAACAACATGTAGACTCAAAAAGCGACAACAGAAAAATCCTACTACTATTTATAAGAATTATAATTATAACTTTACTAAGACCAAATAATTGTTCTTGAATATGACAATTGACATGAATTAGAATACAAAGTTGTTGCGTTTCTCTCTGTTTCTGTCTTTCTTTCTCTCTCTCACCTCTCACTCTCTCTCTTTATATATATATATATATATATATATATATATATATATATATATATATATATATATATATATATATATATATGGATAAGTATAATGCAGAGATTAAGAAACAAAATGTTCAATGGTTTGGCTTATCGGTTAGTTATATTCAAACGACTCTGTTCGAGTGTGAATTGCTTCCATCCAACTTCAAGTTGGTATTGGATATATATTGTGTGTATAAATACATTAAATTAAGGTAAAAAACAATACCATATCTTCCGACAAAGAATCTGAGAAATTATTTCCTTACAGGCGTTTAATATAGCAATAAATTGCGTAATACTAAAACAATAAAACAATAAACTTCCTGGAATTGTATTATGAAATCAGCTTCTAAGCAAATTAAAGATCATCTTACTAAAATTAATTGTTTATAAAAATATTATCATTTCAATAAACATATGTTTTTAATGTTTACTAGCATGGCCCGTAAACCGGTGCAGCAGGATTGATGCAACTTCCTCTCGTAAAGTTAGTGTTGGCGGGCTATCTACCATCTCCTCATGTTAATAACGACTTTCGGAATAGACACCTCAATTCACCGCAAAAATACTTGTCTTTGCCAAATTTAAATGAGATTTTCGTAATTAGCATAATCGGCATGTTTAAGAAAATTTTGCAGGTTGATGTAATATAAAAATTTAACCGAAAAGTTATCGCCTTCTGTATAGAGTGACGCTAATCGGTTTATATGTTTTGTTTTGAGTGTTATTTTTAAGTACACTTGTAATCTCTAGGGTGAGATGATATTCGGTTAATATATTTCATTTTATTTTTTAGCGACGCCAATCTATAAATATGTTTAACTGTGTTTTTTTGCAGTGCGATTGGAATGTGAAGATAGCGCGACTTTCTTCTGTAGAGAGATTTGCGATATTGTATCATTTCTGGAGCGTTTGTTTTTTATTGTAGCAATGGATTCTGGAATATACGAATAGTTAGGTATAAGCCAATCAAAATGGGCGGAATTAGAGAAAATAGAATTTATTTTTGTTTTAGAACATGGAAAATATTATGTTCCGTGTATGTATGTAATAACCAGTTAATGGCGGCGCTAACAAAATATCTTAAGTAAATACAGAATTTGACTCAGTCTCATCTGGTAATTGTGGAAGTACTTAATATTGAGAGAAAAATAGAAACTTCTTCCTCTGTAGATATGGCGGTTGTGATGCTTGTAAATGGGGCACATTTTGCAAACCTAATTTTTCAGTTTAGCCTAATTATCTCAATATATTATTTAATAGGTCAATACACATAATAAAACATTAAAATGAGGTAGATGCTCATAAAACGCCCATATTAGTAACTTTCATGAAATATATAAACTGCCTATTATATAAAAATAATTATAAAGTGTACTATAACACGTGTTATAAATTAGATACAAAAACGTATTTTCTTTTGACTTTTTACTATTCTATTATAAAATATTTATAGAGAAGATTAACCTATTATTATATATCTTAGCATCTTTAATTATTATCTTAGGTTTCATATAATGCAGTTTACGGAAATATAAAAATTTAATCCGAATATTTATTTCTGATTAATAATTTTTCTACAAATGCAAGTACGAGAGATTTCTCAAAAAACTTCAGGAGTAAAGTCCGAGGGCATATGTACTCGTTTCCAACGGCGACATACATTTAGAAAACACCTCACACATTTTCATTTCCAATTCTGATTTTTCTTAATTAATTTATCATGTAACGCACGCAGCCTAGTAACGAAGACTACATTCCATATAACTGATTAAACTAACTTTCCCTGTCTTACAGTAACAACGGTGTCTAGACACACAATAGAGAATTTATTAATTTGAAGAAGTTTTCAAAAAAGTTTATTATTAATTTCGTTTTCCTCCTCTATTACATTACTAGTTTGGAGTAAGCTCGGGGTTTATTGTCGACTGACTGTGTCCTCTTAATTTGAAACATTACATTTGTGGGTGTGTGTGCTGCATCTACATTTATATTGAGGAATCTGTCTGATGTATATTAGTATGTTCTTCTAAATGTACTAGTCATTCAGTCAGCGATGCTACAGATATTTCTTTTCGGATTTCCTTAATACTCGTGTGAAAGGGTGAAAGGTTTTGATCTAGTGTTGCCAATAAAACATGAGCAACACCTGCTTACGATTGCCACCAAGTAACTGAAACCGGCTGGCTTAAATCTTTCTAGAGAGAGTATACTATTGCCAAGTTAAAAACATACACCTTAAACAATTGATTGAGAAATAAGCTCTCCTAATTGTTGTTTATAGTTAATCTGATGAACTTTAAATTTGATTAAAATAACTAGAAGGATCCTGGTACTGGCATGCCAGAGTGGAAGTGTGGCTACCGCCCACCTGAAAAAAAAACAAGTAAATAACGATTGTTTTGGGGAGCACTGCAGGTCCAGCATATTAGCAGAAACGAGCGGCTTTGACCAAAATTAATGTATGGTGATTGTGATGCTCGTCATATGCAATGTGGCATTTTATTATAACGACTAAATGGGTATAACAATTGTTAACAAGCTGCATAAGATAGTGGCTATAATGCTAGATGTAATGGAATTTGTATGTGGCGTCTTGTGTTGCAAACCTACAATACATCGCATTTTATTATATATCATCATACTGGAAACTGGAGTTGTATATTAGAGCAAGCGTTTTGTATTTGTCTGTATGAATGATTCTAACTCCATTAGAATGGATATTATTGATATCAGTTCAATTGACACCAGACGGGGATCAAATCGTTTATGATGTAAAGATATAAGTTTGGTTTTAGCTGCCTTAAAAAGAAACCAGACACCACTTTCCCCGTTATACCACATGCTGATGATAAGATAAAAGAGAATTAGAGAACTTAGCCATTTACAGTCTTTGGTGTGCTTCCACAGATGGTAGTGTCGTCAGCATAAATTAACGCTAATCATCTTTAGAAGATAATTTATCTAGATCAGGAGGAGACTTGGACAAAGGACGAACCCTTGAGGGACTCCAGGATCAATACTGTGAGCTTCTGATTTTTGTCCATGAACCATTACTCTTATAAAACTATCAGAGAGAAATGCCTTACTAATTTAGAATGCATTTCCAGCTTTACCCTAGCTGGAGATCATGGGAAGTAGACTTAATGCTATACCCTATCAAAGGCCTTTGAAATGTCAGAAGCAATTGCCCTACAAAGGAAGCTTCCGTCGAGAGATTCGCTAATCCTATTAGATGTGACTGTTAAGACATCTATAGATTTAGCGGAACGGACACTATATTGCATAGATCCCAACAACTAACTTATGACGCACAGGAGACTTATTGATCTGTGCTAAGAGGGAGATGACTGATCACCTGAATTCTAAAATACAGGACATACTGATTATGTTTTCCATTGGGTCAGGAGCTTTGTAAGAATTGAGGTTAGTTCCAGAATCTTTTTCAGCACTATAATTGGAATGCCGTCAGGCCTTATTGCTGTTCTAGAATCAAGGTTTTGATTAGCTTTGAGACATCACGCACACATATATTTATGTCGCATAGCGTGTTTTCTGATACAGGACGAAATACGGGGGTGTGGGTGACGTCCTTGGTCGCATGGGTGTAGAATTAGTTCTTAGCAAAGAGTTTGCTTTGTCTGATGCAAACGAGATTACCTCAGGTCCATTGATGATGGTTGGTATAGAGAACACACTTCTATTCAGAACCCTATTATCTATTTAGCAAAACTGGTAGGAACCAAGCCGCTGCTCTGCTAAATTGGGCTGAACGGACTGAGTATACGACTTTCTCGTGATTTTATTACTCTTTTACAGTGATGCTAGCAGTCTCAAAAGCGATTTTATTCTACGTCAGTCGCGTTGGAAGAAATAGGAAAAGTGATTTCTGCGCACAATTGTAGAAGCATATACTGGAGAAAACAATAGTTGGCTGTTAGGTTTTTGCTGGAATTTTTTTGGATATGACGCGGTTTGTAATATAATTAACAATCAGGCAGGCCTGATACTATGTAGGACCCATTTTTTTCAATCATGGAACGCAGAGATAGATATGATATAAATATACGGAAGCTATTCCAGTCAGCCATAATGTATCAATATACTATACGATGGAGAGATACATTTGAGGGCTTATTACATTTCGTTTTTATCTTAATTGATAAAACCGAGTGGTTGGAAGATCCCAGTTGTGATAGAATGGAAGATGAACATCGTTAAGGGCAAGTTGTGAGAATAAAGTTTAGGAAACTTGCATACTGACCGTCAGTTAGCTGGGCTCGGGAACAATCTGAGTCATAGCATAAGCAGTAGAGAAATCGTGACAGAACCTCCTTTATCATGTGCTTTTTTAAGTGGGTAAAGCATTCAACATTGTGAATATTGGAGTTTTAACAGACGTGATAAAATGGATGATGATATTAAGTATTTTAATAAGGATAAGTTCGATTAGCATGTTTATGGGAAAATATTCCGATAGATCCCCCTCTCAGTTACTGAAAATAAATAGAATTCTCGGATCTATTTATGCTATATCATAACCTTACTTACATGTAATAACACACTCAAATATGGATAAATTAAAAAACTGAAATAAACAAAATTCTTATTATCATTAGCATCTAAGAAAAGAGAAAATATCGCAAATGCAGAATTATCTGTTAAAAGCGTTTTCTTTGATGCAAACTAATAAGGATATTCGTAGCGTGAAATAAACCTAAGCGTTTACAAATTTAAAAAAAAAGACGTCGTCAGGTACTATGGTTAGGCTGTTTGACTAGCATGCCGTTTTGTAAAGATTCGAGGTGCACAAGAGGGTGTGAAGAGAATAGAATTGTCGGATCCGTTTATGCTATACTTAGGATCAGATGTCAGATAAAATCAATAGATTCTGTGGCGAGAAAGAATATCACGAATTTAATAAAACAATAAAATTAAATATAAATTAAAACTGAAATAAATATAGTTGATATTAACATTGGCATCCAAAAAAAAAAGGAGAAAATTTCGCAAATTCACAGGTTATATTCTAAAAGCGTTCGTTATCAATGCAAATTATTAAGGATCGCCTTAGCTTGAAATAGACCTTAATGTCAAAACTGTTAAAAAACAAACCGTTGTTTCGGGAGTTGGATTGTTATCGTTTTATAGTAATTCAAGGTGCAAGAGGAGGACAATGAGAATAGTATTGTCGGATCTATTTATATTGTACTTGAAATACACTTGCCAAATAAAATCAGTACGTGCTTAGACGAGAAAGCCTATTATACATTTAATAAAATAGTAAATAAAAAATATGAATAAAAACTGGGTAAATATAAGTTATATAAATATCGTCATTGAATAAAAAATAAACTATCGCAAATTCACAACTTATCTTCTAAAATCCTCTGTTTTCCATTCAAACTATTAAGCATCGTCTTAGCTTGAAAGAAACCTTTGCGTTCATAACTTAAAAAAGGTCATTACGTGTAATGATTCACCAGTTGGATTAGTATGTAGTTAATTAAAATGCAAGATGAAGGATGGGTGAAGAGAATATGATTGTCGAATCTATTTGTGCTATACTTAAAATACACTTGCCACATAAATTCAGAACATTCGAGAAAGACGATTATACATTAAATAAAACAATCAAATCAAATATAAATTAAGAACTGAAATAAATATAATCTATATTAACATTCACATCTAATAAAAAAGAAAATATGTAAGCTCGAGCATGAGGTATGTGATAATGCTGAGAGTCATAGTCCGCCAGTTTTTATAATATATGGGGGACTTCACTGTTTTCCGTAGGGTTTAAACAGCAAAATAGCCGCTCTCGAAATATATATTTGCAGTGGTATAATGATTGTTTACTCATTGGAATGCAAACTAATAAGGATATTCGTAGCGTCCGTGTCTATATCTGTCGTTTCTCATTATTAAACGCGATTCCTTCAAGTAGAAAACATCTTCATTGACAGACTAAATGTTCCACTCATATACTGGTTAAAAAAGTTTGATGTATATATTGAATTATTGTAGTGTAATGATCTTTACTTACAGTTCTCTCCCGAAAAATTGCACGTTTCTCTGACATTACATAGTTCAGGTAAATTTAGCATGACTATAGGTGAACTTTTGGAAAAATCAAGGATACAGGTTGAAATTATGTGTAAACCAGATTTTATTTCGGTTCTGAATTTTTGAGATAGAGATTGATCCTACGTATTATTCGGATTCTTTGTACTGTTATTCTGATCTTTAGTGTTTCTTGCACGAGGTTTCAATTGATGTAACTTCCATCTTTATTCTCGTGTAACGTCGAACTCTAGGAATTTTTCTTTTAAACTCGGGAATCCGCATGAGATTTTCAATTGAATCCTTCATTAAATCAACAAAGGTAACACGTTCTCACTCTGTCAGCAAATACCGGGTAAAACTCCAAAGAAATTTGAATCTGTATTGAGACTATCACCTGCACCAAGGATCAAACATTCAAGCCCTACAAAATTGTAACTTTTACAACTGAACTTTATCAAGTATTTTATCCAGTAGCAACTTTAAATAAATGGTTGTGTTCAAAATTACATACAGACTTTCGAGAGCAAAAGAAAGAATCGGAGTTTGGCGGGACACACCTACTACACAAATCTGCACATAAAATTATGTGCATAATTAACTGTCATCACATTAAATGACCAAACAGAATCAATATACTTTTAAAATAACAACTAATCGACAAAGTTATTGCACTTGCATCTCCTCAACAGAAATACCCACAATCAACCCGAATGGCCTCAAAATCACATTCTTTAATTTCCAATGTTCTCAAATGTCAGAAAACATTCTAATCTAAAAGTGTTTCTTTGATCAATTGCCGTTGGAATTCCTCCCATATCCAAAACATTTAAATGTAATTTTACCAAATACTTTGCCGCAGAACTGCCCACTTAAGATCCCGCGTTAGATACGAGTTCGCATCACATTATCCCCACTGATACTTCAATGCCAATATGCCTTATTTGACGTAAATGCAAGAAAAAATTTAAAAAAAAGAAAAGTGATGCCCTATTTTAATCATCAATAACAAATACAAACGTTTACGATGTATGTGCCCGTCATAGAATGGGCGTCTCATGTTCTCCGAATCACGTATATTGATGAATGATTCATGTCTCTCTCTCTCTCCCTCTCTCTCTCTCTCTCTCTATATATATATATATGTGTGTGTATATATATATATATCTATATATATATATTACATAGGCATCACCACTTTTCACAGCAAAGAAACCATTCGAGGATAATAGTTAATGAATGTACAGTAGACAATAGGACAATATATTAATCGTTAGTAATGGAAATGCGGTAAATTTGTTAAAATATGGAACGGGTCATCAAAAACTTGTTTGTATTAGACATGAAGACAACCTATTGAAATCAAACTGGAAAGCAGGAAAACGGAAGACAGTTTCACAGGCGTGTACTTCTGTATGTCTAAGAAAGAAGCTTTGTTCATCGAATCTACGTTTAGGGTTAGGCACAGATAAAGAGTGGGGGAAATTATTGATAGTGTTTTCTGCTAGACGGGTGGTTTTGTGAAAGTTTGTGAGGGAGACCATAGATTAGAGCTCAGTCAGGCACTTGCCATGAAAATAACAATAAAGCAAATACAAACTCGCAACATGTCTTTTGTGAGAAAGAGGTTGCAGGGAAGAAAGGACATCCCCTACGAGGCTACAAAGTCTATTTTTTAACTCTATCAAAACAGGATAAGTCTTTTCTAGCATCCCCTGTCGAAATATAGCAATAGTACTCCATCCTTGGGGGTATCTGGCTTTTATATAGATAGAAAATTGCATCAGCAGTAAGATATTTACTGGATCGATATAAGGATCACAATATTTTTTTCAGCGGCTTTGACAACGGAATTAATGTATGTGTTCCATTTCAGATCAGGAGTAAAGGTCAACCCCAGAAGATTGTCAAAACATGAAGTCTCTCCAAGACGAGAGACATTCATTTCAATTGATGCCAAATGGGGATTATATTGTTTATTATATAAAGATAAAAGCTTGGTTTAAGATGCATTACAAGTAACAAGCCACCTCTTTCCCCATTGCACAACTTCCTCCAGATCAGAGGAGAGAGAATCGGAAAGAACGTTGTCGTTTACGGTCTTTGATCTGCTACCATGGATAGTAGTGGCATCATAATATATGTCTACGAATGATGTAAGGATGTGATTTAGAAGATCATTAATATGGATCAGGAAGAGAGATGGGCCCAGAATAGACCCCTGATGAACCCCAGCATTAATACTGTGAGCTTCTGATCAACCACTACTCTTATTAATCTATCAGAGAGAAATAATTTAATAATTGAGAAGACATTTTTAGATATACCGGAGCTGTAGATCCTGTGAAGTAAACCGTTATGTCATACTCTATCAAAGGTCTTTGATATGTCAAGAGAAATTGCCTTTGAAAGGAAGCCTCCGTCGAGAGATTTGCTTTTTAATGATGTTCCGGCAATTTCAATAGGAAATGGTAGCTATTACAAGGGTGATTTTGATATCAGTAGTTCGTAATGAGTTGTCTTTTTGATATTTCTTTACATGGCGGATCAAACCCAAATTTTCCGTTTCTCATTGACTTGATTTTCTTAATTAAAATATACTTTATCAATTTGCGTGATTTTTAAGTGTGACGTTTCCGTTTTGTGACAGGTGCCTTCATCATAAATATCTTTTGTATTTTGTTTTTTTGTAATTACGTTATACTCTTGAACCCATTTTAGTAACGGCAGTTTACCATTGGTTGATTGCTGATATCTGTTAGTTTTCGGCAATAAACTGTCCTCGTATTCAACTACTGTCAAAGCTCTTCCGATGGTAGTTTAGTTCGTTCTTCTTTTATTTTAATTTTCACATTTTCCTGGCCTTTAATGACAATTTTCTACAACATCATCTTTTAAAATATTAGAAAAAGTACAGACAAACCCGTGCGAAGGACAAACTGTCAGCTTTTTTAACTTCTTTTCACCTGCAATGAAAATATACACATTGCATGAGAATCTTATCTAAATAATTTTCTTTTGGCAGATAGGTTCTGATTTTTCCATATTTTCTATTTTATTATTCTATTCTCTTCACTTCTATGCTCCGTACCCTCTCTTGCACCTTGCATCCCTATAAAACGACATTCTAATCCAATCGCCGAAATTTAGCACGCAACTACGGCTAGCTTTTAAAAGTTGTGAATGCTGAGATGTATGTTAAGCTAAGACGATCCTAAATAGTTTGCATTAAAGACGGACGCTGTTCGTAGATAAGTTGTGATTTCGTGATATTTGTTTTTTTTTTATTTACTATATATTATACGTAGTGATATTAACTCAAATATCAACATTTTTAATATATTATTGGTATAATGCGTATATAATCTTCTTTTTTGGATTAGGGCGCCCTGATACACATTCTGTATTGTACATTGTATTAAACGATCTATTCATATACTTAGGGAAAATTGTTACTCATACCTTCTCGTAATATATATATATATATATATATATATATATATATATATATATATATATATATAAGTATAACTTGAAATAAATATCCATTCACCGTTGAAAAATCTAATGACGAAAGTGAATCCTTATTATACTGTTTTCATTTCAATTTTCAACTTCAGACAAACATATTTACGATAAAAAGAATTATCATTGAGTTACACGAAGAAACTATAGGTTAGTATATGCAATGTTATATTCAAAAGACTCATTGCGTGAATATCTTTTTATTTTGTTTTCATCGTTTCAGAGTAAATATTAAACTGATAATTTAAGTGTGCATCAGTTATTGATTTACCTTAATTATAATGGTTTATTTTTTTCGTGTTCAATCTGTATAGGGGATGATATGTCTGAGTATAGACCTTTTAAATAGTAAATATATTAATACACATCACACGTGTTGAATTGAATGTATAATTTTAACTTTAGAATTATAGTAAATAAAATAAAAGTAACAATAGTGATCATATATGTGTTGTTACCGAATGTAACGATACACATGTGTCGTATAAATATATCCCAGGATAACTGCGAATGTGTAATCTAGAGCACTCTAATAATAACATTTAAACTAACGTCCTTACAACGTAATCTCCATTTCATTCACGAGTATTATATTTGATATGTTATTGTTCCCGATTTTAAAATGCGTATGTAGTTGGCTTCCTACATAGAAGGATATAGACCCAATTACACTTTTTACTGTATGGATTACCATGTTTTGAAATATAAACAGAAAATGTTTATGTTCCAAAAGACTTCCTGTTTAATTGGCCAATATTAGAAAAGATAAATTGTATTATAAGAATAAATACTTTACTTTAATACTAGGCAAAATGACAAGAGCTTTAACAGCATTGATATTCTTCTTGAGATTTGATAAGAAAATGTTATGCCAATTTTATATAAATACCATCATTTTTAATAATAACTTCTACTACGATATTTTAATATATTTGCATTAATTGCTTAGAAATAAGTGGGTATTGTTTCTATGATAAGATTAGTTAAAAAGAACGAGGAATAAATTTGGTTTCAAGTTATGTACAGAATCTGAACGTTCAATTAAAACTAAGACCAAACACACGCGTGACACTTTTATAAGAAAATTTGATTATTGCATGAAGATAAAAAATGAAGTTAAACACGCATGCTTATGATTGAAATATAGACTTCATGTTAAAAATTTTCAAGTATAAAAGTGTATGTTTGTTTTTCGATTGATGCAGATTGTAATGTAAAGAGTTTGGCGAATCAGAAGGATAGCATCCGACGTGGTGATCATTATCGAGTCTCGTTAGTCATATGTCAAGCTGTCAAATACACGCCATTATGGTGATGCGCATTCAGTTGCTCGTCTTTTGAACTTCCCCACCGTTTCATTTAAAGATTTCTAATTAACTGTTCTAATTCCGTTTCTTCTTATCGACCTCTGATAGCGGCCATTTTAAGAATGGAACAAAGCAACTTGAGAACTGACTGGAAGGAGTCAAACATAAAGTAACCGGAGCAAGAGGGGGGATAGTCAAATAGACGACAGTTGATTAATACGTGGACAAACGCCTACAAGCTTTTCTCTCCAGGGACGTAAATATAAACTACAAACGTGTCCAGTCATATGTACGAATATAGCAGCCAAATCAGAATCTCGATTATATATTTAGAGCGTTCCGCAAATAGTCGATTTCTGAAGAATAATGTTGCAAAAGTTTGAGGGAAAACATACAATATTGGTAAAAGTGGTGGATTTAAGAAATGTACATACAACTTCAAGAAGACAGTGATAATCTCAACGTTTATAACAGAAAAAAAACAGTATAAAATGCACACACACATACACACACACACACACACACACACATATATATATATATATATATATATATATATATATATATATATATATATATATATATATATTTATATATATTAAATCCCCGAAACAGTGTTCCACGGTAAACAACTGATGATCCCTTGAAAAATAAATTATTGGTATTATTGTAAAGAGCGAGATGATGCAGTGCTTGCAGGTAATTAAATGACTTACTGACTAGATGGTTTTCTAACGAATGATAAAAAAAAAAAAATTTTGTATAGTTTTAAAGGTTAAAAACTTCAAAGACTATATATATATATATATACATATATATATACATATATATATATATATATATATATATATATATATATATATATATATATATATATTAGCAGGCCGTCAATCGTTGCCGATGGCTGTGGACTGCTTGAATCCAAAATTCGACAATTTTATAGTTACTTTGAAAGCTTTTCATTGGTTGCACACCAGTCATTCTGGTTATAAAAACGATCGTCGAAATGATTGATGTCATACACACATCGGAAGTCAAAAACATTTAACACACACTCTTTTTGACATGATAAGAACACTGCTTTCGGATTCAATTTAATTTGACTTGAGAAAAGGAAAAAAAAATAAATAAAGACAATAAAAATAAACAAAAATACCAACAAATAGAAATAAACAAATTCAATAATTGTTTTTGGAGGGGATTTGTCTTTATTCTCATTGATCAAAAAGAATTAATATATTGGTATGATGTGTGCAAAAAGTAGCCATTTTTTGTAAATTACATTAAGTATTTTTTGATAGATATAAAATAACACTTTTCAAATATATCTATCTATATATCTATAAAAACAGAGATGTGTGTGCCATAGACGATTTCTGATTGGTTAATCCAATAATCACATCTCCTAAAAAACAATGGTTTCTACGCTCTTAATTTTACCATAAAATATTATGGCTTTATTTATTGTCCATCTTGGAAGGGTTTAATTTTTTTCTAACTTGCCATTTACAAATTAGAAAAATACGAAACTAACTTACAATCTAAAAATCGAACCTCCGACTCAACGTCCGCCATTCAGAAAGCAAACGCTGGACAGATTATTAGTACTACTACTACTACAAACAATACAGCACGAAAACACGCGCACACACGCACACACACTCACGTCCACTACCGTCCTTGGCTACGTCACGTTGTTATGGCAACACGATAAATACACAGTAAATTTTATTTTCTTCATTTCTACGCAAATATTACGCAAATGTAAATCATATAGAATATCTGTATGAATATAATTACACGTAATAGTTAAATAAAGATGATCATCGTATAAGAGAACCGAAAAAAAAAACTAATAGGGAATTTGTATAAACTTGTATTTTCTTTTTAAATAAATAGAAAAAAGGGGTGTTGATAAGACTATCGATACTTATACAGTTTAGTGACGACATTAAAAAATGGAAATATTGAAACAAACATTTTATTGTACGTAACTGTTATAGACTGAAGTTCTCCGAGAAAAAATTTCACTTCATTTTATCAAGTAGTTTGTTCTTACAGCGAAAAACAATTATTTATCACGACGACGTCAACGTGGCCATTTTGGAAATGTACCTAGCAGAATACCTCCATTTTATGCCAAATTTCGCAATCTAGCCTTTTTTTTTCTCGATATATTGAGATGCGCACAACACATCTGCAATTTTTTTACGTTTTTTTTTTTTTATATCTGGAATTTTTTTGCGTATTTTTTTTTTTTAAATAAGAATACTATTGAATATGCAAAGAAATTGAAGAATGCAAAGAATTGAAGAATTTTTATACGAGATTATTTTCGAAACATGCCCAGTTGGACACGCATGGATAACTTCGAAACTTCGTTTATTTACTTCTGTTACAAATTAAAAAAAACAAAAAACACTCCAAACATGGCATCTGTCTTCGCAAAAAAAAAAAAAAAAATCTCATTCTGGTGGGGGGGGAAAGGGCTAGATTGGCCTAAAATGGAGGTATTCTGCTATGTGCGGCAGTTACCTGCCCTTGGGGAATTCCTGGGCCTGCAATAACATTTCCAAAATGGCCACGTTGACGTAGCCGTGATAAATCATTGTTTTTCGCTGTTAAAAAAAACTACTTGATCAAATGAAGTGAATTTTTTTTTCGGAGAACTTCAGTCTATAACAGTTACGTACAATAAAATTTTTTTTCAATATTTCCATTTTTTAATGTCGTCACTAAACTGTATAAGTACCAGACTATCAATACACACAAAAAAATATAGATTTATTTTTGGGTAAAGTTCCCCTGGGGTTTCCTTTCACTTCAGTAAATAATGGTATTTTGTTATATATATGGCGTACTATTATCCTTATATATATGATGTTGCTGTTTATATATATGTATAAGCGATAGTGTCTGTGTGTGTCTGTGCGTCTGTGTGCATTTCCCTACGCTAAAACTCTGTCAATTTTAAGCCTACAGATTCGAAATTTGATATACAGGGTACTGAGATTTGGGAAATCGATGTGATAGGTTTTCGACAGAAATTTGGCGATTAAGTGGTCAATATTCAACAACTAGACCTTTGAGAACTCTACCAAACTCCTCCTACAATTTAAGGTCTGAACACGTGATATTTTATATATAGATTCCTTGGACATGGATCTAACTTATTAACTTTACTTGATCCCTAAACAATAAATGTTAAGAGGTCATAATAGGGGTAAAAGTTTTAAAAAATTGACCTTTTTTTTCCTCAGCATACACTTCAAAACACCTGGGCAACGCCGGGCACCGATTGCTAGTATATATATATATATATATATATATATACACATACACACACACATATATATATATATATATATATATATATATATATACATAATAATAGAATCACATTCAAATACATATAAACATATATGCGCACAAACTCACACAAAAAGAACATTTTTGTTTAACAAAAACTGGAAACATCATGTTAGGTATTAATTAGTTAATTTGGTTAGTAAGATAATGATGGTCGTAGTTTAACGTCGTGCCTGAGACAATTTACAATCTATTCTGTGTGTGTGTGTGATTTTGACTGTTCATGCTTCTCTTTTTTATGTTTCTGAAAATTAAGTTTATTCATAATTAGATTAAAAAAAGTTCGGCTATATAATGTTTAAATTTTATCCTTTTTATAGGTTTATTGAAAATGTCGGCTATATTATTCTCAGACGTCACCTAGAGCGATAGATTTTTATTTATTTCATCCCTTATGAAATGATATCTGATATCAATCTACATCGACTTTTGGTGAATAGAATTATTTGCTAGTAAGATACTACTCTGGTTGTCACAATGAATTATTATAGAGTTTTTTTTTTTACTGAGATCTGGTTTTAAAATAGAATTTAGAAGGGTGTTCAGAAAATTGCCTTCTGCACGGAATGGGTTAGGGCCACAAATTTTGCTTCACAATAGGGAACGGCAACAGTTTGTTGCTTTTTAGTTTTCCAAGAGACATTAGGTATAGTCTTTGAATGTATTAAACAATACCCTGTTATACTTTTTCTATCCTTAGTGTTACCCAACTCTGAATATAAAAATCCTTCTGAATTTAGAATATATGTAGACTTTTCAATATTAAAGATTGTTCCTCGGCTCCTTTTAGAAAACGAAGGATTTGTTTTGCACGATTAAGGTCCTTAATTGTCAATCCCGATGAGTTTTGAGATAGCTTTGTTACAGTGTAACAAATATCAGCCCTAGTTGCGATCATCAAATAGATGAGGCTCCCAATCATTTCTCTGTATAATCGATTGTCTGTTGAATTTCTTTCGTCTCTATATTTTAAATTATGTCTATTTCAACGGGGGTTGTACGCGGTTTGCAATTTTGCATTCCGAATTGAGTAGAATTGTTTCAATGTGCCGTGATTGGATCATAATTATACTTTCATTTTCACAGGTAAATTTTATACCGACGAACCATGACGATCGTTCATTTTTTATTTAATTTACTTTTAATATCATTTAAATGTTTGTCACAGTTTGAGGCGAGTAATATAGCGTCAACCCTAGAAACCGAAATCAATTTATTAGCTACATCTTTCTTATACCTGCACGCGTCCACTGGGCATTGCTTGCATTCTTCTTCTATTAAATAATTATGGAGAGTTAAATTCTAATTGGGAGCACTTTGTTTTAATCCTCATAATGATTTATTCAGTTTTCACACGCAATTTTTATTTTTCATTTTAAACCTCTCTGGAGGCTAAATATAGAGTTCACAGTCAATCGGAGCATTTAAACAAGTATTTTTCAGTTCGGGTATCATAGCCTTTTCCCATTTTGGGGTGTTTTCTTAATTAATCGCCTCATTATAACTTCCCGGTTTGCTTTCCAACGAGTAACAGTAATCCACAGCGAAGTCTTGTATCTGCTCAATTTTTATGAAGTCTGGCTTTCTTAGCTCTCTTATCGGGTATCGACGTGTCTGGTTTACATTTTAGTTAGTAGTTCTACTGCAATTGTGGTCATTATTAATATTTTCCTTGTGATCGATTAAGATGCTGGGTAATATTTCATAACGTTTTTCATCCACTGGATCGCCATTTTTTTTTAAATTTAATGTATCATTGAATTTTACACATCTACCCCTTTTTGTGGCATTTTGGGCTGGAAAGTAGATTTAATATGCTGGATAGTTTTTATCGTAACTTACGTAAATATCTTTTTCGCGTTTATTATTCAGTTTAATGGTATTTTCTATCAATTCAAAACAATCTGAATCAAATATATGCATTCGGTTCATTTTGGGCTTTACTCCGCAAAACGCTTTATACGGTGTCTTGCCTAATCTTCTATTGAACAGCCTATTTCTGATATATGCTGGTACCTCTAATGCGTACGCCCATACACTATGCGCTTATTTTGATTTGATAAGTAGACATCTTGCCCTTTCCAAAAAGGTTCGCCACGCCCTTTCAACGGTCCCATTTTGGAAGGAGGAATACTGTCCAGATTCCCTGTGGTTAATACGGTGGCTAATTAAGAGGAGTTCAAAGTCTTTACTAGTATATTCAGTCACATTGTCCTAGCGAACCCCTTTTACCGAGCCGCACAGGGCAATATCAGCTAAATATTTCTTAGTGGTGAGGATAGCGTCGGATTTGATTTTTTCGAAAATACACTATAATCAAACCGGGAAAAAATATCAACAACTTTGAAAACATAGCTAAGATTATTTCTCCACATAGAACTGATCGGACCTGCCAAGGCACAGTGCACAACTGAGAGAATTTTCGTGGCCTTTTTACCTGGTGTTTTGCTCATATACTTTTTGTCGTTTTTGTCATTTTTCCCTGTGCGCAAACATCACAATTTGGGAGATGGTTTGAAGATATTATTTTCATGCCTTCAGCTCTATTTGGTATTTTTTTTTAATATCAGCTCTATTGCAGTGGCATATAATTTCATGCCAGGTTTCCAACTTATGAAAGGCAGTTTTGAGGGAGCAATAATTTTTAAATAATATATTCGGCCGTTTTCTTAAATTTCAAATGCAGTTTCATTGTGTTTATAAATTTTGACTTGTTTTGGCCAAACTTTATATTTGCGACGTGTTTAATGGCAGACTGCACGGAAAATATGTCTTGCTTAAATGACGGTATGAACAGAGCATTTTTTTAGAATACAGTTACAAGTTTCGTCTTTATTATTTTTAAAGGATATTTTAGCATCGCCTCTTTTCAAGACTATATCATTTATTTGAATACCGTCGGCAAGTGCGGCAAAATGACTTTGTGCAATAAAGTTTGAATCAAACTTAATAAAATCAGATTCCTTGGTGATAGCGCGTGTTGTAGCACAACAGTCTACAAGGAGATTTTTACCGTTTGTGGCATTGTAAAAGTTGCAAGTCAATAGTCATGTATGTTCTTCCTCAAAGTTCTCAACGTTTTTTACGAAATCCATTTTGGAGCTTTTATATCGACATTGTAGATGTTTGTCTTTGGATTGCCCACACTTATAGAGGATAATTTTATTCTTTTTCTTGCGAAAATTACTTTTGGGGAAAACATTGCGGCGAGGTGCGTAATTTGGTAGTGTTTGTTTTCGAGGAACAATTTTTAACCTCACAATATGGCTGGGGTTAATATTGTCCAGGAGCATAGGATTAGTCTCTTCGTAACTGCGCAATGCCACTTTAAATTCATTGAAATTTATGTGTTTTTCTTTATGCGTTATAAGAGTTGTAAATGGTTTTACATCTGCTGGAAGTCCCTTGAGGGTCATTGATATCAACAATCTATCGCTGGTTATTTCACCTGAGAGTTTTAAGGAATTGGTGGTTGTTTCTGCCCTTATAACGTAGTCGGCCATGGTTTCATCCTCGTTACGTTTCAGATAAGATAGTACTGTATATCGGTATATAATTTTCGGTTTCCCTTTTGATAAATAATGTTCTCTTAATATGTTCAATGCTTTCCGTCCATCATGCAAGACATCTCTTATAATCAGAGACAGGTTTCTATCGTCTAAACATTGACTCAGTTAGCAAAAACAGTCGCATTGTTTTCGAGAAATTCGGGGGCGTAAGGATTCTCAGTTGGAGATTGTATTACTTTGTGTGGTTTCCGAATCCTTAGATAACCCAAACATTTTACCTGCCACAACTCGAATTTAGATCCGAACCGCCATAGAAAAGACAATGGCTGGGCACTTAACCTGTTAAGTGTTGAGACATTATGTTGAACAAAGATGGCGGTGAAGAGGTAGGACCGTTCGACCCTGAGTGTAGTTGCCAGGAACAAAATTGGCGGCAAAGAAGCAGTGCAGTTCAGATCCTGAGTGTAATTGTCAGTAACAAAGATGGCGACGAACTGATTGAATCCAAAATTCGACAATTTTATAGTAACTTTGGAAGCTTTATCTTGGTTGCTCGCCATGACTTCTGCTTATAAAAAAGATCGTCGAAATCATTGCTGCCATACCCCCCATCAGTTCGTATTTTGCCCCTCTGTTTCAAATTGTTATCACTGTAATTGTTATCGCTCTTGCTGTTATTGTTACTGTTTTGACACCGGGCGCCTTTTTTACCGTGCTGTGTTCCCGTTCTTTTTATTTCTATTTTTACAATTCTCGAACTTTTGTCATTTCACAGTTGTTTTGACGGTTTGGCTATGGCTACTCCTGTTAGACAGACGTCAAAATATACAGACAAATGGAGTCAAAATACACTTCATTAACCAACAATTGGATTAAACTACCAAAGTAGACAACGTTACTGAGTTCGTAGAGAAAGCCAGAAATTGTTTGCACCTCGTACACGAGAAAGGGGTACTAGTTCATTCACCGAAAAACTCTCGTAGTGGTTAGCAGAAAATATAAAAACTTATACGGTCATCATCAGATATTATCAACAATCTCCTTGTTACAACAGGTTATAGAACACTTACACTTATAAAATGTAAGGGGCATAATACTTGGAATGCCCCATTTAATACACCGAAGTCTTTAAACTTTTTCACAAAAAGAAATCACCACACCCAATTACATCCTACGATCGGAATACTTACGGAAAAGAACAGCTGTGTCTGTGTTTCACCCCGCCTCATGTGAACGACGAACATATTCGAGCATTCTTACTTAAATATGGCGAAATCATCGCCGTTCAATTTTACGATTTTCACGGGATATACTCTATTGATATACTATTTGACAAAGAAAATTTTACGAATATTCCCTTTTTTCTGGAGGTTGGAGAAGTATAATTGCGCATCATTGTGGCTGACAGACATCCTAACTGCTGGAATTGCGACGTAAATGGTCACCTCACCTCCGATTGACCTAAAATAAAAGCATGCACCAAACCAGAAAACTAGACTTGGGAAACATTTAGGAATTCAACTCATTTTCAAGGATACCCGCCCCACTTCCAAAGAAATAAAATACAACAACGACCCAAGGGAACCGTGGGAAATCGTCATCGGTAAAAAAAAAAAAAAAAAAAAAACTAGCCGACTCTTGTTGGAACAACAAAGGGAGGAGGCAATGCTGTAGAAAGCTCCCGAAGGGCACACATATGTTTATGTAGTAAATCTGGAAAAAAGCTCGACGCTCTAAGAAAATCCGCTCCAAAATCACCTTGTAAACCACTATCATCTTTCTCCTATTCAAAGCGCCAAACCAAAACGACAATCAACTCTCAACCTCAGCACTCACTCTCGCTCAGAATCTAAATCCCATTCACCTGCTAATATACGTCCTCCAGTAACATTTCCGTCTCTCAAATTAATTCCCTTTAGTCCAGTCAGATATCTCTGTGCGAAATGATCTATATCTGCTACCCCTCATAATAGCTCTCCTGTTTCCCCCGCAAATCCTCAACTGCTAAACACACACCTATAGACACAGAAAAAAAAGCCCTTCGCTGCCAAAAAGAAAAAAAAAACTTTATCCCCCAGAAAAAGACATATGCAGCATAAGTGATGCACAGATAAACAGTGACATCCACTTAAAAGTCTAGATTTGTCTAAACTGATTAATTTAAGGGAGGTGGCTGTGAAACAAATCGACGACCCAAGCAATTTTTTTCACGCCAAGAAAATAGTCAGAGTCATTAGAAAAATAAGAAGAAGCTAAGTATCTTTGGATAGTGCTTGAAGAAGCAAATAATGCCTTTGAACTTGTGCCCCCTTTAACTATTTTAATGACGCTGACATACGCAATGTGAAGAACTGTTGTGTTGGGAGGGTCCCGGTAAATATTCACCCTTCCCTGTATAGGACAGAAAAACTAACCTATCCTTTGCATGTTAGCGGCATTTCTCGTCACGAACTTATCGACACTAGATGCCCACCTATTCGATCTCGAGAGCCGTCGATGTTCGTTTCTGGTTCCCAACCCTAAGGCACCACCATGGATCTCAAGCTAGCTAGTGTGAATTCCGAGGGCCAAGAGTAGACTCGGGAAAATTTCGTTTAAGCCTGGACCTGCATCATCTCGGAGTGGATATCTGTTGCGTGCAGGTAACCCCCTTTATTTATGGTGCGCTGTCTAAGACCTTTTTTTGCTCAGCGTACTTTAATTATCATTCTAGATGGGTTTCCGGGCTGGTTAATAGGTTCTAAGGGCGTCGGGTGACCCGAAGGGGAAACTGTGCTTTTTGAATGTTACCATAAAGAGTAGAGAGTTTCGCTTTGTTGAGGTTTATGCGCCCAATAGCCACGTTGAAGTGACTTCCTTTTTTCGGCGAATCAAGCAGTTTATGGATACTTCGCGAACGATTATCTTATCAGGAGACTGGAACGCGGGCCTGGATCCCGGGTTAGATCGATTTCGGTTACCTATTAGGGGAACTAAAAGTGATCCGGATGATATTGTTTTTCGTGATTTTATGTCCGAAACTAAACTCCCCTTGACTTAGTGTTGACTTGCACAGGTCAACGCGGCTCCGGTCTGGTATAACTCTCTGGTTATATCGACCGTTTCTTAGGCGAGTCGACGAAGGGATTCTAAATTATTCAAGTTTACACAATATAGTTTACTTGGAACACAATCTTGTTCGTGTACAGGTAAACTTAGATAGACCTAAGCCTGGATTAGTTGGTTATTGGAAGCTCAACACATCGCTATTCGATGTAGAGGGCTTCTGTGACGGGGTATTATTAACCCTACAGCGCTAATTTACGAGGGCTATCATAGGGAACAAGTGGTGGGTAAAAATTAAGGAAGCAATTAAGTCCTTTTCTGCCAGTGTTAGCAACAGATTCAATCTAGAATCTAGGGCAGTGAAACAGAAACTACGGTCTAGATTATATCGGGTGGTGGAGGAGGGGGATAGTGTCAGCGTTAATATAATTAAGGTTCAGCTGGCCTTTCTTACTGAAAAGGAGACACAAGCTTTAATGATTAGCTCTAGGTTAAAAAGAATGCTCAGAAAGCAACAAACATGGGCGCGAAACTGCGTGCAGAGGAATTTCGGCAAGCTGCTTATAGGCACATGGCTGGTGTCACATTGCCGGCGTACCGTGACCACGACCCAGGGTGTGCTGGAGACGTTTAGATCTCATTTCCAGGAGCTTTTTTCAATGGAACCCGGTCTGTTATTAGAACAGTTTGACACCTATTTAGCAGAATTTTCTCGTTTTTCGACGACTGAAGCGGCTAAGTGCGAAGGCGGCATAACGGATGATGAAGTCATTGAACCCTTAAAGCGGGTCGGCCTTAATAAATCACCGGGTAATCGAGGGTCTGCCCTACGAAGTGTATTTGAGGTTGTCACATATCTTTGTTCCCTTGCTAACGGTTTTATTTAACTCATGGTTTAGGAACGGCTCAATTTCCAAGTACGTTAATAAGAGTATAAACTTGTTCGCAAAAACAAACATGGTGGAGATGAGTTAGGTAATTATCGGTCCTTAACTATGATTAACGATGAGTTAAAGATTTTGGTTAAAATTCTCGTAAATCGTCTAGCAGCTTGTCATGGCTCATCTCATTAGCCCCGATAAAACATGAGCCGTGAAGGGCAGGACAATCCAGGATAACTTGCACACGATCCGCTTGATTGTAGAAAAATTCGATATTGCGGTCACGCTGATCAATTTTGATCAGTCCAAAGCTTTCGATGGGGTTGACCATCGGTACTTGGGGGCTGTTTTGCAGGCCGCCGGTTTTGGCCCGCAATTTCGGTCGGGGGTTATTCTTTTTACGGTAAACCCTGCGGTGATGGTAGAAATGAACAGGAAGAGGTCGAGACCCTTCAGTTTGTCAGGTTCACTTCGTCAGGGGTGCCCGTTATCACCAATGCTATATGCGCTTGCGATCGAGCCTTTTTTGCGCAGGCTAAAGGTCAATCCGGTCCTACGCGGAATTGCTTTGCCAGGTGCGGATGGCCAAGTAAAGTACTCCGCCTACGCCGGCGATGTAATAGTGCTTGTAACGAGCAATGCCGAGATTAGTGTCGTCTGGGTACAAATCAGATTTTATGAAACGATAACTGAGGCCAACATTAACTGCGACAAGTCTTCGGGTTTGCGCATCGCTGCCTGGACAGTACCGCGTTTGAAACAGGTCTTGTAAGATATTCGGCGTCTGTTTTAATCCTGACCTTCAGCTGGAGAAAAATTTGTCAAATTTCTGAAAGCGGTAGGATCTGCAACCGCGCTGTGGATCAGTAGAAAACTTTCATAAAGGGGAGTGTGTAATACCCACATCTACCCAATCTTTTTTATCGTCCCTCAGTGCTTCCAATCTCGTTAGATACTCTGGTATATTTGCAGGGGGTCTCTTTTCAACGTCTTATGGCGTTGAAGGGACCCTATGCTCGGTCGTGATATTTGTTATCTCCACCCTTCTGAAGGCGGTCTAGGTATGCCAAACGTGGAGATTTGGCTCCACACGCTACGGCTCCACAACCTTGATCGAATGAGCACACAAAGTAGAGAAAACGGGGGTCTCTGAATTAAGGTCACCAAGAAAGCCTTTTGGCTTTAAGGAAGAGGGGTGTGCGTGTCCGAGGGCAAGGCACACAGGTTCCCCGAGGTGAATGGCCCTTCTATCGCGAGTGCTGGCGCGCGCTGTAGTTTATTTTCGGTTTTTAGTAAGGTGATAAGTAAGGGATGTTATCGGCCAGGGTCTCCCTTTGTCCAAGGGGTAGCTCTGCTACATTTGGCCTTGGATGCCTCGTCCGGGGTGTCTCACTAACGATGACGCTTCCCTGACCTGGCTGGTAATTCGAGATGCTCTCTGGGTCGATAACAGACTTTATTCAGCTGGCTTGGCAGTTTCGCTTATTTGTAAACGGTGTGGCGATAAAGTCGAGAATCTACGTCACATCTTTGTTTATTGTCACATTGTGGTGCCGATGATCGAGTTTGTTATAGGTCGTCTCATGGTTCGCATACTGAATATATAGTCGTTAACTTTGTTCCTATCAATGTTTGTTGCAATTGGGCACCGACAACGGATAAGCTTCGAAAAGAATTGGGGCTGACCTTGCTAGCAGTAATAAGAGGTGTGATTTGGAACACACGAATGAGAGTGGTCTACGGATCTGAGGACTTTCTTCCCCTCGACCTTATACGAATCTTATCATTTGAATGTTGGTATCAAGGCCGAGAGAGTTAGACTCTCTTCGTCAGACTTTGTTGTAAGGTGGGTGTCAGTTGCGCGTGTCTGTCGGGTGAGAGAAGCAAGTCTTTACTGATTCATGTATGTGGCTTAGGAAAAAAAAATTAAGTAGCAGAAACGAACGTCAGATTTGACTTGTTTTTTAGTCTAGAGTAGGTCACGCTTTAGACTAGAGTAGGACCAGTTTTGTAGGCCCTTGTTTTCGTAACCTAGTTAGTGTGTGATAGTGATCATTAGGCTCCGTTTATAGTTTGTCCCGTTTTTTTTTGTTTTTTGTTTTTGTTGTTTTAGCCCCATTCCCCCCCCCCGCAATTAGGTGACAGATCGCTTGATTCGCCAGAGAATCGGGTTCTCTTTCGAAATTTTCGTAAGAAGTGTTGATATTAAAGCGATCGGGCCCGCATCACACTTTCGAATGTTGAAGCGGCATATCTGCCACAGTTTAGCAACGGGGGGGGGGGGGTCTTTTGTTACTAACATTTTAAATATTTCATTTCTATTTTGTATATAACTTTTTTACACCCACCTCCGTTTTTCTTATGGGTTTTTATTAGGTTATCATGGTATGATGTTCTTATGGTGATTGACGAAGCGTATATTCGCTGATGGATTCATAGTATGGATGTGGTATTGTGATGAAAGTAGAGTGAAAGTAGGAACTAGTTACGTTAGATTAGTTAGCATTAGACAGCAAAGACCTTCCTCCCCTCCCCCCATGTTCGGCCTTGTGCCAAATTTTTCTATTGTTACTTTTTATTGTAAACATTCTAGAAAATAAATACTTACCCCCGATCAGTTAGTCTTGTCGGTTACGTTTTTCTTTTGCTCTATGCTGTCATTATTACTGATATTGGTGTTATCTATTTTTGTATTTAATTTGTTATTTCTCTCCTTTTTCTTCCTCCGCCGCTAACTATTAGTGCCGGAGTTTCCCGTTCTATTTTTTTCGTTCCTCGTCCGCCATGGCATCTGTCAGGTGTGCGCCATCGGATTCTACCAAAGAGAAGTCAAGCCCGGAGAATGCAGTTATGAAGAAGCCGCTAGCAGTCAGAATTGATTTAGAATCCTTCCTGGAGAAAGGAAATAATGGGTGTAGCATGTTACCGATATTGGGATTATCTTGGATTGCAGGAATATGCTAAAAAGTCGATATAGCTATTTCTGATTGACCAGAAAACGGAAAAGCTAATTCAATCTACCAAGGACAATGTGACGAAGTTGATTACAATCATGTGCGTGAGAGCCGAAAGAATAACTAAGGCTAGAGGTTATAATACCTGCGCAGTTCTTTTTAAATCCGAAGAGGACTGGATCAAGTTATCTAAAAATGAAACAATCACATCTGATTATATACTGAGGATGGAATATCTGGGACGCAGAAGAATTACTATTTCCATATTCAAAGTCCCTGATGTAGTCCCAGGGCATATCTCCTCTAATTTCGAGATATAACAGAGCTCAATATTGACAACTACAACGGATTTTGGTCATTGGAAGCTTTTCTCAAGATTCCATACAAAAGCGGAGACTGAAAAATTTCTAATTTCTAGTTGCAGGAAGATGTCCGGTATGTTGGATATGTGGGGCAGTGGGCCACCTTACATATACATGCCCCAAGAAACAGCCAACACCGAAAAATAATCCCCAAAATCGGGTATTATGGCAGAAACGCAGGTTAAAATAAAGAAATAATCTGCAGAAAACAATCCCAACACGACCAACAATGATACTCAGCCTAATGTAACTCCCGACGATTTGAAGTCACCTGCAACACTGAGGCAGCCTCTCCAGAAAGAAAAGATTAGTGGAAGCTCGTCCCTCACAAAAAATCATCACCCAGATCCTACGCGCGGTCACTAACAAAAGAAGAAAACCTGGAGATCCGTACGAGCAAAGATCCTGGAGGGAACAAGTTCAAGGAGCTATTAAAGCTCAAATAAAGCTTAGATGAAAAACGTGACTCCAAAAATCCGCCCCCTTCCTTGAGTCCCGCGTCCATGACAAATCAGACCCCCCCAAAAGAAAAATGATCTCCCCCAAAATTCCAGCCCCCATTAAATGCTCCAATTTCCTATTAGAGAAAAAACTTACGTCTTTAAGTGTCCCTCCTAAAAAAGAAGCCCGAGACCCTCCACTTTTTGAACTCTTGCCAACATGCCACAAAACACCCTTTCCCCTCCTTCCATGAAAGCAGACATGCTCCTGTTCACCCCGTCCGATAAAAAAGACACCGACACCACTATTCAGTGATGGAGTCCCGTAAAACAAAAATTCCCCATTTTTTTCTGACAATGTTGTTTGCCAATTTATGATTGAAAAAAGACAATAATGAAGACACAAACACAAGGGCTATAAGAACCTTCTTGCGTTCAAAATTGTGCATGAAAAAGAAATCTCAATCTCCGAAAATTTCCCCAAAGCGGAAAAAATCTAACTGTGGTTAGACCAAGAGGGATAGCAGGGGGGTTGGGCTATGACGAAGGAAGCAAATAATGCCTTTAATTTGCTTCCTCCAGTCGTCTTTTTTAACGATTAAGAGATATCAGAGATGAAAAAATCATGTGTTGGACGGATCGTATAAAGATGAACCTATCACTATATAGGGCAATAAAATTATATTTTCCTCTAGACATCGGCGGTCTGGCCCCTGACGGATTAATCGCCACTGAGATGAGAACTGAATATATGGGGACAGCTGTACTGTCTTGACAACGTCTATGTTTTGCCAGGATTCCCTACTCACAGTGAACCAAGATGCCTTTAAGATTAGCTAGTCTGAATATCCGAGGGTTGAGGGACGCCTCTCGTAAACTTCGAGTTTCCCCGTGACTTTCAACGTCTCAGGGTGGATATATATATTGTATTCAGGAGTCTCACTTTATTGCAAGTGATTATCAGGGTGGGCTCCTTAGAGACTTTCGGCTCTATTCAGCACATTATAATGTCCACGCAAGTTAAGCGCACTCCTAATGCGTTGTGTGATCCGGTATACTCAGATCAAGAGGGAAGAGTGGGCGTGCTGGGTGTTACCGTAAATGATGTACCGTTTTATCGGGGTTTTTGATCACAATAACCATACTGAGCTTTTCGGCGAATTGAGCCTTTAATGAATTCGTCTAGTGGTTAGTTTCAGCTAGGGACTTGAACACGGTCTTTGATCCGGAGTTAGATCGCGGAGTAAATACCACGAGGGTTACGAACCAGAACTGGGATGCTAAGGCGTTTCGAAACTTTATTTACAAGTTTGATCTTGTCGATAAATTTTGAAACGAAAAGCCTGGGGATTTAGTATGGACTTAGACAGGTAGATGCGGCTTCGACCCGGTGCAAATTTCAAGTTACATTGATCGGTTGTTAGGGGAGTCGACTTAGAGCTTTTGGACTGTCCATGTTTTCATAATATAGTCTATTCGGACCATAGGCTTGTCCGGCTTCGGGTAAAGCATAGGATGACTAGTTACTGGAAGTTCAACACGTCATTTTTCGACGTGAAGGACTTCCGGGAACAGCTTTTACTAACCGTAAAGAGGGAATTGACGGAGGCTATTATTGGGAATATGTGGTGTGGTAACAAAAGAAAGTAATTAGATCCTTCGCTGCTAATTTTAGTCCCCGACTCAACCATAGTTCTAGAGCAGCGAAAGCGGCATTGGAAGTTAGATTAAAAAGGGCGTGGAGGAGGGGGATAGTGATAGATATACTATAGTAAAGGCTTAACTGGGCCCCCTGGATAACAGGGAGGATCAGGGATTATAAGTTAGGGCTAGATTAAAAAGAGCGCCGAACGAGGTAACAAATATGGCCGCGTCACTACATGCGGAGTAATTTCGACGTTCTGCTGATCGACACATCGCCAGTGTCACATTCCCGGACGGACGAACCGTAACATCAAATGACGGAATATTGGAGGGCTTTCGGGCTCACTTTCAGGAGCTTTTTACCAAGGAGTCTGGACTGACTATTTAACAGTTTGACACATATTTAGCCGACTTTTCTCGCCTTGAGGCGACCGAAACATGCTAGGTGTGAAAGTAGCATAAAGAAGAAGTCCTTGAGGCCTTGAAACAGGTCGGGCTAGACAGGACCCCTGGGATTGATGGTCTGCCATACGAGGTCTATTTATTCATTTGCTGGCCGTACTTTTTAACTCCTGCTGTATGAACACGTGCATACCTCATTATTTAACCAAGAGGACTATTATATTGCTGCGCAAGGATAAAAATGGAGGAAATAGGATAAGTAATTTCCGGCCCTTAATGATGTTTAACACAGAGTTAAAGATTTTGGCCAAGGTCTTAGCAAATCCTCTGCAGATTGTCTTGCACCGTCTTATAAGTCCCGAACAGGGCCAGCAAGATAATTTACACATGCTACGCTTGATCCTAGAAAAGTCGACACAGAAGTCGCGCTGATCAATTTAGATCAGTTCAAAGCATTCGACAGAGTAGAAAACCGTTACCGAGAGGCTGTTCTTAGCTCAGTTTGGTTTGGTCCCCAGTTTAGCTCTTGGATTCACCTGCTAACCTTGGTGCTACGGTGGAAGTGGATTGGGTGAGGTTGAATCCGTTCATGTTAACAAGATCCATCCGTCAAGATTGTTCGTTATCACCCATGTTGTATGTGCTCGCGCTAAAGCCATTTTCTGCTAGCTCTTGGTAAATCCGGTCCTTCCCGGGATTACTTTGCCAGATGACTTTACCCTGGTAAAGTATACCGCTTATTTCAACGACGTGAACGAACTTGTAACGAGCAGTGCCGAGATTAGAGTCGTCGACATAGAAACAAGTCGGTATGCAAAGGTCATAGGGGTCATAATTAACTACGTTACGTATTAGTGCCTGATGACTTTCAGGGGCCGTTTGGCTGGACTGATGGGCTATGCAAGCTACTCGGCGTCTGGTTTAGCCCCGACCTCGAGCTGCAGAAAAATTGGTCGGGAGTATTGGAAGCGGTCAAGGTCACATTTCATTTGTGGGTCTTTAGAGATCTGTCATTGAAGGGTCGGGAAGAGATATGTAATTCTCATATCTACACCATCACCCTATACCGTGTATCAGTACTCCCACTCCCGGAAACCTCACTAGTTGATCTAGTGCGCACTCTTTTCGCGTACTTATGGCGCGAAGAGCAAGCCATGATTAGCCAGGCGGTCTGTTACATGCATCCGTCTGAAGGCGTTCTGTGTATTCCTATTGTTGAAATTCGTAGACACACTCTTAGTCTGATATATATGGACCGACTGTGCCCACCTAGTGAGGGAAACTGTGTCTTCTGACCGGAAGACAATAAGAAAGCCGTTCAGGCTTTGGAGGGTGTGCATTCGGGTAAGGGGGCACGCCAGTTTGCCCGAAAGGAGTGCCTTTTCTATTGTGAGTGTCATCAGGCCTAGAGATTCCTTCTACGGATGAAAAAATGCCTGTGTGACACCCAGCTGTTGTCTCACAATGCACTATATCGGGCCTTAGTGAGGGGATCTGTTCGAGACGAAAAGATTGAGGAGTTCGATTTTACGAAAGAGGAGCGCCGCTTAATATGGCCTTGTGCGCCTGGGTCGAGCTGCTTCGATAATTATGAGGCATCACTCACCGGGCTGGTAATTCGGAATGCCTTCTGGTTTGGCCTTACGCAGCGAGTTTTACTGAGACAACATTGACAGGTGGGTGAAAATTTCGCAACCGTGTAGAGTGAATAGAGCTAGTCTTGAGTTCCTTTTTGACTTATCTTAGTTTTCAGCAACATTGGAAATCCTGAACAAACATAGACATTCATCGGACCACCTGGAATAGTATAGTTAGGTATTTATGTTTAATTTTTTAACTAAGCTATAGTATGCATGTTATCATCGTCCAAATTAATTTTTATTTTGTCCCTGTCCCATCACTCGGGGTTTTCTCTCCTCTTTAGGTTCGATAATCTCCATTCCCGGCCCTATGTAGGTGATGGATCGGCTGTTTTGTCAGTGATGTAGGCCAATTTTATGGTGTTTATTTAATAAAGTCAGTTTTCGGGGAAACCTACATTTTTTTCGACTGACAAAACTTTCTATCTAGCACAAGAGGGCGTTCTTTTACGACCCACTGTTTTTCTCATTGTATATTTTTATTCGTTGATTTTTTAAATAAAATGTTTGTATGTATATATATATATATATATATATATATATATATATATATATATATATATATATATATATATATTCGGGTTTTAGCTAGGATGTTCACAGAGGAATTCTGATATTTTGGTGAAAGAGTCTTGCTTGGTTAACGTTATGTTAGGTCAACAATTACTCCCCCCTTTTGCATTGTGCCACATTTTATTGTCAATTTTATTTTCAATAAATAAATAATTACCTTCCATCGTGAGTCATAAACAATTAACATACTTCTTATCCTGTATATAATATTTTGATTTCAGAACTCCTCCTCTCTACAAAATTACACTAGGTTTACAATAACAGAGCCCACATACACTTTTTTATGTCTTATATTATTGTTACGTATTATGAATGGGTTATGATCGCCTTAGTTGTATAATGGACAATTATTTCGTTTCAAAATGAATACGAGACGCTTATTGTTTATAAAATGTAGGTTGTTTATTTACAATTTACAATTCAAAAGTAAAGTGATAATCGCGGTGGAGGTTAGAACGAGGGTGGGTCACAGATCTGTGTCAACCCGTATCTTCTCTTTGTCTCTTCGGCTCGCTTTCTGTCTGCTCTTTTTATTTATGTCACTTGCAGGTGTTTACCTTTTTTCTCGGCAGCTTGTTTATTATTTGCAAATCTCCGGGTAATAGTTCCTGTTAACATTATTTCTAATAGCATTTGTTTATTGCACTTTTCTAACCCATATAATATCAGTTAGCTTTCCCAGCGGATTGACATCATGGCTATAGGTCGTTTAAATCCCGGGACTTCCCATTGTGTTCTTTTTGTTTGGCTGGATACAGCTTCGTAACACTCGGATTTACTTATTATTATTCGATCGCCCGAACCTCTCCCTAACATTATAATACAGTTGTTGGTTGCTTTTATGTTTATGCTGAAGATATCTGGGTATATACTTTTAATTCTTTTTAAACGTAAATGCATCACAAAACGAATTATTTTGATATGAAGTATATTTCTTTCAAAAAACTCTAAAAAATGGCCAAATGTCACTGAGTATTTAGTCAGAACACCGTAATTTACATAGGAAGGTTGGTGGTCGCAACTTTGATAGCCGTTCTTTACGTGAGGAGGTTGGTGAATTGGCTATAATAACACCACCTACAACAACATGTTTAAGAGGAATGTGAGGGGCATACAACCACCCAGCAACGTCGGTCAACGGGTCCTGCTAGTTTATTATAAACAAAAAATGCCGTAGATATTAAACGTAACGTTAAATCTCTTAAAACATGAATTAACCAACAAAAAGTGACTGATACCTTTGCCTGCCAGTATTATGTTGTTCTAAGCAGCTCATTTCATGCAAATAAAAAAGATACTCGGGCTGAGATCGAGACAACAACCTAAAGACGGCGGGTCAGGTATATATATATATATATATATATATATATATATATATATATATATATATATATATATAATAGATCAGCTTTACATGTACTTAAAATGTTGTTTTCAATCCTTTTTTATTCTTAAAATAACTAACCTATCATGTGAACGACACACACATGCGCATTCTGGAAAAGCTGACAAACTGATAAAAATACGATCACTTTACCTACAAATTTTACAATTTTGCACCTTGTTTACAGTCCGTAAACATATGAAAAAAGAATCACATGGATACTTTATGTAGAAAAATAAAAGTATTTAGATCAAAAATGTGTTAAGAATTTATGTTGAGAAATGTCCTCACACACACACCTTCCTACTTTTATAGATATACTAGCAAGCCGCCTGGCCTTGCCCGGTCGTAAATACGCATAAATATTATATTTTAATTAATGCAGAAACTGAAACAAGGGCAAGATAATAAAGGCAAGTTAAAAAAAAAGTTTTTAAACTTCTTACCAATTTAAACAGTTGTTCAAGGCAGTGTGTTATTGTTGGTTGTAGAGAATGTTCCAATATACATTTATATCTATCCATCTATATATATATATATATATATATATATATATATATATATATGTGTGTGTGTGTATGTGTGTGTGTGCCAATAGGTTTTAAGCCAAAAATGGTATATATATTGCACGAACTCGGTATATTAAATGCATACATACGTGTATATATATGTATATATATATATATATATATATATATATATATATATATATATATATATATATATATATATATATATAGTCCTGATCTAAATCATAAGACCGCTTAAGAAAGTGAGCGTTTACGCATATTATCGAATTTTTTATCAAACAAATACTTGAACCAATTGCCAACAGGGAAAATATGACGGAAAAAGTTAAATCTGCTTCATTCAAAACCGTAACCTTGATCCAATAATAATAATAAAAACATTTTCAGCTGGTCAACATTATAAGACCACATTAATAAAATCGGCTAGTTTTGAACATATGAAGACGAAAAGCTTACTATGTTACTAAAAGCAACTGGTTAGTGGATAAAAAAAACATCTCACTAAATTATAAATTGCAAAATGGAAATATTTATCAGAGGTTGATAGAGGAAGGTCTCTCATTGCAAATGAAGTGAATCGAAGCAAAACGGTCATCACAATTTTTTTAAGAAATCCAGATCAATATGGGAAGGTCGACCAAAAAAAATAACCCCGTCACTTGATCACGGTATCAGAATAAGCTTAAAACAACTCCAGTATGGGCTCAATTCGATTGCAAAGCCAAACAGCAGCATAATGTAGTCCTAAATCAATCAAAAGGCATCTGAAAATGAAGGGGTTCAATCATTTAAACCGACTGTAGAAACCACGTCTTCTTGAACAGCACAAAACTAACCGACTTAAATATGCTACCAAATACCAGACTTGGGATGAAGAGAAGTGGGAAAATGTAATTTTCTCCAATGAGAAAAAGTATAATCTAGATGGTCTAGATACATTTCAACACTATTGGCATGATAAACTTTTGATCAAAGAGACTTTTTTCAACTCGGCATCGTGGAGGACGGTCTTTAATGATCTGGTGTGCTTTCTTGTACGCTGGGACCCTAAAGTTGCAAGTACTGAAAGGCCGGCAAACATCACGGAAGTGCATTTCAATTCTGGAAAATGCTTCTATGAGGACTGAAATTGGATTTTTCAGCCAGACAACGCTGCGATACACACTTCTCGGCAAGTACGAGAATACTTTTCTTCAAATAATATAGAATTGTTAGATCATCCAGGATGTTCTCCGGACCTCAATCCCATTGAACATCTGAGGGGATAGATGGCAAAATGTTAAAGGACGGAACCCAGTATGATTCGATAAAGGAACTTTTTGATTCAGTTTTCAGTACATGGGATAAAATTCATTCGCAACTAACAAAAACTTAGTCACAAGCATGCCGAAAAGAATTTTTGATGTAATTCGTAATAATGGAGGCTATACTAAATACTGATACGCTTTTTAGTAATTTATAATTGCCTTTTGTTAGATAAATTATCAGTGGTCTTATCATTTTAGCCAGGTGAAAATGTTTTGTTTTTTCTAAATAATTATTAGATCAGGGTAAAGGTTTCGAATGAAGCAGATTTTATTTTTTTCCATCATATTTTCCCTTTTGGCAAGGGTTTCAACCATTTGTTTGATTAAAAATTCGATCATATGCGTAAACGCTTAATTTCTTTAGTGGTCTTATCATTTTGACCAGGATATATATATATATATATATATATATATATATATATATATATATATATATATATATATATATATATATATATAGTCCTATGAGCCTACGGATTAATCGGCAGGCACATTTGCCGATTAATTGGTACTCGGCAAATATTCCAATTAATCTGCCGATTATTTACTTTTCAATTTTATATTAAATTTGAATCATTTCATAACTGAAGTTACTCATCAGATAGTTTTAACACATTAACATAGTAACTGCTAATTTGATTTCGTGTTTAGTCACTATTTTGGGTGTTCGTCTTCATTAGCTAAAATTACAAAACGCAATATAGAATTTCCAATTCTATAATGTTTATAATTGAATAATTCGATAATAAAAAAGAAAGTGCACGCCGAATACAAAGTACAAATTGTAATTCTTAAAGTGAAATCTATAAGCTGAAGTTCTTGAACTGTTGCTGCTCTGCATTACTATTTTTGCTTCTTGCCTCCTACGTGTCATAGTCTCCTCAATATTAAAATTCGTATACTTTTAATTTGTAATGCAGAGCCATTAGAGAGTTTTCATTCTCATGAGCCTGTTTCTCGTAGATTCATGCAAGTTACCATCTGTACCAAGTAACCTCTCTCTCTCTCTCTGTCTCTCCACAAACGGGATGGTGCACTTGAATATTTTGAAGTCAGTTTATTCAAGTGGTAAGATCTCCTGTGTTCTTCAACCATTAAAATGGATCGTCACCTCGTGCGAATAGTTGTAAAGCAAAGTAATGGTCAAGTTCTTTTGTGCACTTTAACATAAGGGATTTACTCCTTTTGAGATTCTCCACCTATTCTAACACGATAAATGTGAAGAGGAAGGAAAAAAAGGAAGAAAAATCTAATTGGGCGAAACTATACATAGTAAATTAGTAATAAAAACAGTAAAACGACAGAGAAGAAATCAATCAATAATAAGGATGCACAGGAAGAACAACCCTGACGATGGTCAATCGATACCGAAAACGTTCGATAAACTAGGGGACGTTTTAAGAACTTTAGATCCCACAACAAAAATACTTGTACAAAAGCAAGAAAATTTGAACGAAAGATCATAAAAAGAAGAACGAATACCTTCTTCAATAAAATATGCGCGAAAGTGCAGGAAAGTACAGGTTGTAGAATAAAATTCTTAGTGCCTTCCATGTCATTATTTGGAATTTAAATTTGAATCTTGGCCTTAGCAAATTAGACTCAAGTTTGTATCATTTAGATAAAATGTTTATCTTGTTTCTATTTATTCAATGAGTTATTCAACAAGGGTAAAGAGTGCACTAAAGTCAGAACTATCGGAATTAGATTAAACAGTTTTTGAAAGAAACAACTTCAAAGCCAAAGGTGTTGGTATTATTATTGATATGGTTGAAGTTCTGTAACTTGCTTGTTTTGTGATTTCTTCAAAGGGACTCACTAGCTGGAGAATTTTTTAAACAGGTCCCTATTGGTATATCGTTAATGTATAATTATGCAGTGCAAATTCTCCATGATAAAGCTGAATGAATCTCTTATTAAAAAAGAATAGTGTGCAAATCGTTCTACGTCACATATATCCCATAAAAGTTTTATTCTGAAAAACAGATAGGTTTGTTTACTTATTTTAAAATTGGAAAAGATACATAAGAATGAACTTTTTCTGAGCATGCTACCTAAAGCGGAACGGTTCGCACGATCAAGAAATAAATAATTCGTAAACCATCACAGCGTTCACTTGAACAAAGCAAAAAAAAAAATGATGTTAAAACAATAAAAAAGAATACTATTTATTCAGTTAACTTTTTGGAAATCCATTTCTTAACATAGGGGAGGGAGGGAATTTTATAACATATTCTCTTAGTCGGTACTTTCACCTAACAAGCTAACCAGGATTGCGGAGTCGGAGTCGGAGTCGGAGTCGGAAGGGGATAGAGGTTGTAGCTGAAGTCGGAGTCGGAGTTGGAGTCCATTTCTAAAAGTACTACAAGTCGGAGTCGAATTTTTTTTTATCCAACACTGACTCCTTAAGTCCAATAAATGTATATTTTCACATGGTTTTCGTGTTTGGTTTTACCAGTTTTTTTTTCTTCTTGATTTATTACATTTTTATCCCAATCAAGCATATTTCCTCTTTGGTGTACTAGGCTACTATCACTATATCTTTGCAGGGGTGCTATGTAGAGAGTTTAGCAGCAAGTTGTCAGTTCATATTACACTTGAACATCTGCATGTCAGTAGAGTTGGGAAAGCAGGGATCCGGAGGAGAATTTCAATGTATAGCAGGCCTGGTAAGAAATTATTAGAGTAGAAGGCTTTCTTACATCTTGAGATATCTACTGTGAGGGCTGAAACTTCGCTGCTTATTGCGTTTGTCGGGGTATTTTCGCCGAGGGAGCACAAGTGCTTGTTGTTCGTCAGAGCTTCCACCATTAAAATAATTGTAAACTAGGCACAGGGATGCAACATTTCATCGATGGGACAGGGGCTAAAGCTAAGATGAGATTTCAGGGCGTATTAGGTTGGCAACTGTCTTTAAAACCCTATCCAGAAGCGATACACTAGTAGCAGATGCACCAGCCCAAATGTGACAGCAGATCTCCATACATGGGTGAATGGTGGCATCTATTTTTGACCCCATGCCACAACAGATTTAAGGTATTTTCTAGGGTTTCTGCCATTACCTTAGATATGTGCTCATTAGTTTTCTCCATGTGCCTGCTATAGAGCGTGATGCCCTCTGCAAATATACCCATCTCGGAGACAATTTTATCAGCTAAGTCATTTATTAATATCAGAAACAATAAAGGACCAAGAATCGATCTCTGAGGTGTACCCACATATATATCATATTGTTTGGATGTACGCCCATCGAGGACAAGCTGGATTCTTCTCTCATTTAAGAAGAATTTAATTATGTTAAGCATTCATTCAGTAATACCATAAGATTTTGTTTTCATAAGAAAAGTCTTAGATATATCTTGGGCTACTGCCTCTCTTCCTCTGCCTTATCCAGCGTTTGATATGTACGTTCGGAGATTACAGTTAGAATATCTGCAGTAGACTGGGGTCTCTAAATCCATATTCAGTATAAGAGAGAAATTAAGCTGCTCAAAAGTGGTGCTTGATTAATTAATGATTGAAATACTTTCGCGAAAGGAAGGAGGGGGCTAAGAATTTAATGGGTCAGTTCTTTCACCAAAGTTTTTTGTGAACTCGTACCACAGAAGCAGTTTTCCAGCAGTCGGGAAAGCAAAGTTCGTTTAGGTCTTTATGAAAGAGTTAAGAGAGAACTGGGGCGATTCCTGTGGAACATTTTTAATAAGCATAACCAGGATGAGATGAGGTTAACATGCTTTTAAGCTATCAAAATTTTTTGCTAAATCATGTACTTTAGAAGGGGCGATTTGCAGATCATCTTGTGTGTGTTCTGCCCCCCCCGAGGAATATCAGAGAGGGGTGATTTGCTGGGTGCAAGGTAGAGTTTGAGGAAAACTGATGGGCGAGCATATAAGCTCAGTTGCTGTGCACACAACTTCATCATTGTTGGACAGTGAGGGTATTGTTCATTGCCCATTATTTATTACAGTATTGTAGATTTTCTAGAAATCATGAGTTCCTAATTTCTGCACTTCAATGTGTTTCCTGGTGGTTTCAGGATATTCCTTCTTAACTGTCACTACTTCTTTCTTTCATACTATTACTTCTAGCTTCTACAAATATTTGTCTGTTTGTACAGGACTTATGCCGGATAAATTATGTTCCTTTTGGAAATGGAAGTAAATCATTGCGTCAGTGTAGTAAGAGAAGCCAAGCCAATGTCTGTGGCAGGCGTGAAAGTCACCAAAAAAATGTATTTGGGCGCTAGTCTCAAGTGAGAGTGCTACAAATATGTTGTCAGAGACATGATTGATTATAGTACAGTCCTGGGTTGATGGCGAGCTATAAAGAAAATACAGATAGCTAATGATATGCTGTAAAGTTTGTTTAGAGCACACGAAGGCCTGGTCACCTGATTCTAGTTTAGATTCCATAGACATGGGGAGGGTGTTACGAATATTGACTCCAAGTTCGTGCATGTTTGTCAGAGTCCTTTCGATAAATGGAAGATAACCAGACATATTAAAGGTGTTAGATTGGGCGGAGTAGTGGAAGTTAGTTTCCCTTAGTGCTAGGATATCCAGGGAGTTTGCTAGGAGAAATAAGTCAACATCATCTAAGTTAGCTCGAAGTTTACGGATATTTGTAAATGCAAGCCTCAAGGGAGGTGGGGAATTATTTGAGTGTGAGTCTGGTTTGAATATATTTTTTTTTAGATTGAGCTATCATTTCATTTTATTTCGTAGTTTCAGATCTAAGGTGAAGTGATAGCCAAAACGGATGTGCACATCCATCATTATGCAGCACAAGTAGACAATCAGCCGGTTCCTTTTCTACAGGGATGTCCACCAGATATGAGTGCAGGATCACTTTTCATGCGCGACATTGCACTGCAAACATCCCGACATTATACAACTGACGATAAAACAACCTTCTAAGCGCTAACAAAGAGTTAGGGAACCTGTACTGCCAGTCGGAAACATCAACCAGCAACTGTCAAACTGGTACTCTCAAACCTGTCTGACGGCAGTCCAACTGTGTTAGCATATATGGTAAAGAAGCACCCCAAAATACCCAGCTATAGGAAAAAGGAATGAGGCAAATGTGGAGTAAGGCATTACCCGGGTCAGGAAACAATGCTAAGCACTGGGTGCTTCTAATGAGTCCCTGCAGCCGCACTTCTGCTCCTGGTTAATAAGCAGTCTAGGTTTGAAAACCAGTTATTTTATCAAGTAACCAGCTCTAGGGAGGTTGCCGTCAAGGACTAAGGAGACCTTACTCCCCCGTTTGGTGCCAACACGTCTGAGGTCAGTGGTACATGTTTACAAATCGAAATTTTCATTCTAGATAGACGACCTGCCCAGATCTAGGAGTCCATCAGCACCAAACGGGGTTTCACCGCACGTGGTTTCAAGCCACGTATTTCTATGTACTCGAAGTGATAGTTTGGGTTAATAAAGTAAGTATTAAAGAATTAGTATCTGCTTTGAAGTTAAACTTCTCAGAAAAGGAGTAAAATTGAAAGATGTGGTTACATTTTGAAGGGAGGTATCAATTGATATGGGGTGTAGATTTAAGGGTGACGAAAATATCTAATAAGGTTTGTAGATTAGTGATTAATTGGAAATTACAGTATAAGGGCTAGGGTGCGATTCGAAATGTGCTTTTAGTGTTAGTTTTCATGTAAAGATAATCACCATTACTTTATTCCATCAAAGTGAAAGAATGATATATTTGCTAGTTTATATAGATCACTTACAATCTGGGCACAAAGTGTGGCTAATAGTTATCTATTATATATATATATATATATATATATATATATATATATATATATATATATATATATAAATATAGGGTAAGCTAATGCATACCTTAAAATAGAAGTCTATAGATGTGTAGTATTTATCGATATTTAAAGGATCAGCCTACCAAAGTTTAGGACCGGAAACTAAACTCCCCTCCCAAGGTACGTGCAAAGTATTTGAGTTTATATCAGCATGGGGAGAAGAGCAAATGTTTTTTTTACAGTTGTAAGAGGAAAGATGATATACTTACAAGAATGCAGCATTAATATTCACTATAGATATACAGGAATTTTAGGATAATTTAGGAGTATAATGATTTTTAATGTTTATCATGCAAAACAGACAGTCAGGTATCTTGGAGGTAAATTATTATCACTTTAAAGCAGATATTTATAAATAACCCCCGTTCCAGATATTTTAGTAGCATGTATCATTAACAATATACATGCAGCCAGTAAAGGCTTTATATTTAAACATTACACTTAGTCATAGTATGATAAATAATGCTTTCCGAAAAGAAAGAAGCAGTATAACTAAATAAGAGCAGGAAAACAGGTTTGGTGAATTAGCAATAATTTAGTTGCTTCTTAAGCAGTGGTTTGCACAATTTAGCAGTTTTTGCGTGGTTTTGTTTTTATTTTAGAGATATATTTTGTACTGTGCTGTAATGCTTCTACTTCATCAAGATATTTCGCTCTATCAGATCACTGTTAATCCTGACTGGACAGCTGTCTTCGTTTTGATTTTGACGCAATTCAGGATCAATGGAAATTCTGTATTTGAGTATGATCACTGAAGATTACATTGGATAAAAATCAGATTGTAATCTGAGTGTTTTCCAGTTACTGAATCTACTAGAATTTGGCAATTGGATTAGTCCGGAATCGATCCGGAATTACAATATTATCCCCCCAACAAAAAAACAAGCATAAATAAATACTAAGCAACCCATACAACTACAGCCCTTTATAGCTTCCCCTTCCTTTTTATATAGGAGTCACCACTTATCAAGGCCCGGAGGCCACTCGAGTATAGGGTTAATTTGACAATATTGTAGTAATCGTTAGTAGTGGAAATTTGGTAAATTAGATTATTTAAGGGGAACGGCTAAAAAAGAATTTATTTACATTGGACTTGAATATGCCCAACTTGAAGTAAGCTTGAAAACAGGCAAATGGAAGAAAGTTTCCGCAGGAATGCATTTTTAAGAAATAATCTTTGTTCATGGAATCTACGTTTAGGTTTAGACTCAGATAAAAGCGGGGGAAATTATCGATAGTGTTTTCTACTAGATAATACTTTTCGTGAAAGTTTGGCAACGGGGGGGGCATACATTCGAGTCCAGGCGAACATCTGCCATAAAATATATCGATAAAGCATAGATAGGCTCACAGTGTCTCTTCAGTGGGAAGAAGGTTGCAGGAAATAAAAAAGGCATACCTCACTAGCCTACAAAGTATATTTGAACTCTGGCAAGGCAGGATAAGTTCTTTCTAGCACAACCTGCCCAAATGATGCAACGGTACTTCACATTTGGATTTACCTGGTTCTAATATAGGTAGAGAATTGCATACACATTGAGATATCTACCATTTCTCCAGCGACATTGGCAATGGATTTGATGTACGTGTTCCATCGCAGATCAGGAGTAAAGGCCAAGTTCAGAAGCTTGTCAAAACGTGCCGCCTCCCCCAGACGAGAGCCATGAATTTCAATTGATGCTTGATAGAGGATCAGAGCGTATATAATGTAAAGATAGAAGCTTGGTTTTAGATACATTAAAATTAAACAGCTACTTCTTTCCCCATTGCACCACATGCTCCATATCAGATGAGAGAGAATCAGAGTAAACTTGGACATTTACGGCCTTTTTTGTGTTGCCATAGATGGTAGTGTCGGGAGCATATCTATGAATGATCTAAAGATGTGATTTAGGAGATCAGGAAGAGATTTGGGCCCAGGATAGGCCTCTGGGGGACTCCGGAATTAATACTGTGAGCTTCTTATCTCTGCCCATCAACCACTCTTACGAACCTATCAAAAAGAGAACTGAGTTAATAACTGAGAAAACTTTCTAGCTATATATATTTTGTGACGTAGGTATTTATGCCATACCTATAAAAGGTAGTTTATATGCCAAGAGTAATTGCCATAGAAAAGAAGGCTCTGTCGAGAGATTCGCTAATGCTATGAGATATAACAATAAGCACAATTGCTGTAGACTTAGCAGAATGGAAACCATATTACATGTCACTAAAAGGTTATTTTTGCTAATGTGGGTGGTCACTTCTCCTTTTAACATGGATTTCGACAATTTACTCATTAATACAGCGCATACTGATGAGGTTTCTCAGGAGGTTGGGAAGCAATTCTCCTAAAGACAACGCTTAAACCGCCTTGTAAGTAGACGAACTTGTTCTGGTTGAAGCTTTTTCAGCACCATAATTGGATGTCAACTAGGTCCAGTTGCTTTACTGGAATCAGGTTTTTGATTATCTTGGAAACATCACGCACAAATATTTTATGTCGCATAGCAGTCAGATACAAGAGCAAATATGGACGATTGACTGCGTTGGTCACATAGGGTACAATTAGTTGCGATGTTCCTGGCAAAGGGTTTGGCTTTATCCGATGCTGCCGAGATTACTTCAGATCCATGTATGATGGTTGGGATTCTGTTCAGGATCGTGTTTGCTATTTGGCAAAACTGGTGAGAACCAAACTGCTGCTCATTACTTTGAACTTAACGAACTCAGAATACAACTCTCTCGCATCCTTTATTACACTTTTACAGAGGTTGTTGGCATTCATAGGATCGGCTTAAGTCTCAATACAGCTTCCTGTTTCTCCTTGGATCCGCTTTCCATGTAGGCAATACGATCTCTCAAAAAATGTGTTTTCTGTATAACATGTGTCTTTACTCCCCTTTTCTAATTAAAAACGTTTGGCATCGAAATACCATGACCTAAAGAGGGTTCCCTATCCTGGAATATTGTATTCCCTTTTGAACTGATAGAATAATAATTGTATTTTTAATCCTTTTGGAATCTTAGCTTATTCTATAAAATTAGTTCATATTTTTAATGTATTTAGATTATATTTCAACCACATTCCGAAACTTTTATTCTTATCTGAATTGATTATAACTGACGAGTCTACTCCCTATGTTATATACAATAAAATACGATAATCAAATTTTGTAAGGCGGATTGCATTCAAAAATCTTAAAATCTATTTAAAATGTTAAGCACACTATAATCTGCTTTTAAAATAGATATTACTAACAAATTATTTATTTTATTCCATTTCTTTATTTCGTACTATTTACCCACTTGAGACTATTTTCCCAGTTTCTTCTCGCATGTAATCTTGTTTGTAATATATTAGTAATAGTTAGCAATATATGTATAGACACATAGAAAAGTTGGAAATACGCATCTCTTTTCTAGCATTCATCACCTTTGGTAAATTAGTTGTATGTTTTAAATTATTAAAACAGAAGACGAAAATTAAACCGTTTCAATTAAAAAAAAAGAAGGAAGTATTAAAATCAAAGCACACATTTGGCTCTTAAGGCAGATGCTCTCTCTCTCTTTCTCTTTCGCCAGAATTCTTGAAAACTGGTACCACATAAGCAGGTTTTCATCAGGCAGGAAGAAAGATTCATTAAGGCATTTGTTGTAAATTTTGGAGAAAACTGGCGCTACTTAGGCGGAGCACTTTTTAATAGCACAACCGGGATGAGATCAGACCCACATGCTTATGAAGTGTCAATATTTTTTATGATAATGGGTGGTTTCGTCTAGTGTGGCGTCTGTCCGCAAAGGACAGTCAGGAATGGGGTGATCTGCAGGGCCCAGTGTGCAGTTGGAGGCGAACCGACTGACAAGCATGTTAGCCTTCTCGGCTGCTGAGAAAATAACCTCATGATTATAGGATGGTGGAGGAATTTTTGATTGCCCATTATTTACTACAATATTGTAAATTTTCCAGAAATCACGGGTTTCTAATTTTTGTGCTTCGATGCGTTTTTTGGTGGTTTCAGTAAATTCTTTCTTAGCTGTCGCTATTTCTTTCTTACAGTTATTTTTTGTTTCTATATACTTCTGTCTCTTTGGACTGGACTTATGTCGGTTAAATCTGCGGTACGCATGCTGTCTTTGCGCGATAGCAGCTGCACAAGTAGAGTAAACCATTGGGGAGAGTGGGGCTTGCTATAAAACTTCCACGGGAACATGTGCTTCAAATGCTGTTGTGAACCATTCAGTGATCTCATGTGCGCACTGTTCAGCAGGAAGTGAGAAGATATTTCGCTATGGGGCGTCTCTGATGAGATCTCTGGTGGCTTCCCAGTAAGCCTTTTAATAATAGCTCGTTGTTTTGAGTAATGGCTCCTCCGTTTTGGCTCTTGAGTTTAGAGCGTTTTCAACTAATATCACTACATGATCAGCATTTCCAAGTGGGTTATAGGCATTCGTAACCCAATCATCGGGGACTGTGGTCAGAAACAGATTTAAACGTTATGGTTGTTGTTCTTGCTGGTTAGGGAAACGGGTTGGAAACGTAACCGTCTGTGATAGGGAATGAGGTATAGAGAAGCTATGTGATGTGCTACCAGTTGCGTCTGTGTAAGTAGAAAATCCAAGCCAGTTGTTGTGGTGGACATTGAAGTCTCCAAATACATGCACTTGTGCGCTAGTGTCGAGGGAAAGTACTGTATCTATTCTGTAAGAGACTTTGTTTATTAAGGTACAGTCCTGGGTCGCGTGAGAGCGGTAGAGAAAATACTTATGTCATGTTGCATGTTAAGTCTAAAGCAAATAAAGGCTTCGTCGTCAGATTCTAATTGTGTTTCTCTAGTCAAGGAGAGGGTGTTTCGAATATAGACTCCAAGCCCATGCATATGTCTGTCAGTATCCTTACGGCAAAGTGGGAATATCCGGGCATATTAAAGTTGTTAGTGGGGATGGAGGAGTGTAGGTTAGTCTCACTTAGTGCTAAGATAACCGGGATGTTTTTTTTAGAAGAAATGCTTCAACGTCATTTAAATTAGTTCTAATCCCACGTATGTTCGTAAATGCGAGTCTCAACGGAGGAGGCAATTTTGTTTTGCTTGAGTTTTGTCCTGGTTTAAGCGTAATTGTAGATTGTACTGCAATCATTGTTTATTATAGAGTTTCAGTTTAGGTAGTTGTGTGGAACAAGTGGTTATGCAGAATACTAGACATGCAATACAAGTGGACCATCAGCTGACCTCTCATCTACTAGAATTGTGGGCCCAGGAAAGATCACCAGGGTTGTGTGCAGGGGCGGTTTATATACGCGACGTGGCACTGCAAACATCCCGATATTACTCTAAGAGCTACCAAACAGTTAGTGATCCTGTACTACCAGTCGGGAACAGCAGCCAGGAACTGTCGATCCGTTAGCCTCAACCCATCAGACGATGGTCAACCCAATCTACCTGTACGGATATTTTGGCATTCATGCACCTCCATGCGCCCAGTCTAGAGGGGTGGGATGTGTCGGGAGAGGGGAAAACGTTGTTTATTGCCTACTCAGTAAATAAGATCGACCACTAATTGTTTCTGTCGAATCCCTGTGCTTCGACCTCAAAGCCTCGCTAATAGGCAAAGAAGGAGTATGGAAACCGGGCGATAGACAGTGCCTATCCACTCCTTACGCAGTTTAGGTGTGAAGACCGGTAATTTGTTTGAGTTACCAGCTCAAGGAAGGTTGTCATCCAAGACTGGAGAGGCCTCCCCCCTTAGGTTTCGCTTCAGAGTTTTCTCTCTCCTAGACGGATTACCTGGGGAGATCTAAGAGTCCATTAGCACCGAGAGGGGTTGCCCCACGCCTTTGTCCTAATCAAGGTATTTAATGATGCTGGGTTAGTATGTAAATGTTATATCTACTTATAAATTACACTGATCAAAGTGATTCACCCTAATCGGGCATGCATCTGATAGTATGGATGCAGCCCTCTCCTTGGATAGTAACGCCCAAATACATGTGTTTGGTGATTTTAATCCCCACCATAAGATTTGGCAGGTTACAAGATGCAGCTGGACGCTCTACTTTTAGCTTGTCTATAGCCCATTTCCTCACACAGACACTAATATTTCCAACTCGCCTACCAAATCGTGAACCTTAGCAGGCTTCAATTTTACAAGTATTCCTCACTACAGTTGAGTACCTGAGGATTCTGTGACTAATTCCCACAGTCCACTTGGAAACACAGACCACCTAGTGTATCAGTAGAATCACATTCAAATCCCAACCTCAAAATGAGACATCATTGCTCAAAGCAAGAAGGTACTACAATAGGGCTGGATAACCAGCTATTAAAATACATCAGAGATGCTCCATGGACTAATATTTTCTTTCGTTCTTTTTTTAGAACAGTGTTCTAATGAGAAAACTGAATGGTGCAAAGCGGGCATTAAAGCACTTGATCACACAGGGAACTAATATAGAAATCCCCACTCACCATAATGGTTAACTACAGATTGTACAGCTGCTATTGCACAAAGACAACATATATTCCGCTTGTTGTTACGTCATAAGTCAAATATAAATAGGCAAACATTGATAGATGCTAGAAATCATTGTAAAAGTGAAATAGCTGCAGCCAAATGAAAGCATGCTAAAATAATCAGGGAACACATAGAAGTTGCAAAAATAAGAACTCGTGATTTCTGAAAAATCTATAATAGTATACTGAATAAATGGCAATCAGTAATTTCTCCACTGAGCAACAACCAGAAGGTTGCATGCACGGCAATGGAGAAGATGGAACTGCTAGTCCGACAATTTGCCTCCAACTATACCTTAGAGCCGACAAATAAACCCCTTCCAAATTTCCCTATACAGACTGAAGCCACATTAGATTATATAAAAATCATACCTTCTCTTGCCCGCAATATCATAAAAAGAACTTAGACATCTGAGAGGTCTAGTCTCATCCCTGCTATACTAATTAAGATATGTTAAGCTGTGCTAGCTCCTATACTTTCCAAACTCTACAATAAATGCCTTGCTGGGTCTTGTTTCCCTAATAGCTGGGAATTGGCATCCGTGGTGCCAGTGTATAGGAATTCTGTTGAAAAAAATAACCCATACCCTCTCAGTTATTGCCCCATTAGTCTCTTCCCCATTCTTCGCTAAAATCGAGACCTTAATTTGTCAAGCATTAGTTAACTACCTCGCAAAAGCTACTCTTCTCTCTGACAAACAGTATAGATTTAGGCAATGCCGTCCTACTGCCGATATTTTAACATTCATCTCTAAACGCATTTACCATGTACTTGATAAAGCGGGCGAAGCCATAACTGTAGCCCTTGATATATCCAAGGCCTTTGACAAAGTCTGCCACAAAGGACTGCTTATGAAAATTAAATCGTATGTTGTAACAGGACGTATGCTAGATATAATTAGATCCAGCTTACACAATAGAAGCATACAGATTATCATTGACGGATATATTCAAGCAGCATAATATTAATACGGGAGTGCATCAGGGCTCGATCATTGGACCATTGTTATTCGTGATAATTATAAACGATCGCTCTAATAATATTGTGTCCGAGGTAGGTTTATTTGCTGAACATACAACGCTCTATAACGAGCAAGAGGAAATAACGGATGTAAACAAATCTAAGACAATGGAAAATTACCTCCAGATCATTATGGAATGGGACTGCAAATTAATGCTAGTAAAACTAAGCTGCTGCTCTTTAACAATTACAAGACGCCTCTTCAACCACCTATATCGATGACAAATAGCATCCTACCTTAAATTCTACCTTAAACTCATTGGTCTAATATTTCCAGCCAATATAAACTGGAACAGATATATAGAGGACAGTGAAAAGATTACCACAAATTAGGTGGATTTCCTCTATCGAACTAGAAGTCTGTTCTCGCCTGAGCGTACCCTGTTCATTTAAAAGGCCACTATTTGCCCATGCATGGAGTATTTTTGCCACATGTGGGCTGGTGCATCTATCAATATCCTCTTCAACTTGGATAGGGTCCAAAAAATAGGTGTCAATCTAATCATTCTCACTATCAACTAAGCTTAAGACTCTGTCCCATCGCCGCAACGTTGAATCTCTGTGCCTATTTTACAAATATTTGAATAGAATGTGTTCTGATGAACTCGGTGCACATCAGCCCTATCACCATACATATCCCCGACAACCCCATTATCCATAAGATCTCACCACTTCACTGTTGAGGTCCCTACATTCCCAGAAAGCTTTCTATTCTAATAGTTTCTTCTATCGAACAGCTGGACTTTGGAATTCACTTCCTGCTACCTGCTTTATGCAAAATTTAAAATTTTACATTAATAAATATCTTGTTAATCTTTCCTAGACAAGGTCCCAAATAGTAGAGTTTTACGTCCAAGTGGCGATAGGCCTTTAAAGGGTAGATATTAGTAAAAAATAAAAAGCTGGTATAGTTTATAGGTGAGTATAATAATCATGCAAGTGAATGTTAAACGTCAAAAACATTATACATACAAAGTAATTATAAAATGCATGCTGAATAGGTGTGGGAGTCTGGTATATGGATCTGCAGAATAGATTTCCACATAGAAGTCAAGGAGTCGAGAGTCGGGATCGAAGTCGCAGATATCAAAGGTGTCGGAGTCTGAGTGGGCATCGTAGGAATTCTAGGAGTCGGAGTCAGACTTTTACCATTCGACTCCAAACCCCCGAATGTAACAAATAACACAAAGCAAGTGATTAGTGTCACACGCATTGAAGAAGTACAATGGGGAAGGAGGTGAGGGAACAAACACAAATTGACGAATGTGATCAATGCCCAACAACAAATTAACAGAAACGCAAAGAAATACCGATTGTACAAAAGATCCTATCATTGATAACATCCGGTTATCTCTTTTATTAAAGTTAAATTGATGTTGAACATATTTTTATTAAATTACCTTGACATGATAAAGCATGAAAAACACTTATCGCACTTTCACGGGAATACTATTTCAGAAGCACATAGTCTAGCATTCTACAATATCTATACTCATTGTGCATATTTACTGTCATTTAATTCAGTTTTATTTGATGAGACTTTAAAAATTGTCGGCCAGTGCAATTTTGCTATTATAAATGATGCTCACTTTTTACACCTGAAAGAATGAAGGCCGGAATTTAATTAGAAATGAATGCAGTTTTATACTTATTATTCTTATACTAGAAGCGATGACACCAACTTTTTCACATGTTTACTATTTTTTGTCTATTACTTTCAAAGGTTCCATATTGTAATTTACGATTGATAGTGCTTCTTAACTCTCCGCAGTTTCTTCTTCCTTATCGGCAATGGAAAATGGATGTAAAATACAATGATGTGTTTTTAGGACAATCTTTTAAAGTGAATATTTTAATCATGGGTATAGGAAAGTAGACATACACAAATTTTAAGATAGGATGAAAATCTTGTTTCCATTGATAACCTGAATTGTCCTACAATGGTGGGAAGCATTCCAGTATTAGTTCATTCTCATTCTTCATTTAAAATTAAGGATCTCAATCGATTTTTAACATTTTTTTATTGTTTCGTTCTTTGCTATAGGATTTACGATTTTCGGATATTTTAGATGTAGAAAAAGAGATAACTCTGTACGTTCGAAATTTTAAGTTGAAATTATAAGTTACTAAATCCTAACATGTATTGATAACGATGAAAGGGAAGCAACTAAAACCGTTCAATGTTTCTAGGTTTGGTAAATTTTTAATATGCATTGATGATGTATTTATTTATTTAAAAAAATACAATTAAAACTAGGCTAAACTATTAAAAATATAAGTTTATAATGCGTATCTTAACAATAATGCTATTTTATTTTCCAAAGATTAAACCTACGTTTGCCATCCAACTATAATTTGCTGAGGTTATGCGTGGTTTCAATACAAAATAACAATTTGGGAATTAAGTTTATAAATACTTATCTAATAATAATAATACATATCCCATTAATAAGTATTCTAATAATAAATATAATCCTTAATTCCATTTACGTTTTAAAGTAGGGTCTTACCTTGTTCTTTTTTATTTAATCCTTTAGAACAAGAGTATTATTAAAAAAAAGCTGGGATTTTAAAGATTTACTGATCTAAAAACAGTATCAATTAATCCTCATTCTTTTAATTACTAATATTTTTGTTGAATTCATATTGCTAATTTTGTAAAGTAATTCTATTGATCTAGAAACAGTGTAAACGATTTTCCCATCAATATGATAAAAATGGTGTTCCCAGTTTTTAGATAATATTGCAACTCTTTCTTAATCCTTATAATAGATCTAAATTTCTTATGTAATAATCTATTGTCTGAATTATGTTCTTAGTGTAGAATATTATATTCCAGATTTGTTTGCTAGATTTTACTCATTTATAACATATAATCTACATTATCCGTAGCGATTTACCTCTATATTCATTTGGCGTTACACTGAAGAACCTTTATTTTTCCCAGAATGTTTTTTGTCTCTTAGTTACACTTAAGACATGATAGCAAAAATCAATTTCTGAGAAGACATCCCTCTATAGTATCTAACCTTTTATTAATATTTCTTCTTTACAATTCACTATGTAGAAGACTTCCAGTTTAAATGAGATTGCCACTTTTTGATTCCCCAGGTCTATACTTACTACCCTTATCTACTATTGACCGTTTTAATTAAACATCTTGATGTTCCCTAGCCCATTTTTTAATGCAGTTGCGTTGCTCTTTTTATTTCTAATGTTGATTCTCGTACCATCCGCTATTCTATCATTATCACCTTCTGTATTAGTTTTCATCTGGAAGGATGCAAAATGGTTTCTGTATATTTCCCTACATTTATATTTGTATATATCTATCTATCTATATATCTATAAAAACAGAGATGTGTGTGCCACAGACGATTTCTGATTGGTTAATCCAATAATCACATCTCCTAAAAAACAATGGTTTCTACGCTCTTACCTTTACCATAAAATATTATTGCTTTATTTATTGTCCATCTTGGAAGGGTTTAATTTTTTAATAACTTGTTATTCACAAATTAAAAAAATACGAAACTAAACTACACGAAATCAAACGCTCCGACAAACTTAATAGTAGTACTAGCAAGCACACGCGCACACACGCACACACACACGTTCACTACCGTCACGTTGTTATGGCAACCAAACAATGTTTACAAAATGTCTACGCACGTTCGTAGACATTTTGTAAACATTGTTTTTAAAAAATAAAAAATAATACTTCTATTATGTTTTAAACGACTGTAATAGTTTATTTTGGAAGTATATTTCATAAAGAAAATTGACAACCCACTTTAAAAACAGAAATTACGAGTTTTATATATTTTATTCGCAGTTTTTTGTTGACTCTTCTGGCGGCCATGTTGTAAGCCCTAACGGTATTTTTGGAGATTACCCAAATAAATGTTATCAAAGGCAAGATAAGTTACTTTTCCACCAAACTGGATATATTTTTCGTGTTTTTATTCAATGTAGCATATTTATTCAGCTCGAAAAACGGGTTTGTATTACTGTACACATAAATTCGAAAAAGTTGTCAAAAACCAAATATATAACAAATACATGTTATCAAAGGCAAGATAAGTTACTTTTCTACCAAACTGGATATATTTTTCGTGTTTTTATTCAATGTAACATGTTTATTCAGCTCGAAAACCATACGGTGTTTACCGATGTATTGGAAAATTCAAGATGGCGCCTCACTCCCTCTTTAACACGGTAAGTTTGGGAAAAGGTGTTATAAATAAAAAACTAGAAAAAATACTATTAAAAACCCGCCGAATATATGTCAACCTATGTCACGGTAACATATTGAGCGAGTTTTTAACAGTATTTTATTCAGTTTTTTATTTATAACACCTTTTCCCAAACTTACCGTGTTCAAGAGGGACTAAGACGCCATCTTGAATTTTCCAATACATCGGTAAACACTGTATGGTTTTCGAGCTGAATAAACATGTTACATTGAATAAAAATACGAAAAATATATCCAGTTTGGTAGAAAAGTAACTTATCTTGCCTTTGATAACATTTATTTGTTATATATTTGTTTTTGGCAACTTTTTCGAATCTATGTGTACAGTAATACAAACCCATTAAAAATATTGTTTTTGATTTTGAAAAAATATTGTGGTTCATTTGTATTTAAAAATATTGTGGTTCATTTTGATTAAAAAAAAAATCATTTTGATTAAAAAAATTGTTTAATTTTAATATTTGTTTATTGTCTTAACTCATATCAAATGTTTTGCTTGTGTTCTGCTTCAAATATTCATATTCTTACATGCATAATTTTCATTTAATTTTATTAAATAAACTTCAATTTTACTACAAATCAAATCGTGTTCCTTCACTTTTTAAAATGTAATTTATAAGTAATTAAAGAACGCATTCTAATCTTTAAAATCTATAATACAACGAAATATTTAATTGCTTATAATACTTAAAAAAACAACTTGTGTTTTTTTTATTATTTTTTTATTATTAATATTAGATGAGTTTCAGTATAAATCATCGTGTTCTTTATTTCAATCCAATTTGGAAGTTTTGTAAATGTATATGATGTTTATAATGACCTATGATTGCGTATTTATATACATTATTTTCCCTATCCTTCTGAAGTTCATCGTACATTTTTTACTCCCAAACTTAAACATGGTGGGTGCATAGAATTCATTTACCGATACAAAAGAAATGATAAGTAAATAAATCCATAAATAAATATTATAAATGGTTTATTTTAATACTTGCCAGGATGCGGAGGAAAATGAATGAAGGGGGAGGGGAATGAAATAAAAACATTTTGGAAACAGATTAAGTTTGAAAGAATTGCTTTGCACAGAAAGAAATTAATGAAAAAAGAATAAAATTAAATTTCTTTTCCTTCTTGATTTCTTTTAGTTTTTTATGAAAAAGGAAGTCAAAATTAAGACTATAAAAAACAATTTTTATTAAGAGCGAACCTCAGTCGTCAGGTCTGTAAAAAAAACGTGGAATAATCAAGAAATGTTTTCTAATACATTTTTTTTTTTTACTTATGTGTTCATTTGTCTCTTTGAAGTTCGTTTGTTTAATATATCGGTTTGCAATATCACTTTGTCATTCTGTCAGACTCAAATTTTAAATCTACATATCTATAAAAGTGAAAGTGTGTGTGTGTGTGTGTGTGTGTGTGTCTGTGTACATTTCCCTACGAAATAACTCTGTCAATTTTTAGTCTACAGACTCGAAATTATACAGGGTACTGAGATTTGGAAAAATCTATGTGATCGGTTTTTAGCCAGAAATTTGGCGATTAAGGGGTCAAAGTTCAACGATTTGAGCTTTGAGAACTCTAGCAAACTTCTCCGACAATTTTGGGTCTACACCCTTGAAATTTTAGATATAGGTTCCGTGGACATGGATCTAACTTAATAACTTGATTTGAGGCCAAAAAAATAAATTTTCAGGGGTCATAATAGGGGTCAAATTTAAAAAAATTACCCCTTTTTTTTGCTCAGCATACACCTCCAAACACCCGGGCAACGCCGGGCACCCATGCTAGTATATATATATATATATATATATATATATATATATATATATCAGAGTTTTATATATATATATGAGTGTCTTATATATGTATATATATGTATATATATATATATATATATATATATATATATATATATATATGCGAGATAAGACACTGATTGAAATTCAGATGAAAAATCCTGACATATATTTCTTGAAGTAATACTTTGAATGAGACCCTAGCCAAAAAATAAAAGCTCAATATTTAAGAATAGAGCAATATATAAGTTTCGTGGTTCAATTTTAAATTCTGAAAAAAAAACAAAATATAGCCACATATATTCGATTTAAGAATTTATTGCTTGACAAAGGAATATATAGAAGGGGTTATTTTAATATCCATCATCCATGGATTTTCAACGATGGCACGTCTCATCAGAGGAAATCAGATGCAGCTGGGAAAGGACGCCATTTGGCTTGTCAACACAATTATTGAAAATAGTGTTTTGAGTGATTGTGGATAATTATATGGCGAACATTATACGAAAAGAGAAGTTGATACAACCTGGGTAGTCCATTATCGGGAGGAGTCCAATATATATCGGCCCATGGGAGAAAGTGATATTCCCATATAGCGAAAGCGCACTGCTCCTTATTGATATTTCGAAAACTATACCAGTCAGCCTTATTCGCTGTTGCGTTAATTGTGTGTTATTTGCTGTGGTCCAAATGCTTTCTCGGTGTTGACAAAGTATATCCGAAATTGGGTGGATGTACCATTCCATTGTAATTATCCCCATGAGTAATAGAATTTGAGCATTGAATCAAGTGTGCAATGGAATTCGGAATCAATAGTGTAGTTATCAAAAACCAAAGATGGCAAAATAATCCTGGTGATGATATTCGGAAGAACACTCTAGAACGGATATATAAAAAAGGATCTAAATTGCACCTCCAGAAATGTAGTATATGCACTAAGATGCACAACATGTAACAAATCCTACATAGGCGCTACCAAAAATTTCAGCAATAGAGTGGCCTTACATAAGAGCAACATCAAAATTGCAGATAACAGACACCTCTATGTTTCAAAATACGTACACACATGCAGTGGAAACAGCTTCAAAATAATGCCAATCTTCCAAACAGACAATTATTTTAATTTACTTACACAGGAAAAAAACTTCATCACCAGATTCACTCCTGAACTGAACAGAACCTAATACCATCACAGAAAAACATGAAATACAAGGTACACTCGCATGCACACCCATACACATACAGATATACACACCCACATATAAATCAGAATCGACACATTAAAACACACACACGTGCGCGCATACAACCACACACAGACATAACAACCCTATCTCTAATACAACACACTGAACAACACCAACCCTACTTAACCTCGAAACCAACAACACTAGGAAACACCTAGAACCATAGTATAATATCTCTTCCAACACATCGCTCCCTCATCAGTAAGTGGAGGAGAACCCCCTCATGACTGAAAAGACTATAATCCATTCTATCATCCCCCTCCCATACCTATACCCCTCCAATGCCCACCTCTGGGGAACAAAATCTTCCCCACACTAGGAACCGATCCTGGGTCTGGCCATACCCACATGGGGAGACAAATAAATAGAAACATTAAAAAATCCCCTATTTTTATACACCCCTCTTTCTAAACAAACACAAGATAAGGAATACCCGAAAAGACTAAAACGAAAAATTCACAATACTAAAATCCAAGAATCCAAAAAATAAATATAAAAATAGAATGAAAGCACCCCTACCCTTATTTCAGAAGAGCTAGCTCCCCTCCCCACACATACACATTAGTAACGACCTCGGATCACAGCCGCCTTCCTAAGGAAGGAAATAACCCCAAAATACTATAAAACACTATACACATTCTCAAACCAATAAAAGCAAACGCACACACGCACACACACGCGCACACACACACAAACACACACACACACCCTATCCCACCCTAAAAGGAAAATAAAAAACAATATACACATTCCCTAAACAATAAAAGCAAACACACACACACAACACCCTACCCCACTCTAAAGAAAAAGAAAAAAACATTAGGAGAAAGAGATAGCGACTACAGCCAGGTCAACGGTCTCCCTCACAACCCCAATAAAAGAGCAATAATAATTGACCATGCCAATGAATAATAAACACTTACAAGCCTCCACCCCTGAAAAAAACTTCAAATTAACTACGAAAATCGCCAGTTTTACATCTCCAAAACACTTGAAAATAATTTCTGACGAGGACGCATCACAGAACGTCTGAAACGCGCGGAAAAACGATTTCAATGACTTAAAAACATTATTACAATGATCGAAACACATTGCTCAATGAAAAACCAAGACACGGAATAATAAAATAATGTTAAAAAATACACATTGTTGGGGACTACTTCTTTATTTAAATACACATCTTTCATTCGTTGGAATTTCTTAACCACTTTTATATATATATATATATATATATATATATATATATATATATATATATATATATATATATATATATATATATATATATACGCACACGCTGGAACCTAATATATGTGTCTATATATATATATATATATATATATATATATATATATATATATATATACATATATATTGCTCTTTACATGTATGGTGTCTATATATGTGTCTATATATGTATAGCTCTTGACATATCAAAGACCTTCGACAAGGTATGGCACAAAGGCCTACTTCTCAAGATTTCCAGCTACGGTATAACGGGAAATGTTTTTTCTATGATTAAATCATTTCTCTCTGATAGGCTCATAAGAGTAGTGGTCGATGGACAAAAATCAGTGGCCTGCAGTATTAATGCTGGAGTCCCTCAAGTGTCGATCCTAGGCCAAACTCTTTTCCTGATCTACATTAATGATCTCCCTAAACACATACTTAAATCATTCGTTGACATCTATGCTGATGACACGACATTCTACGGCCTCATATCAAACGCTGTAAATGAGAAAGTTCTCTCTGATTCTCTATCCCCTGATATCGAGCGCGTGGTTCAATGGGGGAAGACGTCGCTGGTTTCCTGTAATGCATCTAAAACCAAATTCCTTTCTTTACATCATCAACGCTCTGATCCCCATCTGGCATCAATTGAAATGGATTGCTCTCGTCTAGGAGCGGCCACATGTTTGGACAAGCTTCTGGGGTTATCCTTTATTCCTGATTTGAAATGGAACACGTACATCAAGTCTGTTGCAAAGGTCGCTGGTAAGATGGTGGGATCCTTCTATCGCTCCAGAAGATATCTCACTACTGATGCAATTCTATATCTATATAAAAGCGAAGTACGTCCAAGGATGGAATACTGCTGCCATATCTGGGCACGAGATGTTAAAAACAGCCTATCCTGCCTTGACAGAGTACAAAATAGACTTAGTGGCTTACTGGGGTATACCCTTTTCGTTTCCATGCAACATCTCTCCCACAGAAGAGACGTTGCGAGCCTTTCTTTGTTTTATTTTTATTTCCATGGAAGGGACTAGTCTGAACTCCAATCTCTGGTCCCCCCCTCACCAATCCTTCACGAAAAACACCCGTCTAGCTGAATCCACTGTCAAAAGTTTTCACCACTCTTTATTTGTGCCAAAATCAAAACGTAAATTCCATTATAAAGCTTCTTTCTGAGAAGTGCACGCCTGTAGAACTCCGGTTGCTTGTTTCCCACCTGACTACAACCTGGATGACTCCAATCTCTGCCCCCCTCACCAATCCTTCACGAAAAACACCCGTCTAGCTGAATCCACTGTCAAAAGTTTTCACCACTCTTTATTTGTGCCAAAATCAAAACGTAAATTCCATTATAAAGCTTCTTTCTGAGAAGTGCACGCCTGTAGAACTCCGGTTGCTTGTTTCCCACCTGACTACAACCTGGATGACTCCAATCTCTGCCCCCCTCACCAATCCTTCACGAAAAACACCCGTCTAGCTGAATCCACTGTCAAAAGTTTTCACCACTCTTTATTTGTGCCAAAATCAAAACGTAAATTCCATTATAAAGCTTCTTTCTGAGAAGTGCACGCCTGTAGAACTCCGGTTGCTTGTTTCCCACCTGACTACAACCTGGATGACTCCAATCTCTGCCCCCCTCACCAATCCTTCACGAAAAACACCCGTCTAGCTGAATCCACTGTCAAAAGTTTTCACCACTCTTTATTTGTGCCAAAATCAAAACGTAAATTCCATTATAAAGCTTCTTTCTGAGAAGTGCACGCCTGTAGAACTCCGGTTGCTTGTTTCCCACCTGACTACAACCTGGATGACTCCAATCTCTGCCCCCCTCACCAATCCTTCACGAAAAACACCCGTCTAGCTGAATCCACTGTCAAAAGTTTTCACCACTCTTTATTTGTGCCAAAATCAAAACGTAAATTCCATTATAAAGCTTCTTTCTGAGAAGTGCACGCCTGTAGAACTCCGGTTGCTTGTTTCCCACCTGACTACAACCTGGATGACTCCAATCTCTGCCCCCCTCACCAATCCTTCACGAAAAACACCCGTCTAGCTGAATCCACTGTCAAAAGTTTTCACCACTCTTTATTTGTGCCAAAATCAAAACGTAAATTCCATTATAAAGCTTCTTTCTGAGAAGTGCACGCCTGTAGAACTCCGGTTGCTTGTTTCCCACCTGACTACAACCTGGATGTCTTCAAGTCCAACGTAAACAAATTCCTGATGAACGGCCCCCTTAGGTAGACATTGCTTTAAATATCCACACAAACGTACTGTACTTGCAATAACTATGATCTCTGAGTGGCTTCCGGGCCTTGGAAAGTGCTGACCACCGTGTATAAAAAGTTTTTTTAGAATTTATAATTGACCACGAAACTTATATATATATATATATATATATATATATATATACATATATATATATATATATATATATATATATATATATATATATATATATATATATATATATATATATATATATATACTAGCTGTACCCGGCCACGCCTTGTTGTGGCTCAGTTTGTTAAAATGGAACACATTCCTCAAGAAAAATTGCATTTTCATTTCGTTCAGGTCGTTCATTTACTTTTATTATTTTTACAAATGTTTTAATCAATAAATCTTTTTATATTTTCCCCCCAAAAATATAATTTTTTTACGTAAATTGTTAGGTGAAAGATTATTTTCATGAAAACTTGCACTTTTTTAAAAGAAATTTTGCAGTAAACGTTTCACGGTGAAAACGGATTTTTTAATAAAAAGAACAGATGGATACTTTACATGAACACTTTAAATAGTTATGTGAATGTAGAGAAAAGTTTGATTCTTTTTTTCAAGAGAATGTACAAATTATTTTTTTAACAGATGTTCAGAAAATTAACAGAAAAATACTTCCACAATTAATTATGCAAAAAATAAATAAAATGTTGATTTAGTGTTTCAATATTTTGCTTATAAATCACGATAAAAATTGCTGAGTATGCGCTCTTTTACGGTTGTTGTAAAAATGGAACGGAAACTTAAATTTCGCTCCGTTTTAACCTTTCTTAATTTTTTAATTGTGCCACCCAAAGGAATATAATCAAAACAGTAATATTCAATAATTGTACTTAATGCATATAAAACACAAATTATTAAAAATGAAAGTTAATAACGAAAGGGAAATTATTCCATTTTTAAACGAAAATCTAAGTTTGGTATATCTTTTTGTTATTTGTTACATACGTCCTGCTTACAATTCACATTGGAAATGTCCACATTTACAGGTTTTCGGGTACGTTTACATCTAATAGACATTCCAATCTACCCATGTTAAGAACGGCTTTCGGAATAGACACCCCTAACCTTGTCAACATATCCGAAAATCTATAAAAGTTGGCGTGTCGAATGTGAACGATGAGTTGAACGTAATGTAACAATTTACCGAATTTAAATGGGAACGAAATTCAAATCTCCCTTCCATTTTTACAACAAGCAGAACATTCTATGCTAATTTTACATAACTTACTGTATTAATTCTATTTTTAAGCTAAAAAAAATATTTAGGTTTGGCTATAAATTCCTAAACTCATTTCACCCTAAATAATTTAGGTGACTGATATAGGAATCTAATTGAATCTTTAATTTCCTGAATAGTATGCGAGAAATTAATTTTTCTTCGCGTTATATCGCATTCATTAATACAGATTTTAGGGGCTTTTTTCGTAACGTTCACGTATAAATTATTTTTTATTGTTACAAATTACGATGCTTTATTTATATAAGAAAGCAAAAATAAATTCTTGCGTTTTTTATTTACTACTGACAACCATAACTTTAGTAAAGGTATTTTTTGTTTAAAGAAAATAAAACCTTTGCACTAAGAGTTCAGTAAAAATAATTCGTTCAATACATTCTGCGATCATTATTTGATAAATACTGAAATTTTCATTAAAATTGGTTAATTTCCTGATTCTTGGTGAATTTTTAAGTAAAGAGAGGGGTCAAAATGTTTATACACTTTGAGCGTCGGCATTCATTTTGTCTGTACCTACCATTTTTCGATGAATATTTGATAGGAAAGCGACAACGTATGGTTTATTTAAATTAAATTTCAATCACATGGTTACATTATCAATAATCATGTGATTAAACCCATTGAAAATTTACCGATATTGTAAACACATGCTGTGTAGTGGTGAGGCCAACATTTTCTTTTAGTGATATCACATGCAGTGTACGCAATTGAGATAAAAAAAAAACCGCGAGATCAGGGGAAAGAAATCTCCAAAAAATCGCTGGATTTTTAACTTTTATCTTCTGAAATTTTAAAAAATCGCTAAATAACTCCCCCCCCCAACACCATTTCCATATTTTAACTCCTTACCTTACAAAAATTATAAATATAGTATATTCAATATTTAAAATGTTCCGTGTTTTCTCACTATATCTTTCTGGAATTATATTGAAGCGGTTAGCTCCCCAGAAGGCTTACATATTTTATCAGCTAGTTTTAACTGTTTTTTCAGAGAGGGTGTTTTTTTTGCAAGAAACAAATCAGAAACTCAAACTTTTTATAATAAAAGTTAAATTGAAATATACTGCAAATTAAACATCACAATAATGGTGCAAAATATTTTGAAATTAGAAAAAAAAAAAAAAATTGTTTTAGCATGTTAAAAGTATTTAGGTTGGGAGATAATTAAATTCTACTGTATTGGTATAAGTTTTTTTTTTTTGCTGTTGTTTCTTGCTTTTTTACAATTACTAAATACTTCTAAATTAAGCGGGGTTGCTTAGATCGTATTTTAAACTAAACTGCGGATGTTGGAATGCTCAACCCCACCAAACTGTACTTGGAAAATCGATTTTATAGCGAGATTTTAGAATGGTTAGCCGAAAAAGAAGGTGAAAAACAAAACCAATAATCAATAAATAATTGTTACCAAAGGCAATAAATGCTACTTTTTTCTACTTACACGAATGAGTTTATGTTATGTTTTCAAGTATTTTCTAGCGATTTTCTTTATTTTTTTAATCTAAAATTGCGGGTGTGTAAGTGCCAAATATTTCCAATTTTTCTAGAATTCCCCGCTTCATTGCAAACGAAATCTCCAGATCTATCAGGAAACCCGCTAAATTAGAAACACGTGGCGGGAAGCGGTAATAAATAATTGTCCCTTAATAAAAAATGGCCTAACGGTACAGAGAAACCCACTTATTTATTATAGAAATATTAAGTATAATGTTATAATTAAAAAGAAATATATAAACACACACATGGGTATCATAAACATATTATACCAACACGTGGAAGCAATTCGCCCAGTAGTTCTTTAGGCTATTAATTGCGAACGAACCAAGATTTACATGTCTATATATATATATATATATATATATATATATATATATATATATATATATATATATATATATATATATATATATATATATATATATATATATATATATATATACACTTGTGCCCGATATTATTCATACCCCCCTTGAAAATTGAGTTTATTAGGTGTAACTTTGTAAGAATTTATTGTTTACGTCCATATTGATACATATTCTTAATAAACCTCTTCTGATCATTTTTGTCATTTTAAAATCTCGGGATACTTGTAATAAAAGAAATATACAGCTATTTATAAATCTGCAATGTTCAAAAATAATCATACCCCCTAATTTTTTCAGTATTAATCGAGTTTCTGACTGTTTGTTTCCTGTTTGATTCTTATTTTGAATGCTTTTATACAACCTTTGATTAATTTCATTTCGTTTTTTGCATTTTTCAGAAATTAAAATGATATCAACTGAAAACCAATAAAAGAATAAAAATTATTAGAATGGGGAAGAAAAAAGAGCTTAGTAATGATCTTAGGACAAAAATTGTGAATTCACATAAGGATGGTTTTGGTTACAAGTCAATTTCCAAGAAATTTGAGGTCCCTACAGCAACAGTACAGAGCATCATCAAAAAATTCCAGAGCCACCACACAACAAACAACTTGATTGGTAGAGGAAGGAAAAGGAAACTGTCTGCTAGAGCCACCAGGAATATTGTAAGAAGTGTTAATGCAAATCCAACCACCACTACTAAGGAGATTTTAGAAAATCTGGAGTCTTCTGGCATAAAAATATCAAGGCAAACATTGAAAACGACTCTGCATGAAAATGGTCTGAAAGGAAGAAGACCAAGAAGGACTCCATTGCACACCGAAAAACACCTTGCAGCACGTCTAAAGTTTGCTAGGACCCATGTGAATTCTCCAGAGTCCGTTTTCTCAAGTATTTTGTGGACTGACGAAACAAAAATTGAATTGTTTGGCCATATGGATGCTTCTGACGTTTGGAGGAAGAAAGGAGAAGCTTACAACCCAAAGAACATCATACCCACGGTGAAACATGGTGGTGGTAGCCTAATGTTTTGGGGCTCCTTTTCGGCTAGTGGTCCAGGTAGTTTGGTCAAGATAGATGGAACCATGAAAAAGGAGCAATATTTGGAGATACTCCAGAAAAACATTTGACACGATTGCGAAGAAGCTCCATTTAGGACCAAACTGGGTCCTTCAACAGGATAATGATCCAAAACATACTGCCAAAATAGTCAAGAAATGGTTTGAGGATAATCAAATTAATGTTTTGAAATGGCCTAACCAGAGTCCCGACCTGAACCCTATCGAAAACCTCTGTCACATATTGAAAACTGAGGTTAAAAAGCGGAAACCTAGAAATTTGAGGGATTTGGAGAACTACTGCATTGAAGAATGGTCAAAAATCAGTGTTGATGCTTGTAAAAACCTTGTTAATAAATATCCAAAACGGTTACAGGCAGTTATTAAGAATAAAGGGCATGCTATTGACTATTAGTAAGAGAGGTATGAATAATTTTGAACTAGTGCCATTATTGTTTTTCTTTGTATAATGTTTCAAACTGGCATAATTTATCTATTTGTTGAGTTTAAATTAAATGTTTATGCTTGATTTATTGTTTGAAATCCCTTTAATATTGTCTACCTTCTGGTTTGAGCAATATTCTTATAGAAATCTCAAAGATCCGAGGGGTATGAATAATATCGGATACAAGTGTATATATATATATATATATATATATATATATATATATATATATATATATATATATATATATATATATATATATATATATAGTGTGTCCAGGGGTGATGAAAAAATCCAATAAAGTGCTCGATCGTAGATGTGAGAGCTGAATGTATATATAGTGTCATAATAAATATTGTATATATATATATATATATATATATATATATATATATATATATATATATATATATCATATTTATTAGCCTTAGTCGTGAGACCCTGCACTGATGGTTACCAAAAGGATGAATCACTAGTGCCTGTAGGTATTTAATAAACGTGTTTCTTATCGTTAAGCACTCTCAGTTGTAAACAAGTCGGTCAACTTAGCTCATACGCGCAGATAATATATATATATATATATATATATATATATATATATATATATATATATGTGTGTGTGTGTGTGTGTGTGTGTGGGTGTGTGTGTAGGTGTCGGTGTGCGCGCGTATGTGTGTGGGTGGGTGTGTTATGAAACATAATATCTAAAGAAGTATTGAAGAATGTTGCCATAGTAACCATGAAAAATGTTAAAGCTTCTTTGCTTCATTTCCAATTCCATACCCAGGTTTTGTTTCTGCTTAACGCATGGACTTAGGGGAATTCAGTGACACATTCAGGACATAAATGCCCCTTCCATTATATTTAATTAAATTAGCGTCCATATCTAAAAAAATAAATGAATAGATTAAAAGCATGTCTGCTCGTTGTGTTTTTGAATAGATATTCAATATCGTTTTCTTTCCTTCTCCATTTTTCTTTTCTTTTCGATTGTTTTAATTCTGTGTTAATTTCTTATTTATATATTTTTTTTTTGGTTTCCATCTTCATGTAACAACAAGGATTGAATAAGACCAGAGGTCTCTTGTCATCTGACTATGTCTTTTCACATTAAACAGTTAATTAATTGTTATGACCTGGGGCTATTTTCTTCAGTTAACTTGAATAAAAATAATATTATTCTTTTCTCACTGAGCACTAACAACAACATCGCTGTAATTCAACGGTTTTACTTTTGAGTTTTTAAACTTGAATACATATATATATATATATATATATATATATATATATATATATATATATATATATATATATATATATTACTATACTAATAAAATACCTACATACACTAATTTGTCACCCTTTCGGGAAAATTGAGTGTAGAGTATCACGATTAACAGCAGTCGACAGATTCGAACTCGGCAACACCAGTCATCTCTGGTTCGATTAGCAAATTTTAAATCTTGTTTACGTCAGTCACACAGTGATCTACTCGGTATACGATGATCTGTTCATAAGGGCTTTATTGATCGACTTAATTCAACTGAAAGTGCTCAACGATAAGAAACGATGTTTTAAAGGGCTGTCATAGTATGTATATATATATATATATGCATATATATGTATATATACATATATACATATATATACATATATATGTATATATATATAAATAAATATATATATATATATATATATATATATATATATATATATATATATATATATATATATATATATATATATATTAGTGAGGGGACGATTCCAAAAGTTTTTCGGAATCCGATACAATTACCGATTCTCTTCTAATACCCGATTCCTACACGATGTCCAATTTCGATTCTTTTGATCGTGCTACAGACTGCATCTCGCGCCGTAGGCATCGCACTTCTGAGTATAATTAAATGATACAAGCGGAATAAAATATGATGCTAAATGTTTTTCACACAAAAATATAAAAATTCACAAATTCATTTCAAGCTAATCTTTCTCACAACTTTTCCTTGTTCCTTGTCACATTTGTCAATGCTGAGTAGGGGAGCAGGCAACAACCTTCAGGTCAAAACTAAACTGGGCAAATGCAAAACACACACAAAAGAAAGAAATTAAAGATTATTAAAACAAGACTTTTTATATTCTATTTTTATTTAACTAGCAATAATGCTTGGTATTATTTTTCTTGACAAAATATTTCTTTAATGTTATGCAATCAATAAACAAACTGAATTATTGTCGACGTAACCTAGCGAACTTTCGCAAAGTTTCAAGTATTGTTTTGTTTATATTACGCAAAAAATATATATCTTATTTGGATATTATTTAGTTTGAGCGTTTAGTTTGAATAATAGTTTAAAAACAATAAAGATAAAACATTAGTTTAAAAATAATTTAAGAATCGATTTTGGAATCGGAAAGTAAGAAATAACAGTTCTTATTCCGATACCGATTCTAATAACCCCAAAAGTTCCGATTTTTCCGATATTTGTTCCAAGTTGCAAAAATTCAAAAGATTAGAATCATTGAATTCCAACAAGGGTCGTTGAATCTCAACAAAATATATGACACACTTCAACAAATTTTAAATAACAGAACAACATTATGACTCACATTCCTCTTTGAAATCTTTCTTATTCTCAAATAAAACGAATGGGCGACATATGTTAAAATCATTCAGAATAAAATCTAGTCTACAATACAATCTTAATAATTTCCTTAAGAACGTATGTTATAGTACGCCTCATCCGTAATATTAATGATCATCTCTCGGTATAAGTCCAACATGCTTGTGCACAAAGCCGGTCCTGTCTCTCTTAAACGGAAGTTAAAAGATAAGAGCTGTCGTGCCTGGAGAAATTTAACAACGCATTAAGCCTTTATACACGTTTTGAAACAAACTGAAACTGCACAAATATAATTATATACACCGTGAATTTTGAATAGATTGCTGATTACTTTAACATTAAAATGAAATGCATATCCTTGCGCATTAAATAGGCTTCATGCTTAGAAACTTACAGCTATATGAAAAAAAAAATGATATCAAAAAGCAGGAAAATATTCAAATATTTCTTGTGAAAACCCTGTTGAGGAAATTTTTCATATCAGGTAATTTAAGGTCTATCCTTGGAGAATAATACTCATTGCCATGGAGCCAATTAAACATGCGTAGATATAACGAATTTATACAAATGAAATATTTTTTAATGTCATAGAAATCGGCAAAATTATGCGCACAAACATACACAGGGACAAACACACACACGCATATATATATATATATATATATATATATATATATATATATATATATATATATATATATATATATACAGATTTACATGTAAATAGTGATAAACCGAAAATGCAAGATTCAGTTACTGACCTGGAAATATTTATACTAATCATAGCTGTATTAAGTTACAAAAAAAATAAAAGAAAGTTATTATTTAAGTTTATGTTATCAGAGTAGAATATGGTCACGTTTTTTTTTTGTTGTCTGTGGAACATGAAAAGTAATAATGTAATTTTTCGAAAATATAATTGCAATATCGTTATAATTTTGAAAATAACTCCGATAATGACAAGTACCTTTGCGAGAAAATCATTTAACTGAAACATATCAAAATTTTCGAAGGTTCTATTTACGCTATTAAAAACTCATAACTTTTTAGTGGCAAAATCTCTTTTAATACGAATAAAATAGATTTCCTAAGCATAGCCACTCTCATTATAAAAAATATTCATAATTTCATCTTCAATAATTCACGAATGACGAAGCCGCAGGTTACAACAATAAACCATTTCTTCATCCAAAATACAATCTATATTTGCTTCCCATCCAGTGAACGTAAGACTTAGATTTCCTGATATTCCATGTTAAAAGATGCAGATTATAAAAGAAATAACATATATTTTCCTAACGCTTTCTTTTATCTGCTAAGAGAGCCTCAAGAGACAGACAATAAATTAATATGCCCCCAGAAATGTGAAAGTATTTGAAACAATAATATTAATGTTTTTTTTTTATATGAGTGTACATTAATGGAAAAAATGCTAAATAAAATGAGTATCACACTTTTTAAAAATAATTAGGGTTATAATAATAAAACCTGAACACTTAATAAGATGTTCTTAGATTAAACTTCCGGTTATCTGAGGAATTGAAAAATATTTAAGATGTATAGAGATTAGTGATACGAAAGTACTTGACAAAGAGCACCTATCTTTTAAAATTAAAACATAAACGTCGAGAGACAACATATTGTGCCCCAGAACGAATATTTTTACGTGGTTATTATCATTCTAAATTTTGTGTTTCTCATATGTCGTTGGTAAAAGTCCGGAAAACAGTTTGTTACTCACATCTGGTACGCCCTGGGGAATTATTCTTGTATCGGTGTCGACATTAATAGTAAACGTAATAAAATGAATAATATGTGATATATTTGGAAGGTTACTCGTATATTAACAATGTTAATGCATTAAATTGTCATTTTTAAATACGAAATGAATTCAAAAGCTATCGGGCATGAGGATTTATTTAGCAAAGCCGACTTATGTAACGGACATGTATATCTTGTTTTAAATGGTCTATTACAATGGCATCGAAATGGTGATTTCTTTTTAAAAAATAGTCATTCTGTCTGAAGAAAATTAAGCCTGATCAAAGTGCAAAGCGATTAAGAAATACATATTATGTATAAAATATTAACGAATTAATTAATTGTACATACACTTGAATTTTACTTAATACACGTATTCACTTGACCAGGGAGTAGATTTCTATTAACAAACAAACATAATCCACTATTACAATTCAGAGGTGTTTTAAGCTGGAATAATTTAATTGCTTTTCGAAGCTTTCAAGCAAGTTGTTTATTTAGCCATATACATCATACGCACATCTGTTTAAATTCTTCTACGTAAATCGCGACCCCGTGTAATTGCAGGGAACCTTGTTACTCTTCTTGTTCTTATGATATTTTAATGGGTGTGCACGTGCTACATCATCAGCTGTATTCTATCTCTTTGTAAAACCTCTACGTAGATGATGTGATTGATTTTCTTTTTGTCTTTTACTTACTCTGCTCATCCTGGTGTAAAGATAAATACATTCTGGGGAATCGATTATTATGAAGTGGATTCGTTTCTTCTAAAATGCTCCAACACAGGTAGAAAACATGAGGAAAAGAGCAAGGTGTTTTTAAGTGATATAGTCTCGTTGATAAACCCTAAAAGTTAGACAAAGAATAAATGACTAAGTCAATGGATATTAATCTCTTACGGTGTAACAGAGATGAAAGACTTGTCTCCGAAGCAATTACGTAAAAAGTTCTTGACGCATCGATGGCGTCTCTCAAGTGGCATGTTTGTGCTAGGCAAAGATATCGAACATCTGTGCCTCATATCGACAGCCACTTTTTATGTAGAAATGTTTACCTGTTTGACGATAATGTGAATGTAAAACATTTTGACTGGCGTTAAGAACAGGCATTCCATTCCTTTTATCTACATATGTGTTCGTCTATCAAAATTTTACAAATTTTCTTGACAAAGATTATTATTTAGTTTCAATACTGTTTGGTGGATTAAATGTATACAGTATTTAAACCTATCAATATACGGCTATACTTACTGGACTTAAGTGCTATATATATATATATATATATATATATATATATATATATATATATATATATATAAATATATATATATATATATATATATATTCAATTTGTCTTTATATAAGCAGCAATTTGCTGCTACACACTCATGAGCATGTTTCGGTCTTCTAGTGTTTAGTAACTAGAGACCTCTTCAGACAACGGACGCTTATTTACGAAAGCGGAATTCAGAATGAAAACCGAACATCAACTTTCAGCAAAAGAAGGCCGTTTTTTGACAGTTCAGCTGTCCGGAGAACAGGGTTGATCAGGTGCGAATTGGTTATTTATTTTTCTCTTTGTTTAGTCACTTATTTATTGAAGCGTAACTCAATCATTTCATGTTTGTGTTAGGGAATAGGGTTTGCAAGGTAAGGGGTTGTAAAATCAGAGCTATGTAGATTTTACCTTAAACCAGTATGAGCTAAGCTTATCTGTTGCCCACTGTCTGCCTGAGACTACAAGGGTTGTCTGTCTTAGATTACTTTGTATTATTTGTTTTAATTTAATATTCCCACTTGTCTCTGCTAAATGATTAAGATTTACTCGGATCTGTTAACCATACCTTAGAGTCTAGTGAATGGTGAAGGGGAGGTAGGAATGGTGAGAGGTGTAAGAAAGAAAAGTGAGGAGAGAGTAAAGTGGAGATGGAAGGGGGAAGAAAGAGGAGGGCGAAGCAGAAGGGAGAGAGAAGAACAGGGAGAAGGGAGAGAGAAGAACAGGGAGAAGGGAGAGAGAGGGGTAGCATCATTTATTTGATACTGGTAGATTTGTTTTCTCTCATTTAAACAAAATCGTTTTTTATTCTTTATTCTTTTATTCGTATGTTATTTGACCACTCTAATATTAATCCTATTTACTTTGTTTATTTACTTAATGTTCGTTTATTAATTGGTGTATTTGTAAAATTATTATTAAAACTTTTCATAATGATTAGCAAAACTCAGAATATATACAATTATTAAATGGTTAAATATTGATGATTAAATGCAGTTATTTTTATTTTGTATTTTACTTTTTTATTCCTCTTTTTTATATTTTTATTTTCTACTTTTTATTTTGTTTAATTATTTATTTTTATTTATTATTGTCAGCGATAATGATTATCCAGCTAGAAGTGTGATTAGGAATTCCTCCCAGTTTTTTGCTACTAATTAATATTGATAAAACTTTACTGGGGGTTATATAAATTATCTGCAATAATAGAAACGACGGATATTATGCATGTAGAAGACTATGCACACATACGTATCTATATGCCGATATGTTATGTAACTACTAGAAGTAGATGTATGCAGGTGTTTTGAATTAAGTGATCATAATCTGCCTGGTTTTGTCATACATATCTTTTAAATTTAGCGATCATAATCCGTCTGATTTTGTTATACATATCTTTGGAATTTAGCATTCATAATCTGTCTTGTTGTGTTATACATATGTTTTTTAATTTAGCGATCATAATCTGTCTGATTTTGTTATACATATATGTTTAATTCAGAGATCATAATCTGTCTGACTTTATTATACATATCTTTTGAGTTTAGTGACCATAATCTGTTTGATTTTATTTATAAATATCTTTTGAATTTAGCGATCACAATCTGTCTAGTTTTGTTATACATAATTTTTTTAAATTTAGCGACCATAGTCTATTTCAATTTGTTATACATATCTCTTTAATTCATAGATCATAAGTTGCCTGACTTTGTTATACCTATCTTTTGAATTTAGCGATCATAATCTGTCTGATTTTGTTATACACATTATTTGAATTTAGCGATCATAATCTGTCTGATTTTGTTATACACATTATTTGAATTTAGCGATCATAATCTGCCTGGTTTTGTTATATATATATATATATATATATATATATATATATATATATATATATATATTTAATTTAGAGATCAGATTCTGTGTTGGATTTTGTTATACATATCTTTTTAATTTAGAGATCATAATCAGTCTAACTTTGTTATACATATCTTTTGAATTCTGGGATTTAAATCCGTCTGGTTTTGTTATACATATCTTTTGAATTTTCCGATCATAATCTGTCTGGATATTGCTGACATTTGAGCCCTCCAGTTTTTCTTTTTTCGACGTGTCTAACAATGTGCGTTTAATGTTGCTTGATTTTACACTTGCTTGCCAGGTGTTTTAGCTGACTCTCGATGCCACAACCATATTTTGTGAGCCTTTCCCTTCTCTTTCACACGATTGGTTATTATAAAATATTTTTCATTTAACCAATACTTATATTTGTTTTTTTAAAAGCATATAATTTTGGCTACTTGTGACATTTTCCTTCCCAAGTTCCTTCAAATGGTATATTAATAAATGAGATTCATAGAGTTTAATACGCTTCTGTACTTAATAATTTGGAGACATCAATGACTTTAAGATCTTTCACTCGATTACTTCTGAGATTTTTATACACAACTTAAGTTTTGTGCAGACCATTTGCTGATAAGTGCCAGGGTCCTCACTCCGCATATCTCTTACAGTACAGATATCCTGAAAATCATGCGTATTTTCATCTTGCGCGTATGCAGGTTTCCTTGTAATAGCTTTTTATTGTAGAACGTGTTGCACACTGGAGAAATATGTTCAGTGGGAAACTGCAAAAGAAGAAACCAATTATAATTTACCATACCAAGGCCGTGTTTTACAAATAAACCCCATAGTCCTTACTTCTGACTCGTGCACTAAAGTCTCCACGCAACAAAATCTCTACTGATTTTGGTACCCCATTGATACAATTCCCTAGATTTAGATAAAGTCCTATTGTAACGGTGTGTCTATTATCCCAAAGCGATGAATTAGTTGAGATATGTGTATATATTTTCTTCTTTTTGTTTAAAAAAAATATACCGTTCATATTTATATCTTCCGCACTAAAAGAGGTTTCAGATAATGCACTAATATCTACGTTGTATCTTTATGCATGAATATCCATGTATATGTATACATATATGTATTTTTATGTACACATTTATGAATATTTTATAAATATATTGATGTTACAGAAGATTATATTGCATAATGCTATAGAAACCCTCATAAATATATTTCCTATTCTATTGTCTTGTATATGTATACAGTGTTCAGTGTTTACAGTTTTAACGTTTCTCGCTACTTTAATATAGTGATTTATATGACTTTGTTAATTTTTAGTTGTTTATAGGTAAAGTTTTACTTGAAAATTACTTTTGACAATATCTCCCATTAGTTAGCGAAACGAATTGCTATTGTAGAGCTATTCAAATAAGGACATTGCAACGACTTTAATTTGAATTGAATGTTTGTATAGAGAGCACGAACATGTTGAAAATAAACTGGTGAGATAACTCGTCCTCATTCTGCTAAAACAGGTAAAAATGATAAAATCCACAAGGAAGAAATGAGGAGCAATTCAAATTAATCTCGCACAAAACTTTGCAAAAAAAATAAAATGCATCCATTGAAAATATGGCTAACTTTCTCAACACTAGCCCCCAAACATATTCATATAAGAACACAAGCTAGCACTTGTTATCTGCAAATACTTAATACTTGCGTTAATACGTCCAAATTGGGTTTTCATTTACGAAAAGATATTCGATGTTCAACAACGTGTTAACGTCCAAAATATTTACCTTTTCTTGAAGACAAAGGTGTTATCTTCCCGCTATACTTCTTTAAAAGCACTGAATTATTAATTCAGGCAGGATGGGACTAAAATCCCCCAAAACTTATTCGTGACTCGTGTAGAGCATTCAGCAGGCGTTTACAGCAGTTTATGGATGTGCATTGCGGGTACATTGAATAACGTTTGGATAGGTTGAATCTAAATGTGTGTATTTATTTTAAGGTGACGTATGTTCTTTAATTCACTTAATAAATACAATAAAACCACTGTGTAACAGTAATTATTGACACACTATATATATATATATATATATATATATATATAAAGATATAGATAGATAGATAGATAGATAGATGAATAGAAAGAGAGAGAGCGAGACAGAGAGAGAAAGGAAGTGTGGGATTTAGTGAAAGCGCCTTAATGCTTTAGTGAAATTTGGGGATTCACATATATTTTTGTTTTACTTAGCATATCCAAATGCAATATAATCATTGAGTTAATGGGTAACATGTTTTATTATTAAACTAAATAACGGTGTTTCATTTAACCTGCTTTGGCTCTCTCAATTATCAAAATATTTTCTATACATGTTCTAGTGAAAGTATCAGCGGAGCAGAATTATTCAGGTACAGTTATCTCATTGTCATTTCTTCATCCTTCGGGTTTTTTGGAGTAGTAAATTAGAAATAATACAGTATTATATTTGATAGCATTAGCTATAGAAAATTAATGTTTTCAATATAACATCAAGATAAAAATGCATGGGCAGACATGAAAGCCAAGCTTGGAAAAAGTAAGAAAAACTAGTATAAAAAAGAAAAAAAGAAAAGAATACAGTGGCGCTTAGAGAGAGAGAAAGTAATGGAAATATTGTAAATTGCATTACTTAAGAGGGCGGTTAATCAAGAATTTGTTTATGTTGAACTTGAGGGCGACCAAGTTGTAGTCAGCTACGAAGCAGGCAAATGGAAAAAAAATTTCACAGGCGTTAGTTCTAAGAAAGAAACTTTGTTCATGGAATCTACGTTTTAATTTCGGCACAGGTAAAAAGTAGGGAACATTGTTTCCAGTGGTTTCCGCTAGACGGTAGTTTTTAATGGAAAATTGGCGAGGGGGATCAGAGATTGGAGCTCAGATAAGCACTTGCAATGAAAAGAACAATAAAGCAGAGACAAACTCGCAATGCCTTTTCTGTGGAGAGAGGTTGCAGGTAAGGGAAAAGGTCATCCCCCACTAAGTTTTGAAGATTATTTTGAACCTTCTCAAGACCGGATTAGCTGCTGCTAGCAGCTCCTGCATGGATGTGGCATGAGTACTTGCCCCTTGGATGTACTTGACTTTTATATAGATAGAGAATTACATCAGCAGTGATATATCTACTGGGGCGGTAGAAGAATCCCACCATTTTCCCAGCGACCTTGGCAATAGATTTAATTTCCATGTTCCATTTTAGATCAGAAGTTCAATTCAAGCCCAGAAGCTTGCCAAAACATGGAGTCCCCCGCAAGACGGGTGCTATCCATTTCAATTGATGCCAAAGAAACACTAGAATGTTGATGATATAGAGATAGAAGTTTGGCGTAAGATGCATTAAAAGTAACCAGCCATCTCTTCCCCGATTTTACACAATCCTATTATTTATGAATCTACTTAAAATACTAGCACTAAAAAACAAGTATATAATATCTCCTTATCTATATCTCTATAAAATAGGAAATGTATGTTTGTCTGTATGTCTGTTTACAATTCCTTACCTAATAACTCCGTTAATTTTGGACGTAAATACTAGAAAGTAAAGGTACTGGGTATTTAGATTTCGAAAAATATTTTTAATCGGTTTTCGGCCAGAAATGTGGCTGTTATGGGATCAAAGTTCAACGAATTGAACTTTGAAACTCTACCAAGCTTCTCCACCAATTATTGGTCTAAACACTTGAAATTTTAGATTACTTGAACATGGGTCTAATTTTATAAGTTGATGTGAGCCAAAAACAATAAATTTTAAGGATATTTTATTGGGGTCAAATTTCAAAGAACTGACCTCTGTGAAAATTTGGTTGGCAAAAAGTCAAAGTTTATAAAAAAGTTTACTGACTCTACCAAACTCCTCGGCAAATTTTGGGGCTTAACACTTGCAATGTTAGCTGTTAGTTACTTGAACATGGGTCAAACTTTTTAATTCATTTTGAGTCCAAAATAATAAATGTTAATGGTAAAAATTAGCGACAAAATTTATTTAAAAAAATGCGTCGGCGGTCTCTGCCAACTTTTCTTTATGGTTGTTAAGAAATCCTATTATATAGAAAGGCATTACCTTACATATGAACAGTTTTGAAAATATACATATGCACAACTAGTGATGAACAGTACATAGTGTCCATAAAAGTGAAATTGTCTGTATGCGTGTATCTGTGTATGTACATTTCTCTATCAAACTAATCAGTCAATTTTCAGCCTCGAAATATTACATAAGAGGTATTTAGCTTTGGGAAACATTTTTTAATCCGTTTTCAGCTCCAAATATTGCTGCCAAAGAGTAAAAGTTAAAAGAGTTTACCTTTGAAAACTCTACTTAACTCTTACACCAATTTTGAGTCTAAACACTTGAGAATGTTGGTGAAGGTTTATTTAACATGGATCACACATTTTAACTTAACTTGAGCTCAAAATGTTAATGGGCCAAAGTTTTATAAAATTGACTTTTTAGCCAATTTTAAGTCTAAACATTTGAAATTTTACATTTTATTCAGACATAGTCCAAGCTTTTTAATTGCTTTCGGCCGTGAGTTTTGCTACTACGGCGTCAAAGTTCAAAGAGTTTACCTTTGTGGGCTCCAGCAAATTATTCACTAAATTTTTTGTCTAAACATTTAAAGTTTTCTATAAATGGTATTCTTACATGCAGCAATTTTTTTATCAGATTCTGGGCGAAAATTTGGCTGCTAAGACGTCCAAGGTTAAAGAGTTGCCCTTTGCAGAAGTTACTAAACTCATCTGCCAATTTTGGGTCTAAACACTGCCAATGTTAGATGGAGGTTATCTGGACAGAAGTTAAACTTTCTAATACATGTTATATATACATATGTACATGTAGCTATTAACAGTACATAGGGCACGAGCAAATATATATAACCTATAACAATGCGGCATCAAATCTCATAAAATACACAAATCAAAACATCAACAAAAATGAGTTCCTTTGATGTGCAAAACTCTCCTTTTTTTAAATTATCTCATCAGATTGTCCAAACTTGGGATGAAGCACCCTACTGGTTGCCAAACAATATTCTGCTAACCGGGATATACCGGCTAAAAATATTTTAATGCACTTGTCTAAAGCTGCCTTTCAATTTGTTTAACGGGTATATTTGTCCAGTAAGTTTTCTAAATTCTTTTCCAGGTGCAAATTTCCTCCTATAATTAGTGAAATAATAAAGAGCTTAAGATTTAAGTTACTTTCGATGTCATATATAAACATTGCTATTTCGTTTTTCCCTCTCTCAGCTGTGTTTATCCCAGCACAGGTCGGGACACTTACTTCTACTAAGTTTTCTTCGTTTTCTTACCTGCCTTATTTCGCTATGTAAGTTTTATGGCTCCGTTTTCTAGGTACGTAGTCGTAGGAATTTATGAGTCATAGTAGATAATGTATGGCTTATTTCTGCCTTTTCTGTCTGGTATATATTTTCAGGAATATCTCCTGAATTCGATATTCAATTTCATTTATTATAAACTCGTGCAGATATTTACACATTCCATTCTCTATTGTAATCAGCTCTCATCCAGTCCCGGCAGTTCCTGAGGTATTGGTGTGAGCCAATATGTTGCCAGTAGTGTACTTGTCGATAACGATATCTATATTTAAAACGATAAATCTACGATAGTCTTTTTATTAAATACAATATTTATAAAACCACCTAGATATCAAAATCTTTTAAATAATCAAAATATTACACCAATTTGTTTACAATAGTTTTATATTTATAAAAAAAAATCACATCATTTAAGGACACGAACACCACTCAATTATGCGGGTTAATGACTGACAGATGGTCAGTGTTGCAATAGCGTAATGATTGGTAGTAATGAAAATTGGGTATATATTTTTATGACTCTTCAACAAAATATTTTTACATTCGACTTTAAAACGCCCATGTTTTACTAAAATTGAAAGCAGGTAGGCGGCATGAAGGTTTTAGAGTTCGCGAAACATATATATTTTTTTTGAATTGACACGAATAGGAAATAAAACAAATGCTTCTGATTGTATTTGTCCAGTGTTCCTTGTGAATGCTGCGCAAGGAACATATACAGAAGCTAAGTCAAGCACATTCGATGAAATAAGATGACGCAGATGTGGATACAAAATATGAGAAATATCTTATAAGGATAGAAGTATATCACGTAATAGATATTCTAATCGAATTTTAACCTCTCAAATGAACGAAGAGCTGTTAAGGACAGATCTTTCTATGGTTTGCAAAGGTCTTGTATCATTTAACGTATTTGGCTTCTCTACAGGTAGAGAATTCATTTTAGTACTCGTAAAATTTAAATAAAAAGTGAAATAAAATCATTGCAATCCACGTGTCATGAAAATTAAATTCTTTCATAACATAAACGTAAACAATACTTTCAATTTATATGTTTTCACAGGAAATTAGAGTCTGCATTCACCCAAAAAATAAGTGTATCACTAAATACCTTCGCGAATATAAATTACAGTACAAATATATATTACAAAAATCTGATGATCTGGAGCTAAATTAATCTCATCTTCAATCATCTTTAAACGTTGATAATATTACTAATAATCAAATAAAAATATATTCCAAAACTATCACATATAGGAACAACTTCTACAATTTTTAATAACCGATACCAAAATTGAATAATATATTTCTTAACTAAACCATATGTAAAACTGCTCTGTATAAACTATTTGACAAGAATGTGCTTGTGGTCTTTTTCTTTTAAAGTCAGATTAATATATCTCGGATCAAATAAGAAATTATTGAGCACCATTGGAATTAACAAAATTTTGCCAACGCAAAATGTGTGCATGTCTGCCGGTAACGTAAAAATATTGCGTTCTTGTGGCGAGGAAGTCCCTGGTGGCGTTTTTTATACTGCTTAGTCTTTTAAAGCATTTCTCACGCAGGGAGTGGTCGAGATTCTTGAAAAGGTAAAAGTCAGTAGGTGAGAAGTCTTGAAAGTATGGCAGATGAACCAAAGTTTCGTAACTAAATTTCTTCAATCGCTACAGGGTCGGTTTAACAACGTGCCCTAAAGCGTTATAGTTGAGTTAAATCTGATATTTTCTGTAGATTAATGCTAGATTTTGTTGTCGAAGTTTTTGATGCATTTCATCCATTTATTGACAGAACTCCAGCGTCGTAAATGCTTTTCCTGCTTTCAAAAAACGGTAATAAATGAGACTGATCGAAGATCCCAAACACTCAGCATGAACTTCTCTCGATGCAACTCTGTATTTAGAAAGTGTCGTGTCAGGAGATTCGTCGACGTCTAACAACTGATCTGAGCGATGCTGGTTGACCTAAAGAACCACATCTAATCCTAAGTCAAACGCTGCTCTAGAAATGTATAGTTCGTGTTGCGTAAAACAAGTGAAGAAGACACTTGAATGACGGTGTACATTTGATTGTCCTTCATTTCGTTGATTAAAATCGTCGTATACATTTCGCCTAATTAAGAACAAGTTCTCGAACAATTCTGCCTGGATTGTATTCAAATTAGGCTCTTAATTAATCGTTGTCAACACGTTATGGCAAAAGATTATGCTAATTATCTTCGAAATTTCTTATAAAACCATTGTGCTGTGCGTTCAGTATTGGTTACTGGGACAAACGCCTCGTTGATATTGTGCATTTTCCCAGCTTGTATTCAACGTTCTTAAATGAAGGCATAATTATTTTAACACACTTGTAATTTAAATGATTAGATGTAGCTAAAATCGCAGTTTAAATGATAAAATGAAAATACATCATTTGAAATCAAAATTAAAATTAACGCAAGAACCTTCGTGTATACTGAACAGATTTAATTAAAGTGTACTATGGATTAAAAGTAGAAATGTATATACTTATTTAAAACATCTTTTCACTCTATCTATATGCAAAAAAAAATAAAAGGCATTATTCAAATGATACAGAAAACTTATTTAGTATTATTAACACTTCTAACACAATACGTATTTTGGATTAGAGAAACATTGTATATGAATTAAACTGTTCGTGGATAGACTTCATCATGCGAATTATCTTGACATTGTAATTGTTTAAGATGCACTCATAAATAACAGGACAATGAAACAACACCTTATACTCAATTATACATACCGTTGCCAGGTTGGCAACCGTTTACACCATAACACCACTGTTGCAGAACACACACCCTATTAACAAAAACTGCGTATAAGAGACCAGTGCTTAATTAATGTACAATAAAAATAAATTTAAATAATTCTAACATTAACATACTAACCTATTTATATAATAAATAACACGCGAGTCACGCGGAAAATTATCGAACTCATAACTATATAAGCATTATTGAGTTTTATGATCACAATCCACAATGATTGATCATGACACATCAGTAAGTATTCTGACTAAAATCAATTATGAAGAATATCTTGCTAGAAATTAATACATATATTCGGAAATTGAAATGAATAAGGAGAGAATATGTACAATAAAGTTTTTTTTTATATTTAATGTATATATATATATATGTATATATATATATATAATATAACCTAGACTAATAGAAATATATATATTTATATATATATATATATATATATATATATATATATATATATATATAGCACAAAATAATATACATTCATGAGCTTGTTATTATATTTTTTTTATTTTGACGGAAAGCTATATATATATATATATATATATATATACATATTACACAGTGATCACCACTTATCAAGGCCTGGAAGCCACTCAGGGATAAGGGTTATTGCAAGTACATTACGTTAGTGTGGAGATTTGATGAAGTGTTTACTTAAGGGGGCAGTTCATTAGGAATGTGTTAACATTGAACTTGAAGACATCCAAGTTGTAGTCCGGTGGGAAGCAGGCAGACGGAACAGAGTTCCACAGGTGTGCAGTTTTAAGAAAGACGCTTTGTTTATGGAATCCGCGTTTTGATTTAGGCACAAATATAGAGTGGGGAGAATTTGTCACAGTGGATTCAGCTAGACGGGTGTTTTTCGTGAAAGATTGGCGAGGTGTGACCAGAGATTGGAGTTCAGACGAGCACCTGCCATGGAAATAACGATAAAACAAGGATAAGCTCGCAACGTCTCTTCTGTGGGAGAGAGGTTGCAGGGTAGAGAAAAGGGCATCCCCACTAAGCCACGAAGTCTATTTTGTACTCTGTCAAGGCAGGATAGGCTGTTTTTAGCAGCTCCTGCCCAGATATGGCAACATTATTCCATCCTTGGACGTAATTGGATTTTATATAGATAGAGAATAGCATCAGTAGTGAGATATCTTCTGGGGCGGTAGAACGATCCCACCATCATTCCAGCGACCTTGGCAAGAGATTTGATGTACGTGTTCCATTTCAGATCAGGAGTAAAGGACAAACCCAGATGCTTGTCAAAACATGGGGCTGCTCCGAGACGAGAGCCATCCATTTCAGTCGATACCAGATGGGTATCAGAGCGGTGTATGATGTAAAGATAAGAGTTTGTTTTTAGATGCATTAAAGGTAACCAGCCACATCTTCCCCAACTGAACCACGCGCTCGAGATCAGAGGAGAGAGAATCAGAGATAAATTTGTCATTTACAGCCTTTGATGTGTTGCCGTAGATGGTCGTGTCATCAGCATAGATGTCAACGAATAATTTAAGTATGTGTTTAGGGAGGTCATTGATGTAGATCAGGCAGAGAGTTGGGCCTAGGATTGACCCTTGAGGGACTCCAGCATTTATATTGCAGGCCTCCGATTTTTGTCCATCAACCACTACTCTTATGAGCCTATCAGAGAGAAATGATTTAATGATTAAGAAAACATTTCCAGCTATACCGTAGCTGGAAATCTTGTGAAGTAGGTCCTTATGCCATACCTTGTCGAAGGCCTTTGATATGTCAAGAGCAATTGCCCTAGACAGGAAGACTTTGTCAAAAGACTCACTAATCCTGTGGGATATAACCGTCAGCACATATGCGGTAGATCTTGCAGAGCGGAAACCATATTGTGTGTCACTAAGAAGGTTATTCCTGCTGAGGTGGTTGACTATTTCTCTATTTTATATGGATTCCAGCAACTTACTCATAACACACAGGAGACTTATTCGTCTGTACTGAGAGGGAGATGACTTATCACCTTAATTCTTAAATACATGCCAAACTGATGAGGTCTTCCAGGGAGTCGGAAAGCACTTCTCCTTAAGGAAGCGCTTAAATAGTTTCGTAATTATGGGAGCAAGTTCTGGTTGAAGCTTTTTTAACACAATAATTGGGATGCCATCAGGGCCAGTTGCTTTACTGGAATCTAGGTTCTTTATTAGCTTGGCGACCTCATGCACGGATATTTGTATGTTACATAGCTTGTTCTGTGTTATAGGAGGATTTATGGGGTGTTGATGACCTTCCTCGCATAGAGTAGAATAAGCTGCAAAGTTCTTTGCAAATAGTTTGGCCTTGTCTGACGCTGACGAGATGATCTCTGGTCCATTGATAATGGTTGGGATAGAACGCACACTACTGTTCAGGATCCTATTTGTTATTTGCAAAAACTAGTGGGAACCAAGCCGCTGATCAGCTACCTTGGATTTAACAGACTGGGCATATAGCTCTCTTGCATTTTTATTACTCTTTTACAGTGGTTGCTGGCAGTCCTGAAATCAGCTTTAGTCTCAGTGCATCTATTACGTTGGTAGCTATGGAAAAAGTGATTTCTCTGCGTGATAGCAGCAGCATATTCTGGGGAGAACCATGGCTGGCTGTTGGGTTTTTGTTGGAATTTTTTAGATGGTATGAATTGCCTACAATTAACCATTTGGTCAGATCTGATACTATAGAGGACACTTTCTTTTTAAACATGGAGTGCAGAGGTAAATCAGATATGAATGTACGGAAGCTATCCCAGTCAGTCATAGAGTATCGGTAAACAGTAAGGTGGAAGAGCTTCTTACATTTCGTTTTTATCTTAACTGATATATATATATATATATATATATATATATATATATATATATATATATATATATATATATGTGTGTGTGTGGGGGGGGTGCGTGTGTGTGTGTGTGTTACTGCCTGGGTTTGTGCCCATAGCCATCGTGTGTATATATATATATATATATATATATATATATATATATATATATATATATATATATATATATTATTACGATATTTCGATACTTTTTAAAGTGATCTATTTGTGTGTACGTGCTCTTCGGCATAAACAATTCTCGTTGAACTATAAAATTATCAGCTTGTATATTTTTCTGGTTTATTAATACATTTTATAACGGAGAGACGATCGCTGGGGGTATTAATTAATTTTATATTTTCCCAGTAAACATCCATTGCACGATTTAAATTCCTTTTGAATAAGATTGTATTTAATTAGATGTGCATTTAGATTGCTGCAATGCGCGAGTCTTGGTATTCTATTTCATTATTATTATTATTATTATTATTATTATTATTATTATTATTATTATTATTATTATTATTATTATTATTATTATTGTAGGAAATAATGTAGTTTTTATCCAAAGTATTCAATCTAATCATTTTATTTTTGGACTGACACGCAATACCTCTCTCTTATTACGTGTTAGACACAATTATATAATGTTCGTTTATTAAATATTGGTCGGTAACAAACATGTTGATAACCTGTGTGAAGACATGTATTACATGCGTTCTTTATTTTATTATTGCTGCTTATGACACACTCAACTTTTATAATCACGAAAATGTTTTGTCGAATATTACTCAACCCATCACAAATAAACACTATATTTTTTTTATTTACTCACATTTGCTGATTATGTATTCATGTTATTTATCGTGATTTTAATTTTTGTGCATCCAAGTTTTTGGTTTCAAGCGAATTTCGAACCTTGACATCAAATAAGTGTAAAGAAATAAATATGGACAGGGAGAATCATGGCGAGCGTAAAAAAAACCAAAAAAAACAATATTGCCTACAGATGAGTTAGTTCAACCGGCTGTGCACGATGATTCATCAATCACTTACTGCGTGTTAATTGGACAATATGTTATTTGCCAGGTTTAGAGGCAATTCTTATTTGCGCCTTCTATTTTCGTTGTAGTGTTCTCATTAAAAAGCAAAACCGGCCAACCCATTTTGTGTTTGTCCTCTCCGCCCTGCTTTTTTCTTCCTGTTAGTTTTAATTTGCCCTTAATTGAATTTCTTGTCTGACTCATCATTTGCTCTGATTCTATATACATTCTGTTTCATTTTTTATTTCGTTTTTTTCTTCAATAAAACGTATTAAGTTTTATTCGTGTACACTAGTAATGTATTTCAGTAGTATTAGTATATTTCTTATAACTCCTATTAAAATGTTCATTGTACCTTACTTTTTATTGAATTTATTCTCCCACAGAAGAGACGTTGCGAGCCTATCCTTGTTTTATCGTTATTTTCATGGCAGGTGCTCGTCTGAACTCCAATCCCTGGTCCCCCCTCGCCAATCTTTCACGAAAAACACCCGTCTAGCTGAATCCACTGTGAAAAATTTCCCCCACTCTATATCTGTGCCTAAATCAAAACGCGGATTTCATGAGCAAAGCTTCTTTCTTAGAACTGCACGCCTGTGGAACTCTGTTCCGTCTGCCTGCTTCCCTCCGGACTACAACTTGGATGTCTTCAAGTCTAATGTTAACAAATTCCTAATGAACCGCCCCCCTAATTAAACACTTCATAAAATCTCCTCACTAACGTGATGTACTTACAATAACCCTTATCCCTGAGTGGCTTCCGGGCCTTGATAAGTGGTGATCACTGTGTAAAAAAAAAAAAAAAAATTACTTATCTCCTCATTTTATACATCTGTACATAAACATGCGTAGTTCTATAATTGTTAATCACTGTTATTTATCTTTACCTTTACAACTGTTTCTGATATTTTTTTTATATTCATCTCTCATGTATATCATCTTACATGTATATTTTTCATTTATTAATTGGTCTACCACTAAATCTATATATCTATAAAAGTGAACGTGTCTGTCTGTCTGTCTGTCCGTCTGTCTGTGTCTGTGTTTCTGTCTGTCTGTGTACATTTCCCTATGCAATAACTCTGTCAATTTTAAGTCTATAGACTCGAAATTTGAAATACCGGGTACTGAGATTTGGGAAAATCGATGTGACGGGTGTCAACCAGAAATTTGGCTGTTAAGGGGTCAAATTTCAACGATTTGACCTTTAAGAACTCTACCAAACTCCTCCGACAATTTTGGGTCTAGACACTTTAAATTTTAGATTTAGGTTCCTTGAACATGGATCTAACTTAATAAAGTGATTTGAGCCCGAAACAATAAATTTTAAGGGGTCATAATAGGGGTCAAAGTTTTAAGAAATTAACCATTTTTTTGTTTTTTTGCTTTTTTTGCACAGCATACACCTCCAAACACCCGAGCAACGCCGGGCACCCCTGCTAGTACATGATATTTCAGTTACGGCATTTTGCTCATCTATTTTTTCTCATTACGTTCTCACAAGCATTCGGTCCGATCTACTCTAATTATTTATTTAGTTCCAAACATTGAAATTCAGGTTATACTTATTCAAATAGAAGCTCACCTGTGGAAGCTAAATCACCTTTCTCAAGCCAATAATACGTACATCCTTTTTTATTATTCTTTTATCATTTATTTGCTTGTCAGTAACATTCACTAAAATTGCGACCGTCTTCATCCCTACTTTTAGTTCTATTCAATTACATCGCACGGAATCTCACCATCTTGCCTTCTGTTATCTTTTTCTTGAGTTTTTTTCTTCTTTCAATATTTTCTCCTTAGCACTATATTTGATTTTTTTGTTTATAATTCCTTAGTAATTCTTCATTACGCATTTATATTATTCAGATATGTGTGGTCATTTTAATGATTTCTCCAACCCTCTTTACATTATTACAGCTCACTCAAAACTAGTTTTTCACAATCAGAGTTCTCTCTTGCAGTTGCATTTTCAGTTATTTATTTTATATTTTATGTAGCTGCAATGTTTTTTTTCAATGATTTCTTGTTTTTCTTTTGACATTTTTGGTATCCAGTATTATTACTAAATAATAAGTGTTTTACGACTGACAGGTTATCAGTTAGTCGTTCATTCCGTATGTCTGTTAGTCTGTTATTCTATTACTCGGTATATATATCATTCTATTTTTCTACGTTCTTCTAACGTTATTCAAATTGTTCCGTTGCATTTGTCCTTAAAGGAACGATCGTGTGAGTCCGTTAGTGCGCTTTTCCATATGATAGTTAGTTTGTTACTGTATGCGCCGATTAATCTATTATTATTTTGTACATTTAATGTACCTCCAAATTATGTGTTTTGTTCTTAGGACATCCAGAAAGAGAAAATGTGTTTTGTTTTCTGTTTTCTATCTGAATAATCCACTTTTTCTGTTTATCATTTCTATTGAGTTTTTTATAATTGTTTTACCAATTTCTACAACAGTTAGAATATCTTACATAAGATTGTGGTCTATGAAGGGTGTGGGTCTATAATAACCATTCAGTTTTAAAGGCCGCCTATTGAGATAATGAGCTCAAAGTGAAGACATCAGACAGTTGGTTTACTCAGAAATAACTGTATGCCTTAACTGCAGACACACGCACACACAGACTCCCACTCAACACACACAAATATATGTACATATATACACATATATTTATATCGATGTACGTTATAATTAATGATCTAGTAGATTAGATAGTTTTATGGCGTAAAATATCTGTCTATGGTACGCCATCTTACGTGCACTGTTCCAATATACAAACATATAAACATTCAAAAACCATAGTCTGCTGTCTTTTAGTTGCATGTCTATTTAATTTATCGTTGGAATATTCTGGACAGTATTCTTATAGATATTTAGCTTAACAAGGAAGTTAACATATGGCAGTTGCTTCAAATTTTCTGAAATGCAAATAATAATACTCCGCATTTGCTCGGAAACTCAATTTCTACTCAGAATTGTATCTCGAAATCCTAAATTACTAAACAATGTTGAAGTTATACGTTGTGACTGCTAGACCCCTTTTAGACAAGTAATCCCAGTGGTTTTTATTCGTTGTCTGTGAAATTTTAACCTAAATTTGAAGCAATTAAATCGTCAATTTTTACGAAATTTCTGGTTAGAATTAAATAATTACTAGACTACCCGTGACCCTAATCGGAGAAAGGTCAGCTGATGGTCTACTTGCGATGCATGCCTGATGCTCTATATAACTTCTTGTTTAGCTCCCTCTTAACTAAACCGAAACTCTTTAAAAAATATGACGACAGTACAATCTAAAAATAAGCGTAAACCAGGTTTAGGGACAAACAAATTCAATTGCCTCCTCCCTTGAGGCTCGTATTCACAAATATCCGTGGGCTTAGAACTAATTTAGCTGATGTTGAAGCATTTCTCTTAACAAATACCCCGGATATCTTAGCACTAAGTGAGACTAACCTACACTCCTCCATCCCTCTAACCACTTTAATATGCCTGGATATCTACCAATCTGCCGTAAGGATTCTCACAGACACATGCACGGACTTGGAGATTACATTCGTAATACCCTCCATGTGACTAGAGAAACATACCTAGAAACAGATGAGCAAGCCTTTATGTGCTTTAGACTAAACATGCAACACAAGATTACCTACTATTGTTTTCTCTACCGCTTTCCCTCGACTCAGGACTGCACTATAATAAACAAAGTATTTGACAGCATAGACACGGCACTGCCCCTCGACACTAGCGCACAAATACATGTATTTGGTGACTTTAATGTCCATTACAAAACTGGCCTGGATTCTCTACTTACACAGATGCAGCGGGCAGCGCAACTCATAGCTTCACTATATCTCACTCCCTATCACAAATTGTTACGTTTCCAACCCGTTTCCCTGACAAGGAAGAACAACACGCATCACTTCTAGATCTGTTTTTGACCACAGTTCCCGATGACTGCATAACGAAGGTCCACAGCCCACTCAGGAACGCTGATCATGCAGTGATAATGATTGAAATCGCCCTAAACTCTAGAGCCAAAACTGAAGAGCCAGTGCTCAAAACACCGAGATATTATAAAAAGGCTGACTTGGCAGCCATCAGGGGAAAATCAGAGATGCCCCATGGAGAAATATTTTTTCTCTCCCTGCTTAACAGTGTGCAAACGAGACCACTGACTGGTTTAAAACTGCCATCCAAGCGCATGTTCCCATGCGGAAATATAGTAAGCCCCACTCTCCCCAATAGTTTACGTCGACTTGCGCAACTGTCATTGCTCAAAAGCAGCATGCATACCGTAGGTTTAACCGACATAAGTCCAGTTAAAACAGACTGAAGTATATAGAAGCTAGAAATAACGTTAAGGAAGAAATAGCGACAGCTAAGAGAGAATTTACGGAAACAAATAAAAAGCGCATCGAAGCACAAAAACAAGGAACTCGAGACTTCTGGAAAATTTACAACAGTGTAGTAAATAATGGCCAATCAACAATTCCCCCACTAACCAACAATCACGAGGTTGTCTCCTCAAGAACCGACAAGGCTAACATGCTTGCCAGTTGGTTTGCCTCAAACTCCACATTGGACCCTTCCACCCACCCCCTACCTGACTTTCCTATGCAGACAGACGCCACGTTAGACGATCTGAAAACCACCCCTGCTCAGGTGCATGCTATCATAAAAACCTTGACACATGTGGACTCGATCTTATCCCAGCTGTGCTATTAAAAAAGTGCTCAGTCGAAGTAGCTCCAGTTCTCTCCAAACTCTACAACAAATGCCTTAATGAATCTTGCTTTCCGGGCTGTTGGAAACTGATTCTGCTGTACCAGTATTCTGGCGAGAGGACTGACCCATCAAATTATCGCCCCATTTTTTGCCAAACTATTTGAGACCTTAATCAACCATGCCCTAGTCCATCACCTTACAGATGCAAAACTTCTGACTGACAAACAATATGGATTTAGACAAGCCCGTTCCACAGCAGACATCCTAACTGTGATCTCTGAACGTATATACCATTCACTGGACAAAGCGGGGGAGGGCAGAGCGGTAGCTCTAGATATATCTAAGGCTTTTGACAGGGTATGGCACGAGGGTCTCCTCAGGAAAATGAGATCATAATAAAGCCTTCTACTCCAATATTTTCTTCCCCAGAACTGCTAGACCTTTGAACTTCCTTCCGAGATTCTGCTTTCCCAACTGTACTTAAGTGCAGAAGTGCAAGTTTAATGTGAACAGACTCATCTCCTACACAATACCCTGCAGCTTATCCCCCCGATTGTAGCCCTCTACTTCAAAGTAGCATTTTGCATTGTAGCGGGTGAGAATTTAATAAAAAAATGAATGAAAATGGAGTAAGTTACTTTATAGCACAGCCAAGACAACTCGGCTTCCCCTGCAGAAACCTTGGCAATGCTCTCAATGTATATGTTATACTCATGTTCCCCTTGAACATAAAGCTGCGGAGTTTGAATGACGAATTCTAAGGTAGTGCCTCATTAGGAATGGCTATTAATGTTGAGAAGGATATTTGTAGTTATTAACAAAGGAACTTTTTTTAGGCAGCCGTAAAATGCCTATCTATTTTTGCTCTCATTTTCAACGGACTGGGAGTACTCGTGTGGTTTTCACCCTTTGTCTTAGATACGTGTTCATTTATATACCCGTGCATCCTTTATACAGTGTGGTGTCGTCAGCATATACCCCCATCTCAGAAGCAATTTTAACAGGTAGGTAATTCATGAATATCAGGTATAATTAAGGTCAGCGAATCCCCCCTTGAAGTCCACACACCCACACACACATACAGGCACACGCGCACACACACCCATATATATATATATATATATATAATATATATATATATATATATATATATATTGATTTTCTTTGTTTTTCTTTTTGAAACCGATTTTCACCTCAAAATTATGAATAATTTTACTCAATATATATATATATATATATATATATATATATATATATATATATATATATATATATATGCAACATATTATTTTGACGTAAGTCTATCAAAACAACATAGAATCTTCTCTCTGTAAAACTTTAATCCAGTAATAGCATACGAATTGATTTTCATAATACCAAACTGCTATACCCTGTCTAAGGCTCTCGATATATCTAAGAATATGGCCGTAACATTCCCTGCTTTATCTAATGCATGGTATACTCGTTAACAGATTACTGTTAGAATATATTCTATAAAACGAGATTGCCTTAACCCATACATTTAGGCTGACATTAGTGTTTATAGCTATGTGATAGTGAACTAGAACTTGATTAATTATGGACTCAAATATTTTGATGAAAGGAGGAAGGAGTTAAGTTGGGCGATAATCCAATGGGTCAGTGCTTTTGCCAGTGTTTTAGTAAAACGGTAGCAAAAAAGCAGATTTTCCAGCAGCAACGAAAGCAAGATTCATTAAAGCATTTGTTGAAATTTTTGCAAAGAATTTAAGTAATCACATCGAAGCATTTTGTAATAATAAAGCTGGGGTGAGTTCAGTTCCACATGCCTTTGAGGTGTGTAGGTTAAATGATATCATGTACTTGGGAATGGGTGATTTCCAGATCATCTGGCGTAGTTTCTGTCCACAAATGGAAAATCTGGGACGGAGTATTGTGCTGGGGTCAAATTAGAGTTGGAGGCAAACCGGCAGGGAATCAGATTAGCGTTTGTGGTTGCCGGGCAAACAACTTTAAGATTGTGGGATATTGAGTAATTGTTGATTTGCAATAATTTACTACACTCTTACAGATTTTTCAGAAGTTACGATTACCTCATTGCTGCGCTGTAATGTGATTTCTGGTGGCTTTTGTTAATTATCTCCTTGTTGTGCATATTATTTTTCTTACACTTACTTTTAGCTTCTGTAAACTCTTGTGTATTTTAACTGGATTTACATCGGACAAATTTGCAGCATGCATGCTGCATTTGCGAAATGGCAGCTGTGTAGGTGTAAGTAAACTATTGGTGAGGGTGGTGTTTGCTAAAGAATTTAGGTGTAAGAACATGCCCTTCAATTGGCATTTTGAACCATTCATTAACCTTATTTGAGCATTGCCCGGCAGGAATACAAAAGTTATTTCAAATAGAATTTCTGATGTGATCTCTGCTTTCATTCCAGTCAGTTTATTGCAATACATTTTCGTTTTAAGCGTTTGGAATGCCGGCTATACTTTATTGAATAGAAACGCACATTTAAAAAAATAAATCACCTATTCATTTCTTTCTCACACCAATAATACATATATCGTTTTTTCACATTTTTTATCATTTATTTACTTGTCACTAACATTCACTGACAAGTCTCCTTGAATATTTATTTTACTCCAAGATGTCAAGTACATGTTGCATTCTAATTTTTGTTCTGTTCAATTACCTCGCACATAATAACACCTTTTTCATTGGTTTCTTTATATATTCCCTCATTATTTTATACCTTTGATTCTTTTCTCCTTGGTATTTTTTTTTGCTTTATTTATATATTATACCTTAGTGATTGAGCTTTACGGATTCATATCATACAGATATGTGTGGTCGTTTTAATATTTACATTATTACGGCTCACCCGCACCATTTCTTCAGCAATCATAGTTATTTCTTGAAAAAAATCTGTGTGTTTGATTTTAATTTTGCTTCTTTATTTTTATTCTTTTTGACTATTTTGGTTTCCAATCTTAATCCGAACCAATTGGTGTTTTGTCACTGACAGTTTTTTTTTGTTAGTCGGTCCTTCCATTTTTTTGTTGTTTTTTTTAGCCTGTGATTCCATGACTTGGTTACTATATTGTAGGGTAATATCAAGCCTTTTACACATTATTCAATTTGGGAGCAATTGCTTTTCTTGTCCGTTAAGCAATCAGCGTATGAGTCGATCACTCCGTTTTTAAATGAGTGAGTTAGTTTTTCTTTTTTTATTTATTTCATACGCCGATCGATCACTTATTATTTTGTAAATTAAATTTCCTACAAAACCAAGTCTTTCATTGTTAAAAGTGTCTATTATATTTAAATGCGTGTTATCTTGTACGGTCACATTATAACATTGTGGAATTCTATAGAAAAATGCATTTATAAAAGGAGTTATTAAGGTATGGCTTTAAGGTATTTGGGTAAGTTTGCACAAATGATATTGAATGTTTATAGCAATTCTTCGTGGAGAGTTGATATACATTAGCTTGACATAGGTGAGGTGTGTACACCAGAGTTTTTCCGCTTGGCAACTTATAAAAACATCAGATCAATGCAGCAGTGTTCTGAAAACACCAGCTACAGTTTAGGTAGACAATGGTGGATCTAGTTTTTTTTTTACATTTAGTGTCTATGTTTATATATACAAGTTGTAGTAACTATATTCACTTTTTAGTAAAGCATATGGGGCAACCTTATTCGTTGTTGTGTTGAGCGGGTGTTGGCTGATGTAGTCCAAATGCTAAATATATATATATATATATATATATATATATATACATAATTATATATATATATTTATATATATATATATATATATGTGTGTGTGTGTGTGTGTGTGTGTGTGTGTGTGTGTTTTCCTGTCTGCCTAAAACCTTCGACAGGGGCGAGAGATTTTTACAAGATCATTAGCGTTTAAAAGTTCCATCTTTGAGACGACAAATCCCGACACATTGGCTTAAAACACTAATATCTTCACCTTTGACTCGGCACTTTTCTACAGGGTGGGCCACTTTTTTCGCCGATATTTTTGAAAGTCATCCTCTCTTTTCGATTGCCTAGCCTAAATTAAAACCTACGTCACTTCCGGTTTGACCGTGGTCGTAACAGCAAAAAGCCAGGTTTTTCCCGTTCTTTTCTTCCTTCGCAGTACGAGTTTTTGTCGCTTTGCATGGTGTAATCTTTTACTTCTATTTTCCCTTAAACAGTGATTTTTTTATCATGATGTTTCTACTTTCTTTATTCAATAAAACATCGGTTACTACCTACCTTCTTTATTATTGTTCTAGTGTACATCTATTTTTCTTTTAAAATATTTATACATTCTTACATGATGTTTGATTTGCCTTCTTAACAATTTCCTACGCGCATGTTTCCGTGCACTATAATGAATCTACCAACCATCTAAGATAATAACTCAACTTAAAAAGTAGAATAAATTTACATATGGCACAGATGAGCATATGTTTCAAATAAAGGATCATCATATTATATCAGCATACCATCATATATTTTAACACACTCCATGCTGGTAAATTATAATTCAATATATTTTTATGCTTTGTTGGAAATATTCCTAAGAATACTTTTATGAAGTTTGCATAAGTGACTTCATGCAAACTACCAACTATTACCTGAGGGGAGGCGATATATAAGAACCTTGGATCAGAAGTTCTATAAAAAGAATTTACCGGAAGAACGAGCAAAGTTCTAAAGAAAAACGAATTTACTGGAAGAACGAGAGGAGCTGAAAAGAAATTAACTGAAATGAATTAAAACACCTCTCCTCTCCTATGTTCTCTACTTTCTTCCGGAACAATTCTTTTTTTAAACTATCATACTTCAAACTGACTTTTTTTTGTAATTAAAATGGATTATAATTTGTTCTTGAATGCAATTACATGTTGGTTTTTAATTGGCTTAGTCCAAAAATCGGAAAGTTGTTATGCGACAAAGATTGTTATTTTCTGTATAAAAAATAAATAAAAGTAAACAGTGTAAGAAATAACTAACAAACATTCTCACAGTTTATATAACAAACTCGCAGGACACCTGACATTGCCCGGTCGCGAACATACGCTTAATTATGATTTTCTTTTTTATTAATGCAGATTTCGTATTTATTACTATATTATATTATATTGGACCCAATATATAGTAATGATTTAATTTTTTTTAAAACTGAGCCGTGCGCCTCCACTGGGAATGAAAACCAAAACATTTAGCTTAAGATTTATTTTCATCTAACGATTTATTGTTTATCTGCCATTAATGACTGAACTATTAACATATATTTGCTTCAAGGTTAAAAATTAAAAAAAAAAAACATTTACAAATACTTACTACGTTATGGATGCATATTCTGGTGTTCGAGCTTCACCTGACAAATTAAACATTTTGTAGCGATTTCTCGGACTAAAAACCGAATATAAATTATTGCATAGAGTGCAAATACATGATATATATGGAGGAGTTGGGTAGACAACATTTTTTAAAGAAAAACATGTACGTATACAGAAATACATATGGGCAGACTTTTTTATTCACTATACACATTTTACGCAAATATTTCGCAAATTGAATAATGTAGAATATCTGCATGACTATAATTACACGTAATAGTAACCTAAAGATGATACTTCCATAAGAAAACCGAAAAACTGATGAAGAATTAAAATGGATGTTTTAAAGGGTATGCAATTTATCTAGAGGTTTTGCTAGTGGATTTATTTCCATGAACCATATATACGAAAGTTGTATTTTCTTTTTAAATAAATAGGAAAAATTGTGTCTAATATGAATATTAATATGCAAAAAATCCAAATTCATAGGAGTAAGTATTTCTAAATATAACATTTCTAAAATGGGAATATATTAAAAATGCTATAACTACATTATATTAACAAGATAACTATATAATCAACATCATCTTTTATACTTAGTTATGGCAAGTTTATAAGTAATTTACGTGCTGAAGTGTATTTAGCAATATCCATAACAGATGTATCTTATAAAATAAGTTGTGAATAGCGGATTAGTAATAAAACCCAAAATAATTGGAAGAAAAATGTTGTGGTTCATAGCACAATATAATAAGTAGCTTGAAAAAATTGGTGTAATTAATTATGCTAACTTCTTGCTGAAAATATACGAGTCATATGTTACTCAAAAATTGAAATATACTCAGCCATGAATGTTAACTAATTCACATATTCCTTTTATGTATGTTTTATGTTTCTTGTTAGATAATTAGTTTAATTTTACTATTATGCTGAATTCTTATGATGCACAGTTTCTATATTCTTGCCCTGCACAAAGGTTCAGCACAATTTATCACACGAAAGTTTATAAACAGATATAGAAAGGTCACATTGTTATTGTGTGTGAAAGGGTTTCTACAAATTGCTTTACAGATAGAAAAATTGATATATAGTGTATTTGTGCAAGTCATAATTTTTATGTTTCTTTTGTAGCCAAAAAAAAAAAAATTCTGCTAATTACAATTAAAATCAAATATGTTGGTTAAGTGGAACAAACCCTCCACATGGTGTTACTTTTAAAAATGCCTTAAATTTATCATCCATATCTCAAGGTCACTAATTTTTTAACGCTTTGTATCTGTCTGTAGCAGGGTAACCACGCTAGAAATAATAAACCGTTAAGGCTGGAGCACTAAATGTTCCTGATGTGATTATAATGGACCGTAGGGAATAAATATTTTTCGATAACTTGTAAAACTCTTAGTATGAATAAGATACTAATCAGTAGAAAACTTGCTCTGTTATAATTAACAAGGAATAATGTAAAATAATTTTGAAGCATATTTTACGACCGAGCAACACCGCGATGCCTGATAGTATATATATATATATATATGTATATATATATATATATGTGTGTGTGTGTGTGTGGGTGTGTACATATGTATATATATGTGTGTATGTATGTATGTGTGTGCGTGTGTTTTTAAATGTTAGTAACCCTTGTGTGTACATATCCTTTAGTTTAGAAGCTCAATATGTGTTAAATATACAATACAGCATATATGAATAATATCAGTATTAGTTGCATGGAAGTTAAATATTTGTTTTTCTTACCAAACATACATTTTCTGTGTCACGAAATCAGTGCATTTTCACAGATCTGATTCGCTACGTAGTAATAGTCAATTATTTGTATGTCATTACCGATGCTTTTCGTGTGTGAACTACTCAGCAAAAATAAAAGTTGATGTTTATACCAAGATTAATATTTCAAAGAATACGTAATGCCGAGTGTTACATTGACTTGCTTTTTCCGACATTATATTTACATGTATATTTGTTTCCAAACATAAAAACAATCATGTAAACTTCATGCGTGAATATTCTACATTGCCAATGATTACTATGGGCTCTTCGGAGCCAATAGATAATGTGTTGAGTTTTGACGGTTATTGGTCAACCTTGTCTGAAGATTTTATCCTATCCAGGCAAGTTAGAGGATTAGTTGTACTTAACATTTCAAACCTTCTGAGAAATTCTAATAAAAACCGAACAGCCAATCATTGTACAGCCTTTAATGCACTGTCGCCATTGCACGTAGAGCCGGCTTTTTATATTTACCGATATGTTTTGTAACTAAATCTGCATTTACATGTATTATTGTAAAAGATTATAAAACACGCGAGAGATTTCTGGTCATTTTATCACAAAAGAGAAATATGGTAGTGTACCTATAAATTTCTGTAAATAATCAGGGCATTATAATATGCGATTCTTATATCCCAACCAACGTGCATGAAATGGTTTAATCAGCATGCGACAAAGCATAACTAGTTACGGAGATCCGGGTAAAAAGACAACGCTATGGTATAAGGGAAATTTTCTTACCAAAGTTTGATAAAACCAAAAATTATTGAAGTTACAACAACATATCTATCTCTGATGTTGGCACACTCGCCAAATACCATGATGCCACCCAGAAAGTATTCTAGCCACAGTACTTAAAAGCTGCTAATCCCTGCAAGGCTATTCAACCGTTACCTTTAAATTAAATTCCTCCGGATAATTTAGAAAAAAAAATTATTAGTCTGCAAATTATTTAAAATTTCGATGATCGATCCTCGACCACTCAGTACAGACCAATTCATCTATTTTATGTTATAAGAAAATTGATTGAGAAGTGTTAAATTTGGAAATCGCCAACCACCTAAGCAATAACAACCTATTCAGTGACAAATAGTATTGTATCTGTCTTGTGAGATCTACAGCTGATATACTGACTGCCATTATATACCATCTTAATAAATTCATTGAAATTGTCATTTCTAGAGTCATATGTCTTGCCATATCAAAGACAATTGCTAAGGTTTGGCGTAAAAATCTGTTCGACAAGATTACCGGCTACCAACCATCTGAAAAATGATTTCTTACCTACCGAATCTTTCTCTCTGATAAAATTATACAACTAGTTGTCGATGGGCACAAGTGTGAAGCTCAATGTCTCAACGCTTCAGCATCAACCTTTGTCCAAGTCTCTTATTTTCATCAGTGATCTCTCAAATCACATAAGTTAAACAGTCGACATGAACGCAAACGACGCTACATTTTATGGCAAAGCATCAACAGAAAATAATGGCAAAATATCTCTGAGTCTCTTCGCAGTCAACCTTACGCAATTCATCAAAAAGTTAATCTTTACGCGTTCAAAACCAAGCTTCTTTTCACCAGAAATGCTTTAAACCCCACTTAGTCCTAATTTATATAAATGTCTTTCCTTTCGAAAATGCTCCATGCTTTCATAAGTTTCTTGGACTAACTTTTATATTTTACCTGTAACGAGTCACTGAGATAAGATCTGTTTCCAAGGTCGCTTGAAAATGCGGGGTTATTAGAATCCATCATTTTCTTAAAGTTAAATTTTGTTCTATTCACTTTCTTTAGATAGGTTATACAAAGTATACAATGACTTATTATATGACACATAGTGTATCTCTACATTTTGTATATCTCACACAAATACATTGAGGTAGATAATATGAGACACAGAGATGTGAAACTCATTATTATAAAAGTTGAGTCTACATGCTAAACATTTCTGTTTCCAGTGGAATAGCATTTTTCAATGCACTTATGTTGGCGGAGTTGTACAACCATCACCTCCATGCGTAATTTCTATACTAATAGGCTTTTTGACATTTGTTCACTAGATTATTATTGACTGCACACGAATTAACTAGATTATGAAGAAAAAATGAAGAAAATTCATTTCGACATTTGAAAGGATGCTGACTTTTTAGTTAAACGTTCTGGTAAATCGGTCATCAATTTTTCCTAAACACGGAAGTGTCTTCGGGAGATATGAAATGGCCCCATGTTGACGAAGCAATGTATCGATATGCGTACGATATGAAAATTGATAACGGGATGGAAAATTATGAAAGTTTCTTCAGCATGTAAGTGAAATTTATAATACTTAAAAAATAAAAAAAAAGTTTGAAAAAAAAACTTTACCTTTCATAAAAACATATAAATTACTGTAAAGAAAGACCCACGAACTCACCTTTAATAAAAACAAATAAATTATTTAAAAAACACCCAGACACTCACTTTTCAATTCCAAAAACTAAATAAGTTAAAAAAACAAACAAACTCGAAAGTTTATTTTCATAAAAAGAATTAAAAAAATGTCATGTTAATTCTAGTTTTTTTTTTCTGAGAAACAAAAATATGTCTGGCTTACTAATGCGGTAGACTCATGTCATTTTTCCTTTCTAAATTGTTATTGCTTACAAAATGGGTGACTGATTTACCAGAACATTGTAACTAAAAGGTGAGCACCTTTTCAACTGCCGAAATAATGATTTTTTTTATTTTTCTTCATAATCTTGTTACTTTCTGTCCAATAAATAACACTCTAGTAAATTAAAAAAAAAAAAAAACTATCAGTATAGACATTAGGCATGGGGGTGATGGTTGTACAATTCTGCCGTATGTTATATGTAAGTGTGTTAACGTTGGTTAAAATCAGAAGTCTAAATTTAATGGGATTTCTTTCTTATCGATTTTCGATGATTATTTGACCCTTTATAAAAAAAAAAACTACATAAAGCACTCCCAGAAAGACTGTGAAGTATTGTAAAGATCGGCGCAAGCATTTCCGAGTTTGTAGGGATCGAACACACCCGAACACGCAGAGATGAAGTTCCTTTTATATCATAGTGGATAGATACGTACGATACGTATATATTTTCTTTTCTATTTAATTTCCATTCTGTAATCCTCCTGATTTTTAATATTGATTCATTATCGTTTTTTGTTCTTCACTTTAGATTCCACATTTTCATACAGTTCTCTCGTGTTATATAAGTTCGCTAATATTCTCCTTCTTGTCTTCTGTCCATTTTTTAACTGTGTTGTCTTTTTTATTTATGTTTTACATTATTTTTATGTGCATACTATTTGGTTTATTCAGAAAATAGGTAATGAGGTACGAGGTAATTGTCTACTAGGACATTTAATGTCGGTAAGCCCATCTATGCTTTTTACTGCCTTATCTACATCTCCCACATTGCACCTGATTATATTTCTTTTAATCTGTTTATTTCTTTGCTCCATATAAATCCAGTCAATTTTCATCTTATATGTTTCCTTGATTTCTTTTGCATTCATTATGTATTTCTCTATCATTTCTTTTTCCTTTAGCCGTTCTTTCTTACAATCTTTTAATATTTTATATGTTCCTGTTATTTCTAGTCACACATCTGTAGTCTCTCACTACCCTTTTTATTTCTTTTCAATCGATGTTTTTATTCCTTGTCCATAGTTTGCTTATTTATTCATAATCGTATCCCCTTTTCCCACTTGTTGTGATGCTTTGGCGGTCTAGGACTTTCCACATTGTGATTATAAATAAACCTTCACTCGCAATATATTACGTCTATTTACTTCGTTATATAAAATTTTATTTGTTTTCGTATGCGATCTATGTGTATGTGTCATTTTCTTCTTTTCGTGGATTCATTTTTCTCATTTAAATTTTCTATAGTAGACGTCATATCTGATTAACAACAAACGCTGACTCCTCCCGCGAGTCCGAAAGAAAAATATACAAAACTTGCTTATTTCCTGAATTCTATCTCATAAATGTCGTAGCATCCCCGCCATAATTAATGCAAGTAAACTATCATTAGATCCTGAGAAAAACAAGTAAGAAACATGTGAAGAGTCCCATGAGCAAACAAGGGTTGAGGTAGGGGAAGTTTTTAAGTAACATTATCTCGATGCACATATATGTTATAAACGTATTCTAAGGTATTCCATGATTAAATTAATGAAAATAGATGCAAACTTGAAACATACGTCCATCATGTTTTCATGTAATTAGATTGATTTTAAATTATGGTAAAAACAGCAGTATATGAAATTGACGAAACTACCGGATGAAATGTAAACCAGAAGTGAATATATATATATATATATATATATATATATATATATATATATATATATATATATACTCCTATAAATCCGTTTTTCTCTCGTGTGTATTGATATTCATATTAAAAACCCTCTTTTCTATTTATTTAAAAAAATAATACAATTGTCTTATATATGGGTTATGGAATTGCATACACTATCAAAAGATATAGCTAATTTGTATATTCTTTTAAACATTCATTTTAATTAACTCCCTAATAGTTTTATTTCGGTTTTCTTCTGGAATGATCATTTTTAGTAAACTATTACGTGTAATTATATCCGTGCAGATATTCTACATGATTTATACTTGCGTAATATTTGCGTAAAATCTTTACAGTAAACACAAAATTGTTTCCATATATGTTTATGTATTTACCTATATCTATATCTATCTGTCTCTCTCTCTTTCTATACATATATATATATATATATATATATATAAAGGTAAACGTGCCTGCGTGTGTGTGTCTGTGTGTGTGCCTGTGTACATTTCCCTACGCTATAACTCTGTCAATTTTTAGTCTACAAACTCGAAATTTGATATACTGGGTACTGAGATTTGGGAAAATCGATGTTTTCCGTTTTTGGCCAGAAATTTGTCGATTACGTGGTCAATGGTCAACGATTTTACCTTTGAGCACTCTACCAAACTACTCCGAAAATTTGGGGTCTACGCACTTGAAATTTTAGATATAGGTTTCTTGGACATGGATCTAAATTAATAACTTGATTTGAGCCCAAAACAATACATTTTAAGGGGTCATAATAGGGGTCAAATTTAAAAAAAATATTTACCTCTGCGGTCTCTTCCAAATTACTCAAGTATTTTCTGGCCTAAATATTTGAAAATTTACATAAAGGGTAATCAGTGATAGGGCAAGCTTTTTTATCAAATTGGGTCGAAAATGTTTAGTTACCAATATATAAATGTGTGTCTATATCTGTTTGCATGTCTGCGCTAAACTTTCAATAGAGGCGACGGATTTTACCAAGATCAGTATCGTTTTAAAGGTGGATCTGTCATATGACAAATATCGAAAAATTGGATAAAAACATTAATATCTTCCCCTTGAACTAGGCATTTATCTACAGGGGGGCACTTTTTTCGCCGATATTTTTGAAAGCTATAGTCTCCTTTAGATTATCACGCCTTAATTTTACAAAACGTCACTTCCGGTTTGGTGGCGGTCGTAACAGCATAAATGTTAGGTTTTATCCCGTTATTTTTCTCCTTTATTGTACGGGTTCGAGCCTGCCCTCCGACTACCACTTTTTTTTTGCTCAACATACACATCCAAACACCCGGACAATGCTGGGCTGAAATGCTAGTATATATATATATATATATATATATATATATATATATATATATATATATATATATATATATATATATATACAAATAATATACAAAAACAAAAAAATGCACCAGAGTGCAAACTTTTATTATAACTTTATATATATATTATATTTATTATAATCTCATACATATTTTATTATGAACTTTAATATATATATATATATATATATATATGCATATATATATAACCTTATATAGGTAGAAACATTAATATTTATACACTCTTAAACGTGTATATATATATATATATATATATATATATATATATATATATATATATATATACAACTTTTATACATCTACACCAGTGTAGTAAATAATGGGCAATCAACAATTCCCTCAGTATCAAACAATCAGGAGGTTAGTTGATCTGCAACTGAGAAGGCTTACATGCTTGCCAGACAGTTTGCCTCCAACTCCACACTGGACCCTGCTAACCACCACTCACTGACGTTCTCTTTGCGGACAGACGCCACACTAGACGATCTGAAATCACCCCTTCAGAGGTGCATGCTAACCTAAGAAATGTTGACACTGCAAAACATGTGGACCTGATCTCATCCCGGCTATGGTATTAAAATAGTGCCTCGCCGAAGTAGCTCCAGTTCTCTCAAAACTCTACAACAAATGCCTTAATGAATCTTACTTATTTGCCTGCTGGATAACTGCTTCTGTAGTACCAGTTTTCAATAATACTGGCGGAAAAACTGACCTAGTAATTTATCGCCCCATTAGCCTCCTCCCACTTTTCGCCAAAATATGTTAGATCATAATTAACCAAGCTCTAGTCCCTCACCTAACAGATGATAAATTTTTGACTCACCAACAATATAGATTTAGGCAAGCCCGTTTCACATCAGACATCCTAACTGTAATCTCAGAAACGTATATACCATTCAATGGACAAAGCGGGGGAGGTTAGAGCGGTAGCTCTAAATATATCTAAGACTTTTACAGGGTATGTCATTAGTATCTTCTCAAGAAAATCAGATCATAGGGTATCAGTGGCAGAATACTTAACATAATTAAATCCTTCTTAGATAAGAAAAAATACAGGTTGTCCTTAACGGCCGTACATCTAAACAATATGATATAAATGCGGGAGTGCCTCAGGGGTCTATCCTTCGACCTCTGATATTCCTAATATTCATAAATTACCCACCTGACAAAATTGTCTGTGAGATGGGTATATATACTGACGACATCCCGTTCTATAATAGGCACGACAGGAAAACAAATGAACATACATCTAAAGAAATGGCAGAAACACTAGAGGATGACCTCTGATCAGTAGTGGAATGGGGAAAAATATGGAAGGTCACATTCAATGCTGCCAAGACTTACCTGGTTTCCTTCAATTATTACAAGAAACCTTCCCTACCACCAATAGCAATGGCCAATTACACTTTATCTAAAAGTACATCTTTTAAACTCCTGGGCTTTATGTTCACAGGAAACATGAGTTGGAACAATTACATTGAGGAAATTGACAGGATTGCTACGAAGAATGTAGGTTCTCTCTACCATGGTAGAAAGCTATTAACACCCAAAAGTATCCTATACTTCTATAAGGCCGCCGTTGGCCCATGTATGGAGCATTGTTGTCATATTTTGGCTGGTGCATCTGCCACTAGCCTCTCGCTCTTAGACAAGTTTCAAAAGAGATTCGCCAATCTGATAGGTCCTGAACTGTCATCTAAGCCTCGGCCTCTGTTCTATCGACGAAATGTTTCATCCTTCTGCCTGTTCTACAAGGACTTAAACGGTGAATGCTCTTACGAACTGCAAGCACTTGGACATGGATCTAACTTATTAACTTTACTTGATCCCTAAACAATAAATGTTAAGAGGTCATAATAGGGGTCAAAGTTTAAAAAAAATTGACCGTTTGTTTTTTTCCTCAGCATACACTTCAAAACACCTGGGCAACGCCGGGCACCGATTGCTAGTGTATATATAAATGTGTGCCAACATTTATTAAAAATATAATTTAATTATAAACACAGGTTAACCACTCTCACACCATAGAAAACCTCCTATTCTTAAACTTATATATATACATACATATATATATATATATATATATATATATATATATAAACATTTGTACATATAAACCTTTATATAAACTTACATATAATATACAATGCACAAAAATGCATATAATCTATATAATATTTTATGTATAGACTATTTTATACCTATAAACTTTTCAATTCCTAAATGTATATAAACTTATATATATGTGTGTGTGTGTGTAAAAACACACACACATATATATATATGTATGTATATTAATGTGTATGTGTGTAAAAATATATATGTATATATGTACATTTTAATTAAAACAACTTCAATTGTAGACACAGCTTCACCCCCTTCCACCATAGAAACATCTGCTATAATAATTAATACATATAATCTCGATCAATAAATCACAAAACAAAAACACAATTATTTGATTTCTGCTACACACCTATATTTGAATATTAACAGACTTATTTTTCCAGAAGGAATATTAGCTGCGTTCATACATCTTATAATATTAACGACTATATGACATTATTAAAAAAATCATCCTCTCTTTAACATCGCAAGCTCCTCTTCTTTTATTGAATTTCCAACGTCTTTATCCGTTTCTTAAGAACAGCATCACACTTTGCACATGAACATGTTTAAAATATTTGCCCTGGTGTTTTTATTTTCTTAATTTTATTCAACCAGAAGAAATCTTGAACGCATAACTCAGTGTGTCACCTATTTTTACTCTCTCTATCTCTCTCTCTCTCTCTCTCTCTCTATATATATATATATATATATATATATATATATATATATATATATATTTCTGTCTGTATATCTGTCTGGCTGTCTGGCTGGCTATCACTCTCTCTTTCTCTCTATCACACTTTCTCTCTCTCTCTCTCTCTATATATATATATATATATATATATATATATATTTATTTCCTAGTAAAATACGTTTATACAGCTTGCACTGATTTGTTTTAATTAATGTGTACAATTTTACTCTAATCTATGCTGTGCATGCATTTTAATTCTTTATCTTCAAAGTCTTTTCATATTTTTTAACTGCCTGTTCTCTCTGGAAGTGGTTTTTGAATAGTATTTTTACTATAAGCGGGACATATATATATATATATATATATATATATATATATATATATATATATATATATATATATATATATTACTAATAAAATATATTAAACTGCTTTCTGAAATATCTTACATTAGTTCAAAGAATAACATATCCATATCCTTTTCCTGTCTAACAATATATAATTGAAATATGGGCAACAAATATTAATTAATACAGCCAGCCTATTAATTTAAAGACTTTTATTTAATCATCATGCTTAGCAAAATACTTCCACACAATACCCTAAGGATCTAGTAGATATAATCATACGAGAGGAGAACAGATCTGGTACACTTATCAGATAAAACGCTCTGTTTCGTTGTTTTTTTAAAGATAATTATGCACATAATAACTTACAAGAAAATCTAAATGATGAAACATCGTGGGAATCAACCAGGTTGTACATTATGGTAAAGTATACTTAGTCGACATATATTAAGTTGAAAAACATATATTACTCTATTAGAATTATAACGCACTGCTAATTTACCTCATTTCTGTTACTTTTAAGGCACCTCTCATATTTATGTATTTATAGAAGTCTATCAAAAACTGTGACTATTAAATTGTCCTTACATCTTCCCTGGAAAAATTATTGCGTGCACCAAATACGGTAATTCCTCTTTCTAACTAAAAATATTTAATAAGTTTTTTCATTAATGAGCTTCATAGACTTAGAAGTAAAAATTTTAAATACTTATACGTATGCGAAGGAGATCATAGACCAGATCCGTGTTTCTGGCGATTGTCCCAACGGACTTGTTTTGAGTAGTAAACTAGTTGTACTATCTGTGAACGTTGGAATGCGCCTTGTAGATATGAACACATGTCCGCTGTTTGTGTTAAAACAGCTAGGGTGAAATTTCGTCAGTTGTTCGTACTGAGATCATTACGGTCTGCCTTACGCTTAATTTGCAATAATTGCGTAACGATTTCCTCTGAATGTCATGTGATGGCATCAAGTCACGCTCGTTTTTCTTAACGTGATAATGTACTAGATCAACTTAGCTATGAGAAGTCTGACCATGAGTTCAGAGGATTTGTTGAATTACTACATGTTCATAATGTGAAAGTTATACAAAAGATGCAAAGTTCGACCCTCATTGATAAATTGTCGTAAATATATAAATAGTGAGCATTTCGAAAAAGAATAACTGGTAAATCTGAGTTTAAGTATATACGCGTGTCCATACACACTATCAATAATTGCCCTATATATTTAATTAAGAATACCCGTGTGTTTTAAGAGAGTAAGAGAGAAAGAGAGAGAATAAAGGAAGATGTTTTCGTTGCTGGAGCTCGACGAGTATTTTTGCGAACGATATACAGTGGGCATTGATTAGATCATCGCCCACTAATTCCCAAAGGCGTGTCAAATCAGAAAAAAATATATTCTTCGGGGTTCAATCCAATATAATGCAGCTGTTATCAATTTTAGGAGGTATTTGACTCTTGATATCATAGAAGATTGCGTCGAGTGTGAGATACTTTTTACGGTGTTATGACGATTCCATCATTTCAAGTGGTTTAATGTGCTGGCCAGTTTTAACGGCATGGAACAGTACGCTCGTTTTCTAATGGTCGTGCCTGTTTCTTATTTTTTACCACTGAACATAGTGTGTATTTTTCTTTTAACTTTTCTTTGTATTCTTTTGGGCATGAGATATCATAACAATTACTAATCAGTGTATTAGTATTTAATACTATTCTCAACTTTTGGATGTTTAGTTTATTTTTTGTCTTTAATATCAAACCAATTCCTAATATAATGACGATCCAGGCTAAAGCGTTTATTATTATTATTATTATTATTATTATTATTATTATTATTATTATTATTATTATTATTATTATTATTATTATTAACTACTACTACTATTAATAATAATAAAAAATAATAATAATAACAATAATAACTTTGTTATTGTACTCATTACGAGTTAACAGACAATCATCACAGGCTGTTCACGTAAAAAGAAAACGGAATCTGAGTGACAAAAATGCTTCACAAAGATGTAAGTATTCGTCACTTCGTTCGACAACGCATCGCAACAAACGATGACAGTTAACTTCTTGCTAGCAAATTCCATCAATTTTTATTAAAATTTTATTAAATCAAATCTGAAAGCACCGGTCATCTTCGTGTCAATCCAGTAAAGGTATGATGAAAGCGTCTTCTCAGTCTGTCTTATTTTTCTGGACACTCCACAATCAATTATTACGGTGTAAGTCAATGCGACAGACTTATCTGAAAGAGAGGGTGAGCGCTAATATCTAACAATTTTGCGGCTTCAATTATTTTGTTCCACATTCGAAATTGTACATAAAGTTATCAACTATTAATCTTCTGTTGACGAGTGTTTCTCCTCTCCTCGATTTGGTTTATTTTAGTCTTTCTCCTTTCTCTGTGGGATTGTTATATACCGGTTTACAATTATTAGTATCATGGTTACTTTCTGAATGGACCATATTCTAAATGCGACGTACTTTATTCACTTCTCAGCCAATTTTTTAAATTTTCGATGTGGTCGTGCAGAGGAAAAACACAACATTTTTGCAGTTTCTTTCTTGTTTAGTATAACGACCACTTGCAGTTTCTTTCTTGTCTAGTATAACGACCTTGTGCTGCGGTTTATCTGTCTCTACCTGTCGAAAGATGTCGTTGTTTACAAGTTATGCCTATGTGATTTGACTACATATTCTCTAATTTGGAGTGTAGAAGAATACTGCACTTTTACCAATGTTTCACTCATAATCATGTTTTTTTTTTAAATTTGGAATATGAATTACACAATACTTGATATGTTCCCGAAACCGCTGGACTTGATGAAAGCGGGATTAAAACATGTTGCTATTGTGTCAAACGGTCTGAAATAACAGCAAAGAGAGACTTAATTCCAAATATGTATGTGTTTTACCTCCTATGTTTTGCTTTAAAACATAAATTGAATTTCACAGTATATAAAGAAAATTTCACAGTAGATATATTCATAACTGTATCTATTTGCAAAAAAAGGAGATATAACATATTAGAAATGTGTTAAATTATGATATTTCAGATCATTGGAAACCAGAAATATATATCGCACTTCCCTGTTATATGGGGTATTTAGTTGACCTAACCATTAGACTAAAATATTTAACAAATCAATACCTTGTTGTAGCACCCAAAAAATTATAAATTTGAATTCTTTTTAATTAAAATTTCTTATTTTGACCTGAACTATTCCCATTTTGAAATGAACTATCCACATTTTGAAAGGGATTATTCCCATTTTGAACTTGAAAAAGGTATAGTTTGCACAATCCTGCTGTCCCGACACGCCCTCCAAAGTATCTCACGTGGTCAGGATTTATCCGTCCATTTTAAGCCGGCACGCGATATTTTTTGGTCACAGTGGTGCCTATTTTCTCTCTACCTTTCTCTTCCTCTTATACTTGTGCACCGACTAAGATATTTCTATTCAGGTAATACGGCCCCAGCTGCTAAACATGCGTCAGCGTCTGCTACATAGATGCTGATACAAAAATAATTATTTCGCAAGTATTTAGTAAATTTACATTCAGTTATAAAGGCTTTAGAAATCAAGCTAAATAAAATGTCTTTACATATACTTTATTCTACGTATTCATTTTACCATTTTGTTCACAAGCCTTACTTCATTTCTATTTTTTTATTTTTTATATCGAAAAAATATTCAATATCGTTTTCCAAATATTCAAAAACAAGTTTTTAATAAGTCGAAAAGTGGAAATTAATCAAACTGTTTAAATAGCAAGAATATATTTGTTTTGTTATAATGTTCAGAATTGGCACTGAATCAGTGCCAGCAACGTTCAGCTTGGTTGTCAACGGTTAATATGTAAGAAAGCCAGTTACGGATGCGAGTTTGCTCGGCAACGGTAATTCCCTATTCAAACGAGGTATATATATTTTTAGTAATGTAATTTTTAGTTATCTATAACTCGACAATCTTCATAACACCTATGTTATATTTTTCATTGTATTTCAATAGGTTGTTCATGTATATTTTTCTTAATAGTTTTTTTTTTCTTTTTACCGCACAGGCCTCAATTTTTCTCACTACTACATCATAATAAATTAAGATTTTTTTCTTGTACTCGGAAGATCAGAGATTTCCATACCACTGCCCAATAGGTTTCCTTGGTTAAATCGTCCTAAACTAGTAAGCATAACCTCTTACGTAGTTTTTGTTACATAGGCGTCACCACTTATCAATGCCAAAATGTCACTCAAGGATAAGTGTTAAAGAGTGTACAGTAGAAATTCGGGCATATGGTAATAGTAATGGAAATTCGGTAAATTTGTTAACAAGTGGGACGGCTAATCAAGAAGTTGTTTACATTAGACTTTAAGTCAGCTTGAAAGCAGAAAAACGGAAGACAATTCCACAGGCATGCAGTTCTAACAAAGAAGCTTTGTTCATGGAATCTGCGTTTAGGTTTAGGCACAGATAATGAGTGGGGGTAATTTTTGATAGTTTTTTCAGCTAGACGAGGGTTTGACGACGGGGGCATCATAGACTGAAGCTCAGCCGAACACTTTCCATGAAAATAACGATACATAGTGACAAACTAGCAACATCTCTTCTGTGAGATAGAGGTTGCAGGGAACAGAAAAGGATATCTCCTTTGGGACTACGAAGTTTATTTTGAACTTTACCAAGGCAGGAGAAGTTCTTTCTAGCAGCTCCTGCCCAGATGTGGCAACATAATTCACTCCTTGGACGTACCTGGGTCTTATATAGATAGAGAATTGCATCAGCAGTGAGACAGCTATACCCTAGCTAGAGATCTTGTGAAGTAAACCTTCATGTCATACTCTATCAAAGGGCTTAGATATATCAAGAGCAATTGCCCTTAAAAGGTTTTCTCCGTCGAGAGATTCGCTAATCCTATGATATTTAACTGTAAGCACATCTGATGTTCATCTAGCAGAAGGGAAACCATATTGTGTGTCACTAAGAAGGTTATTTTTGCTGAGATGGTTGATTACTTCTCAATTTAACACAGATTTCAGCAACTTACTCATGACGCACAGGAGACTTATTGGCCTGTACTGTGAGGGGGATGAGCGATCACCTTGATTCTTAAATACAGGGCATACTGATGCGATTTTTCAGGGTGATGGGACGCAATTCTCCTTAATTCAACGTTTAAACAGTGTCGTAAGTATGGGCGCTAGTCTGGTTGAAATGTTTTGAGCACTATAATTGGAATAATGTCTATGTCGGTTGCTTTACTGGAATCAATCTTTTTGATTAGCTTTGCAACCTCACATACAGATATATGTATATCACATAGCGTGTTTGCTGATACAGGAGGAAATATTGGGGGTTACCGGCCTTGGTTCCAAAGTTGTTTTTTTTAATTAATAGTTTAAAAAAGCATAATCATATTCTGGACTTTAGGTAATGACATTTTAAGAAACTTGCGATAAACAAGAAAATCGATGGGGGTCTCCCGAAAGTCATCTGGTGACATTATAAGTAATTGCGAGATAAAATAAAAGCAGGATTGAGGGGTGGGGTCTGAAAAGAAAATATAATGATTAAGTCTAGGCTATCTTTAAGATCGTGTTCGTAGATAAATAAACAGTTATAGACGACAAAACGCTACATGAAATAAAAATAGAAAATAAATATATAAATTAAATACTGAAATAAAATGTAGTTAATTAATATTTGAATCTAAAGATAAAAATATTAATTTAGGAGACACTTATCTCGAAGAAAGCAAACTTCTAACCCGAGCATCAACAGAATCAATATATTATATATGAAAGAGTAAACTGTGAAATTTCCACAGCCCCTGCTTGTTTTGATTAATGTATATATCTTATAATTATTATAATATATTGGCTAATTATATAGTAATGAGTTCAAAATTTAAAAAAATAACCGGGCATGGAAATCCTAATTTATAGCTTATGCTTTATTTTTTCTTTGAGGTAAATGTCTCAATATAAATACATGGTTGCTTAAAGGCTAATAATTTAAATATGAACCAATAGCTATTACATTACGTATGCATATTCGTGATTCCGTCGTTCGACATTCCACTGGCGAATTCTATTTTTTTTTTCATTTTTCCCCTTTTGAACCGATTTAACTTGGCTAAAAATAATATATAACGTTTAACATGCCTTGTAATGCCCTACGTTTCATGTCTGTAGACCAACAACCGGCAGAGGAGTTTTGAATACATTAAATATTTTTGTTTACTCTAACCTTTTAACGTAAATATTACGCAAGTATAAAACATGTAGTGGCTGCATGATTATGATTAGAGATGATAGTTCCGAAAACCTGATCATGCCATAAAAAAACAAAAACAATATTATGGAATTAATTAAAAATACTGTTTTAAAGTATACGCAAATTAGCTCGATCGTTTGCAGATGCATGCAATTCAACGACCCATATACAACAAGGCTGTATTTTCTTTGTAAATCAATAGTAAACAGTTTTTGTAATATGAATATCACACAAAAAATACAAAATATAGGAGTGTAAGCATATATATATATATATATATATATATATATATATATATATATATGCATGAAGAGACGAAGAGAAAGAGAGAAAGAAAGAGAATCAGAGAGAGATAATAAATGACAAAAAAACTATATTCCAAAATACATTATTTTGACCATCTCATAAACTAATTGTTTATTCAGTTGACTAATTCCATATTATTTTAACAGCACGGTAAGAAGGTAAAATTATTGTAAAACTCTGTAAAACATAACGGGTGTGTGAGATGTCTTAGAGGCTCGAAGGATAGAAGCCACGATTTAATAAAAACATAAAGCATTAAACATTTGAAGTAGCTAACTCTCAAACGGGACTTGTCGATATTTATATTCTGGATAGGATAGTAATTCGAATTCCTTTAGTTACTTGCGCTCCTTAAATCATCCCATGCTTTACTCCTGATACTCTTGGTGGTATTGTCTAACTTGAAAATCGATCGCTTTCTTTTAATCAATATCGAATATACATCGTAAAATCAAATCAAGTTTATTTAGGCAACATTGGAATCCTGTCCCTTCCACGATTAAAGTAAAGCAATTGCTTTACATGTGTGCCTTGTTTCATAAACGCCATGATGCAGTTTTTGGGTGTTCCCTTTTAGGCGAAATGTATATCAAAATTCTTGTAGAATATTTACGCCAAAAACGAGTACGTCCTCATAATATGCTATTACATTGAAATATCAGAGATTACTATGCATACTGGCGGTCTTAAAATCTTTGGTCGTTTGCGATGTAGTAAGGGAGACTGGTAGACTATTTTGCGATGAAGCGGCCTAGGCATCTATCCAAAAATATCTTAGGTAAAACCTTTCTGAGTTCCTGGAAACCTTCTCAGTGAAACGTTAAGGGCAACAGTATATATTGCATATGCAACACTATGCCTCAATGGCTGGTAAAAATAAAGATAGAACGCATTGATTTGATGTTATTTACAAAAACGAATTACTAAAATAAAGAAACTATAGTATATTCATATTTTTATTCGTACTATTTATAAATAAAAAGAAATAAAATAATATAATTGTGATTGACGTTTAAATCCCTAGTAAATGTGTATAGGATATAGTATGAACGTTTTATTGAATTTAATTTATATATATATATATATATATATATATATATATATATATATATATATATATATATATATACATATATACAGTCCTTGTCAAAATCATAAGACCCCTTTAGAAAGTAGGTATTTAGGCATATTATCGAAGTTTTAATCAAACAAATGGTTGAAACCATTGCTAAAAGGGGAAATATCGTCTTGCTGAAAAATCCAATTTCTTCCACACAGACGTAGACCTTCAGTCCTGATAGAATCATTTTCCACCATTGAAATGCACTGCAATGCTTGCCGGTCTTTCACTACTTGCAACATTAGGGCCCCAGTTGACGAGAAAGCACCCCGTATGATTAAAGCCCCTCCTCTACTATGCCTAGTTGGAAACGTCTCTTTGGGCAAATACAAAATATAGGAGTGTAAGCATATATATATATATATATATATATATATATATATATATATATATATATATATATATATATATACATATATACATGAAGAGAGCGAGAGAAGGAGAGAAAGAGAGAGAATCAGAGAGAGATAATAAATGACAAGAAAAACTATATTCCAAAATACATTATTTTGACCATCTCATAAACTAATTGTTTATTCAGTTGACTAATTCCATATTATTTTAACAGCACGGTAAGAAGGTAAAATTATTGTAAAACTCTGTAAAACATAACGGGTGTGTGAGATGTCTTAGAGGCTCGAAGGATAGAAGCCACGATTTAATAAAAACATAAAGCATTAAACATTTGAAGTAGCTAACTCTCAAACGGGACTTGTCGATATTTATATTCTGGATAGGATAGTAGTTCGAATTCCTGTGGTTACTTGCGCTCCTTAAATCATCCCACGCTTTACTCCTGATACTCTTGGTGGTATTGTCTAACTTGAAAATCGATCGCTTTCTTTTAATCAATATCGAATATACATCGTAAAATCAAATCAAGTTTATTTAGGCAACATTGGAATCCTGTTCCTTCCACGACTAAAGTAAAGCAATTGTTTTACATGTGTGCCTTGTTTCATAAACGCCATGATGCAGTTTTTGGGTGTTCCCTTTTAGGCGAAATGTATATCAAAATTCTTGTAGAATATTTACGAGTACGTCCTCATAATATGCTATTACATTGAAATATCAGAGATTACTATGCATACTGGCGGTCTTAAAATCTTTGGTCGTTTGCGATGTAGTATGGGAGACTGGTAGACTATTTTGCGATGAAGCGGCCTAGGCATCTATCCGAAAATATCTTAGGTAAAACCTTTCTGAGTTCCTTGAAACCTTCTCAGTGAAACGTTAAGGGCAACAGTATATATTGCATATGCAACGCTATGCATCAATGGCTGGTTAAAAATAAAGATAGAACGCATTGATTTGATGTTATTTACAAAAACGAATTACTAAAATAAAGAAACTATAGTATATTCATATTTTTATTCGTAATATTTATAAATAAAAAGAAATAAAATAATATAATTGTGATTGACGTTTAAATCCCTAGTAAATGTGTATAGGATATAGTATGAATGTTTTATTGAATTTAATTTATATATATATATATATATATATATATATATATATATATATATATATATATATATATATATATATATATATATATACACAGTCCTTGTCAAAATCATAAGAACACTTTAGAAATTAGGTATTTAGGCATATTATCGAAGTTTTAATCAAACAAATGGTTGAAACCATTGCTAAAAGGGGAACTATTGTCTTGCTGGAAAATCCAATTTCTTCCACACAGACGTAGACCTTCAGTCCTGGTAGAATCATTTTCCACCATTGAAATGCACTTCAATGCTTGCCGGCCTTTCACAACTTGCAACATTAGGGCCCCAGCTGACGAGAAAGCACCACGTATGATTAAAGCTCCTCCTCTACTATGCCTAGTTGGAAAAGTCTCTTTGTGCAAATTTTTATCATGCCAATAGTGTTGAAATCCATCTGTACCATCTAGATTAAACTTTTTCTCATTGGTGAAAATTACATTTTCCCACTTTTCTTCATCCCAATCTGGTATTTTGCGGCATATTAAGTCGGTTAGTTTTGTGTTGCTCAAGAATACGTGGTTTCTGCGATCGTTAAATGATTGAAAGCATTCATTTTCTAGATGACTTCTGATGGTTATAGGACTTCTGTTGCTGTTTGGCTTTTCAATCGACTTGAGCTTATACTGTTTTTTTTAACTTCTTCTGATACGGCGATCCAGTTATGGGCTTATTTTTTTTGGTCAACCTAGACTCTTTTTTTGCCCGTATTGATCTAGATTTCTTTAAAAAAACTGTGATTAACGTTTTGCTTCGATTCACTTCGTTTGCAATGGATCTATGGGAGAGTCCACCCCTATTAAGTTCCAAGATCCTTCCTCTCTCATACTCTGATAATGGTTTCCCTTTTTCCATTCATAATTTAGTAAGATGTTTTTATCTACTAACAAGTTGTATTTAGTAACATAGAACCCCTTTGGTAATCATTTTTTCCAAGCTAGCTGATTTTATTAAAGTGGTTTTATCATTTTGACCAGGTGAAAAAGTGTGTTTTTTAAAAAATAATTATTAGATCAGGATGAACGTTTCCATTGAACCAGATTTCATTTTTTTCCATTATATTTTCTCTCTTGGAAATCAATTAGTTTGATAAAAAATTCGATAATATGCGTAAAGGCTTACTTTCACAAGTGGTCTTATGATGTTTTGCAAGGACTATATATATATATATATATATATATATATATATATATATATATATATATATGTGGGGGTGTCGATGTGCGTATGTGTGTGTATGTATTTACACGAATATAATGAATAAACAACAAAAATCTATATTTCAATCACTTCATTATGATATCATTCAATGTATTTATATTTCTACCTAAATCATTCGTAGAAATAGCAACAATCATTAACCAAAAGGACATAAATTTACAAGATCCTGAAATACCTTTAAGGATATTTCTAAAAACAAAAGTGATAATAGTGTATAAATGAGAAATGTGATCATGATCCTTATATTTTTTGGTTTTCTGTTCTCTAGTTTTGCATTTTTTTCCTCAAGAAAGAAATTGAATAATAAAAAATGAAATACATAGTGAGAATCTTGAATTTTTATAACAGTCTACATGCATATTATTTTTTGCTTGTCTTTAAAGCAAAAATACCAACTTTTGATTCACTTAAAATAAACTATGACACCACTGCTGAAATACCAATTTGATAACCTGAAAAAAATGGAAACATTATTAAAAAAGAAAAATATAATTTTAGTAAGTAAATAATTTGTAAACCGCTACAGAAAAAAATATTTATTCCTTCAAACTTTAACAAATAAATACTAAGTAACGGGGGGTATAATAACTTCTCCTAAAATACGCAGATTGGAAGTCAGTTAATTATTTTATTTGCGCCCTCGACAAAGACAAATGTTTTGCTTCGAATTTAAGAAAGTATGAGAACGTGTATGACATTGCTTGAAGTTAATTAGTCGATTTCTAAAACATATTACTTCGAAAACAGTGATGTACATAAACAAAACAAATTAATGGATTACATATTAAAGTAAAAAAAACATGCAACTTTCGAAAACCGCAAATGTCTCGAAGAACTATTTCGCCGACAAAAATCTCGTTAATTACAGGAAGATTAATTGTCTAGATTTAATCGATAAGTAAAAGAGTATTACTTAAGGCATGTATTACTGCTCAACAAAGGTTAAGGTATGTATTACTACTAAACAAAGATTAAGGTATATATCACTACTCAACAAATATTGCGCCCAGTTTTAAGCGGATGCTCCTATTTCAAGGCCTGATATATGTATAAATAGTGATACACGCGAAATATTCTACTAATCCACATATATTTTTAAGTAAGTAAGAAAGCCAATCAAATCTGTCACCAGCAAGCTTTACATGCAATAACCAACTACCGATTAATGTTAAAACATAGCGCGGAGTATGTAAGAAAGAGACCTGAAAAATCCCAACACTATTCTCTAGACAAAATAAGAATAAAGACTTTCCACTGACGGTAAAATCCAGATTCGAACCCAACGCGATTGGTATTCACGGAGAAATCTAATTGAAGAAAATTAACTACGAGCTTGAAAGACTAGAAAAATAAATTTCTCCAATTAATTACCGTCTATATTTAAAAGAACATAAAAATCATATTGCGCCGACTTCTGCACAAGTTTGAACTCAATAAATAATGAATAAACATTATGATTACCGACTTCATATTCATAAAGTTTTCACTAAGCAAAACGAAGTAAAAATGTGTTCTATAGTCGTTCTGAGTTAAAAATGCGGCACACCTAAAGAAACCGTATTGCAACAAGTTCTACATGTATATAGATTCCAACCTAACTCTAATGTCTTATCCAATGCAGCGTTGGCAGGGATTACGTTCAACCGATATATAAAGGCATTATTTTAAAAAAATCGTTTTAAAAGCAACAAATCAAGAATGGTTTTTGCTTTGGGTAAGTAATGCTATGACCCCAAGGTACCAAAAACAAAACTTACAGAAACAGACTTTGGCTTGGAACTGGGCACAATATACTAAACAATCAGAAATATGCTATACATAATTTTGGACACACATACAAATACACAAAAATGATAGCGTAATAAAATAAGGAAGAGTTCGTTGGATTATGCCAGTTATTCTCTATATAAAAGGATGTGGTCTTTGTGGCTCTGTGTAACACTTTTGACATCGAACAACCTAACAGCTCAAGAACATTGCCGATCGAGAAAGAAAGCAAGAGTTCACGGACCATTTAAATATCATCTTAAATGGTAAAGGTTTAAGAGACAAGTGTAATAGAACTTACGCATTCAATTGAGATAGAACGCTTATATTTCTTAAAACGCGTTCCAGTTTATACGCTCGTATGTATTATCGCGACCTTACACGAGACAACAGACTGTAACACATGCAGTTATAAATTCCTGACAAACATTTTGTATTCACTCTCTTGTATTGTTCATATATTTCTGATTAGAATTGTATGTATATTGAGAAACATTAATAATTTCTAAATAAAATATCTAATAAGTAAATAATCAAGATCAGATACACATATATATTTATATGTATGCACATATATATATATATATATATATATATATATATATATATATATATATTATATTTACTAATGATTTAAATTATTAGAACCAACAAATCACCCATATTGTAAAATAACGTTATACTTTCGATATTCATACAGTTTCTAACTTGATATGAGTAAGAAGGTTGGTTAAGGTTGAACCATAAATTAATGTTTACTCACAAAAACACAAGAGATAAAAAATATAGCTGAATTCCATATTGAACTCTTATTTTAGTCGATCCTTATTATTATCTAAACATATAGTTCTCTATAATTTATTCTTTAACTTTAGTGATTGAAAATAATCCGTATTAGTAAATGAAACATGCCACATCAAGCGTGAGATATAAAGCACACGAGAAGAAAATTGAATGTAAGAATCAAATTAAAACCAAGGACATAAAGGTTGCAGATTACGAAATAAGTTAATATATGACTTGTTTTTTATTACTGTAAAAGGATGGGGCAAACACACGAATACAGTTATACTCAGAATCCTAAGAGAACAGCTTGGGTAAGACACTGTCTACGCCTACACATTCGAAATTTCTCAGCTGTATAAGACGAGCTTGAATGTTTAATATCAATAAGACATCGGAAAAAACAATGTCCCAAAAAACGGGTGCGAAATATAATTTGGAAGAGGTGATACACTAGACAGTGTAGAATTATTGCAACTAATCTATTACAATTAGGTATACCATAGTTATAACGGTCTGATGTATACCGAAATGCAGAAAATGGTAAAAATTAGTAAAACTTCATTTAAAAAATAAAACATCCCGAAATAAACAGCATTACGTTTTAGAAAGAAAAAATTATGACTTTGAAATATTGGTCTCATATTTTACCATAAAACTCGCCGTGTAACTATTTGTACAAAAATGATAAGTAATACAAAAAAGAAGGCTCATACCGCGAATCTGCTAGAAGTAAATAGAGGGCAAGTGTCCGAGTTCAGTTCGCTGCTATGTAAAAACCATAAATTTCAAATATCAAGAAATATTAATTCACATATTATTTTTTACAAATAATATGTGAATATATATATATATATATATATATATATATATATATATTTACATATATATATGTGTGTGTGTCTGTTTCTGTGAATGTGTGTGTGTAGTACCATATTACACTTACACTTCGAAACGTAATGATACATAACAGTTAATTTTGAAACATAGTTATTATAACATAATAAACAATAGATAACAGCGACACACTCTTTTTGTTTAGTTATAGTAGACCATCGAGCTGTATAAATCAGAATTTGTGTGGCAATTTATTATACATTTTTTCAAAAATACATCTCTCTATTTCTCTCTCTGTCTCTCTCTCTCTGTATATATACATATATATATATATATATCTGTGTATGTGTGTGCGTTTGTATTATAATAAATGTGTCTGCTTATATAGAAGGGTTGCATGTACGACAATAGATAATTCACCTCTGTTAAGACAGAACAATTAAAGACATACACATGAGAATAGTGGAAACAATAGCGGAGGCATACTGATTAACATAAAATTCTCAACCGAAATGAAAACAATATGCGCCATATTTATACAAAAACTCTAGTTTAGTATATGTAAATATAACTATTTATTAATCCTCCATCACTCTGTAAGCAAAAGTTTCATTATATCTCGCAATTGTTACAGCACAGTTATCGACCATATAATCAAAATTAAATATAAGCAGTATAACACCGATATTTCTAAGAAAATCAAATTAGTAGAAGAATATATAACCCGGTATATATTTTCTTATCACCAAGTCTTAAACTAGATTACACAATATGATCTATAATTTTATACATATACACTTCGCCGTGACTACGTTTTTACACAACATTATCAATAAAAATATCTAAAATAATGTTCCCATAATACATATAAATGACAACTAATGGGCATAATAAAACTATAAAAATGATGGAGTATCGGCAAATTTTACATGTGAGCAATATTGCAACAATAAAATTAGTATTACAAATAACAAAATATTTCACTAGTAGTGATAGTAATAATAACACAATGATAGAAGCAATCACACAAATAGAAATAGGGAAGTTTATTAGGAAGGGGAAAAAGTATACACGATATTTGCGAAAGAAAGTTCGAATAAAAAGTACCACCGGGTACAACTTGCCTATATTCGAGGACCAGATATCGACAAAATACAATCACATTCAAAAATTGAAAAAAAACACGGATATAACAGGACGATCGATCCATTGTTGGTGGCTGAAAACCCTTGCTTGCGAGTTGACAATTGTATAACAGGACAGTACATGTAAAAATTTAGTATGATCTGATTGTTAGATAAATGAATTTACACCAGTAGAATGAAATCTGTCATTGTAGTCTTGCGATTCCTATGGAAAGGAAATGCGAACTATGTAGTAGGATAATTAACACAAGCAGAATCTGTGGAAATTCAACAAACAAAAAATACTCATACTCAACGTTCTGGGTAAGCCTATCTTTTTCAGGAGAGCAAAATAATTAGTTATTTTAGATAGAAACAAAACACATTTGGTGCAAATATGGGTTCATAAATATTTGTATGAAAATAGTGTCTACAGTATTTAAAATAGAGAACTGATGTAAATTGATAAATAATTAAGTACTATTTATTATCATATTTTGGTATATAGTTCAATACAAAGAATGAAATCCCATGGTATCAAAAAACAATATTCAATTTCATCCTTCACTCCAACACTTCATTGAAGACAATTTTCTTTTTTTGTCGAACATTCAATGTTTTTGCACATTTTTGCAGACTTATTTCTTGTGAAGAATTATTAAAATTCGAAATTAATACGCGTGTCTATTCTCACATATAAATACTAATGATAATATTTTTAACGACATTTGAAAACGAAATTACAACACAGGGACGCCACTCCCATATTGTCTTTTCAGTATTGCTAAATTGATATTTATAATGCAAAATTTTACAAATATGGCCGTTACCCAAGCGGTTTTGCCTTCAAGGATTTATATACCCTCGTTGTTTCAAAGCATATTATATTGGATAACTAAAAACAATAAAACAGGATATCATATTGATATAGAAGTTTATAACTTAATATTTAGACACAATAGAAGATGTGGCATATGCTGCCAATGTTGCTTTCGAATCCATATTTTCACTTTAGATTTTTCTGAGATAAATGTGTGAATACATCATTAAAAATGCTCAATATTTTACATACTTGTTTTACATTCATCTAGCCTATTTAAATATTTATTTTTAGTTAATACACACTAAAATATAATATATTAGTACGTTTTAAAATTAATTAATCCTAAAACGCAGATTTTAAGTGCTTAACTTTTTTTATAGAAGCAGAGACAGCACCGTTAAATATATTTCGGATTTTTATAATTCTAAAATTGTAAGATTATTTGTAAGATTATTTGTAAGATTATTTGTATTTATATAATCGTAGTCAAGATATAGTACGTCTTAATTTACACCAAATCGTTTCTCATACACTTTTTCCCATTAATTCCAGAGAAAGTCACATGATATTTGACATCAAATATTCAATCAAATTTACATTCTAATCTCTTCAGCCATTTGCCTATTCCTTACGTCCCATATCTTTATCAGAAACCGGAATATTCGCTGATGTAGTAACTCTTGTACACTAAAAGAATCAATCATGCCTTACCTTTTCAGAAACAGATTACATCACCTAGCGCGACCTGCGCTCTGCGCCAATTCACTCGTGGCAGACGTTCTCCGCCATGCATCATTTATCTATCACGCTATTATATACCATTTCCTTTGTTGTTTAAGATAACCTAGAGAAGAGGGAGATTGCAGAAGATTGAATACTTTATGTTAGCGCCCAACGCTTTCAATCAATGTATCATTTACCTATATATATATATATATATATATATATATATATATATATATATATATATATATATATATATATATATATATATATATATATTTATATTTATATATATACATATATATATATTTAAATAAGGGGAGTTACCAACAATGTGCATTTTTAACAGTATTTTATAATTCCGTGTTTTGGTTTTTCATTCAAACTTATACTTAGGTCATTGTCATAATGGTTTTCAATCATACACAGATTTTCGCCCCAGATTCACTCGGTAAAAATAATCTGAGAAGCGGCTTGTTTTCCACCAGTTTTAGAAATTATCAAACAGTCCTGAACAGAAGCGAGTGCTCTATCTCAACCATCATGAATGGACCTGAGCTAATCTCGTCAGTATTGGGAAAAGACAAATTCTTTACGAAGAACTTTGCAGCTTATTCTACTCTATGCAACTAAGACCGTACACCCCCCGTGCTTCCTGCTATATAAGAAAACTCGTTATGCGATATACACATATATGTGCGTGATATTTCCAATGAACCTTGATTCCAGTAAAGCAACTGCCCTGGCGGCATTGCGATTATAGTATTTAAAAAGTTTAACCAGAACTAGATCCTTTACTTACTGAACTGCTTGAACGTTGTCTTAACGAGTACTTCTTCCCAAAACCTAGGAAAACCTCATCAGTTTGCATTGTTTTTAAGAATTCAGGTTATTGGTCATCTACTTTTAATTAAAAACCAGTAAGTCTCCTGTGTGTCATGAGTAAGTTGCTAAAGTTTTTTTTTTATATAGAGATAAAGTAAACCACTTCAGCAATAACACCTTCCTAGTTACAGCAATATAGTTTCCGTTCTGCTAGATAAACATTCGTCATGTGAACGTTTATATCTCATAGCATTAGCGAATCTCTCGAAGACTGTTTGCTTTCACGGGCAATTGCTCTTGATATATCAGAGGCTTTTGATTAGGTAGTACATATATGTCTACTTTACAAGATCTCTAGATAAAGGATAACGGAAAATATCCTGCAATTATTAAATTATTTCTCTAAGATAGGTTTATAAGAGTGGTGGTGGAAACATCAGAAAGTCACGGTATTAATGCTGGAATCCTTCAGAGTACCATGCTAGGCCAAACTCACTTCAAACTACATAAATGATCTTCCAAATCACATCCTAAGATCATGCGCAGACATTTAAACTGACGCCCCTACATGGGATAATTGGACTGTCTCATGAGGTCATTTACTCTGGTGGCGTCACTACCGGTATTTAGTACCGGTTCCCGGTGTCATAGATTGCCACGCAGCCACCTTCCTACCGTTGGGGAATGGTATTACGCCATCGCTTTGCCTGTAATATATATGAATACATGTTTGTTCTTAAAAGTTCTGTGTTCTTTTCGTTTATTACCATGTAACCTCATAATTACTGGCGATTTCGGATTCGACTTTCACGCGGGTTAACTCTACAAAAACTAAAAAGAAAAAGAATGGAATTAATTTGACTTCAAAAGAACTTCGGATGTACAAGCTAAGAAAAAAAACAACATTCTAAAACAAAAAACAAAGAATACGATCACATGGCAAAGTTATCGGCTAAATCTTAAGTTAATCTCTTTGTGTCCATATTTAAATTGAAAAGAACTGTGCTACACTCATTTTGGTTAAGGCCATAAAAATTAATTTGGTTGCTTATTGAAAGAAAACCAAATAAAGACAAGATATTGACCCAATTTCACAGCAAAAATCTTTCTATTGTAACTTGTCGACTGTTTATTCGTATGCCAAATTTGAACAGTTTTCAACTGAAGTTTTTTTTCCTTTGTGTTTTATGCTGCTAACTTCATGCAATATTTTAACGGGAGAAAAATGTGTTTTTTTTTCTTTTTACTTTGACTAAAGAAATACTTTTTCATTGAGTGGAATTTTCTGAAATATTCTATTTTAAACTGCATGTTTTAAAGTGAAAAATTGTTTTCCTCCGCGTGGGGACAATTCCCCTCCCACCCCGAACACACATACACATAAAAACAGCAATTTCAATTACCTTTTAAACAATTCCACAATGATTTTTATTCTTTTGCCACTGTAGTATATCACAGTACATTTTTTGTTTTCGTTTTACGGGCTTTCCGGTGGGGCAAGTTTATTGCTTGTTGCCTGAGGCGCCCCGACCGGGGAATGCCGACGGGGTTACTCAGGCAATTTTTAAAATTGCAGGAGTGCCCCTCCTTTAGGGGATCCTGCTGGGTTACCACTTTCCGGCCTTGTGCCACATTTTGCTGAGTGGACAGCAAATAAATATAATCCACCTTCATATTGGCTTATCTCTAAGCTTTTTACTAAGAAGTAAGGGAAACATTGCTCCCTCCTCATACGCACACAGTCAAGGAAAGGGCATTTTCTTTTTTTTCTTTTTATTATTATTTTATCTCTCTTCTCAAGTCACACACGGAAATAATTTTTTCATGCGTATTAATACAGCTAATCAATGCGCAGATGTACCAGCAGCAGAAGGATGAGTGAAATTTAAGTGAACGCGATCAACAGCTCCAGTTACAATTTCAAGAGAAGCAAAACGCCTTGGAGGAGAAAATGGTATTTCAACAATAGAGACAAGTAGAGATATTGTTAAAAATTTTCGATAGACCGGACACAGGGACGACAATTTTGCCTTTTCTCAAAGTACAATCTGGAACGCTATAGGAATTTCAACTACCAACTGCAGATGGAACGTTTGACGCTTTCTATCGAAAATATGAGTACCTATTCACCGTGGATTCTCAGGAGTGGAGCAACGCTAAGAAACTTCGCCTACTTTTGAGGAAATTAGAGACCACAGGACATGGCAAGTTTGTGTATTATATTCTCTCCAGGAATACGAGTGAAATGGAATTCTTTAAAGCGGTCAAACCTTTATCCGAACTGTTCAGCCCGAATTCTACACTTTTTCATAGAACGTGGAAGTTTTTATCTTGCAAAAAAGCGAGACAACAATTACATGACCTTCGCGTCCGTGGTAAATAAACACTGCGATGATTTTTGTCCATCTGACTTATCGCCAGATGACTTCAAGTGTTTAATTTTTGCGCACGGTCTAGTCTCATTCAAAAACGCTGAGATTAGACAACGTGTTTTCCCTGGACTTGAGAGAAAACAGGACCTCACCCTCTAAAAGTTGACCTATGATTGTCAACGAGTAGTCTGCGTAAGGAACAACTCGAGGAATCAGTCGACACTTTCCGTAGAAGGACGACTTCAGACCGGAAAATACTAACTCCGAAAAAGCAAAGCTGGAAATAAGAACACTCAGGCTACACCTAATAAGTACAACCCAGTCACAAGACGTGGATCCCCTATAAGCCCGTGCTATCGCTGTGGCGGGAAACATTGGCCGAGTCAATGTTTTTACAAATATAAGTACTGCAATGAATGTGGCAGGAAGGGCCACAAAGCGATCCAGTGAAGGGAGAACAAGGCTAAGAACAGCGTCCGACAGAATAGATCCGACTTGGATTCGGAGAAGAAGCGGCGGATCTATGTTAGTTAACATTGCAAATGACACTGTGCATATACAATTGGATTCCAGAGCAGACCTCTCAGTAATTAACCTTAAGACCTAAAAAAGGCTAAGGGAACCAACCACGAAGAAGCCGAACAAATCTGCCCGAGCTGTGACAGGCGATGAAGTGAGATTTCAGGGAGAGCACACAATCCCGGTGACCTTAAATTGTGTTACTAAAAAGTGAAAGTATATGTACATAGGACATCGGAAAACCTCTTCGGTACTGAATGGATGGTTTGATTCGAATTGTGGGACCAACTTATGAATAAATTCTGTCTTAAAGTAGAAGACTCATCTTCGAAAGCGCAACAACTGAAGGACGAGTTGAAAAAGGAATATCCATAATTATTCTCACCAGGAGTAGGAGAATGTAGAAATTACATAACAAAATCCGAACTAAAAGAAAATGCTCCGTCCGTTTTCAAGAAGGAACTAAACGTCCCATTCGCAGCAACAGAGAAATCCAAAAAAGAAGCTCCAATGGAATCTGAAAAGGGAGGCAAAAAAATAAAACTGCAAAGCCAGAAGCTAAACAAAACGCGACAAAAGAATTATTCATGCCTAAGCAACCTAAGGAGCAGCTGTCTTCGAAACAAATTAGCCATGCAGAAAGCCTATCTAGGCTGACACCATTGAAAATGGATTCGGTTTAAGATTCCATCATTGCCACTCTTCGAACGGATGGAGAACTAACAACGATGATGGTCAACACAATCAGAGAACAACCGGAGATTAAAATTGAAGCACTTCAACAATTTCTACACGTGTTTAGGATTACACCGAACCAGAACACACCAACATCAGTTTCCCCAAAGTTATACAAACAACACATCATTCTGGGTGGTGATTACAACATATACAAACGTAATCAGAACACACTAAGAAGATGTAGATCAGTTGAAACCAGCGACAGTAAATGATTGGAAGATGAGCCGAAAGACACTATCTTCGAAACTTTTGATCTTGAACCTCCTCAACCAACACCTAGTACGGCGGTCGTTCCGTAAGAGAAAGTTTACCGATCCATTGATGGTAAACTCTTAAAGTAAAAGGTGCTGACAGCTTTTACATAAAAAAATTGGTAGGGTGTGTTGGTGACGCCCCTCCATGGGATTAATGGACTATCTCATGACGTAACTTCCTCATGTGACGTCACTTCCAGTATCGAGTACCGGCACCCGGAGTTAGAGATTGGCACGCGGCCAAGGAAGTCGTGTGCAAAAGCCCTATTATTGAGTAATGGTATTACTCAACTCGCTTTGCCTGTAATATATGTGAATTCATGTTCGTTCTTAAATGTCCTGTGTTCATTTCGTTCATTGTTATTTAACCCCATAACACCTACCATCTATGACAACATATCAAAGGACGTAAACAGCAAAGTTCTTTTATTTCTGATCGTGAGCGCGTGAGACAATGGAGAAAGTTGTGGCTGGTTACTTTTAATGCATCTAAAAAAAAGATGTTATCTTTAGATTATTGTTATGGCTTGCAATAAGCCACAAAGAAAACAGAACAACCGAATAGATTTTAAACAATGTATCACTGGAACAACAACATAAAAAGGTTACAACTGAAAGAGTAGTAAACGTCATCGAGGAGGTGAGTGCGCTCTGGTGTTTTATCCACACCTGTGATCAAAAGGTGTATAGTTTATATAAGGGAGAGAAAAGTCAATTCGGAGGGTTATCCCATAAAACATCCCCCTCCCAAGCTGATTTCCGCGGTTGTGATATCATTATTTCTTCGTTTTGGGGCAGACCACCAAGGGGTCTGTGCGCTTCCTCTTTCTGCTGGAGCGTCTCGGTTCTGGCATCCCTTTTGAAGGGTCTATGTCAAAACAGTTATACACAGTTTCAATCGCCTTACTGCCGCCCTGCGGTGGTTCTTCTTGATCCTCGTGGAAGCGTTTCCTGATTTGGTTCAGGTGCCTCTTATGTCGGAACTTTGGGCCCTGAATGATGTATTTAACATGGTCGATTCTCTGTAAGATCGTGCCCTGTTCCCAAAAAGAAACGTTATTTCTAAAATGTCTAAAATACATGTTATCTCCGCTTTTAAAGCATTTCGTCGGCGTTGTAGATGTTCTGTTGTGTACTATGTGTTTGGGTAGCAATTTCTCACATACGGATTTTATTTTCCCTCCAAACATGATTTCTGCTGGGGATCTCGGATATGTTTTTTCTGATTTCTCGTCATGCCGTAAACTTGCAGAAATTGCAGAAGAGCCTTTTCTGTCGGGTTACCGGACGCCTTTTTATTGCCCTTTTAAGCGTAACGACGAAGCGTTCGGCATGGCCGTTGCTTCTGGCGTAGTACTGGGGTATCGTAATATGCTTGACTTGATACGTTTTGCAGAATTCTCTGAACTCTGTCGAGGTGAATGTGTAGCGTTGCCGCTAACCAGACAGTCTACAACCCCAAACCGAGCAAACAATTCCAATAAAAAAATTGTCGTTGTTGCCGTGGTCGGTCTTTTGCATCTTAGTACCTCTGGCCATTTAGAGTAAGAGTCAACTACTATCAGATAGTAAAAATCCTCCACAAGTCCCTCATAATCGATGTGGATCCTCGACCATGGTTGTTCAGCCTTAGGCCAAGGTTTATATGGTATGGCTCGTGCTTTTGCAGCAAAAGCACAGGCTTTGCATCTGTTCACCATGTCGGTAATATCTTGGTCCGTAGCTAGCCAATAAATAAAACTTCTCATTGGGCTTTTCATTCTGTTTATTCTTGGATGCCCCATGTGAAAATCCCTGAGAATTCTTTTTTGTAGGGGTATGTGAGATGACAGCTCTTATAGTTCCGTAGAATAGTTCCCCTTTTTAATAGTGGGTTCGAAATGAATATTGGAAGTTCTATTTTATCCCAAAATGGATATGAACGGCTAATGGCCGTTTGTAGAAAAAATGTCTTCCGCCCAAGAATCGGTGGAATTTTGAAACTGCAAATATAATTCTTAGGGTCTCTTTCTCGATCTAAGAATGGTAATGATATGCCAAACCTAAATAAACTCTGCGGTCGCCCTATCTGGGCCTGGGCGTCTGCCGTCTGTTTCGATTATTTGACCCAGGGTTTTAATTGTTTCGCATTTATCTGCTTTGACCTTAAATCCATAATCTTGTATTCGACTGAATACTTGTCTGCTATGTTTTTCGTGTTCCTCCCAGCTTTTGTCGCTATGATGATGTCATCAAGATATGCGGTTCCGGTGTCCAAGCCGGATAGCATAGTATCCATTACTCGCTGGAATATTGCGGGAGCCACTTTGATACAAAACGCCAGTCTTTCTTATCTGTACAAACCCCGATAAGTGTTAATACAGAGGAGGTTAGAGCTTTTGTCGTTTACCGGAATCGGTAGGCAAGCGTCGCTTAGGTCCATCTTAGAAAAAACTTGCCGCCATTTAATTTCGTGGACACTTCTTCTGTACTAGGTAATGGATAGTTAAAATCTTCTGATGCCCCGTTGAGCCCGGGTGCGATGTCGGCGCAAACGTGAATTTCCCCGGACCTTTTATGTACGTAAACTGCCGGGACGCCCACTCACTATATTACACTTTAGCCAGTACACCGATACTTTCTAATCTGTCAAGTTCCTGATTAATTTTGTTCAGGGAAGAGAACGGGGCATTACTTTGCTTTTTAAACACCGGTTGTGTGCCAGGTTTCAGCTTAAAATCTGCGGCCATTTTTGCACATCGCCCCAGACCAGGAGTAAATATGTTTGCGAATACTTTTTTTAAAACAAGTTATGAGTTTCTCCGTTTCTGCTGGGCGGGTGTCTATTTTCTTGCAGAATGAGGATGTTGGCAGATTTCTTAGGAGGAAACGCTTCCATGCTGTCAGAACCGAACAGGTTCTCACTACCTTTAGCAAGTACACTCTTAGTTTTTTGTGATTTCCCCGTAAAGTGATGTTTGTAATTAATTCACCTTCAAAATAAATTTTTGTAGCATTAACGGCTATCGCCGTTCTGTTAGTTTAAAACATAGTCGGCTTTCGTAATATTTCCCACGTTTTCAGCTTTATTATTGAAAGATCTAATCCACTGTCTATTTGAGATGTAGTAGCCTTGCCGAAAATGTTAACTATTACATATCTTATTAGATTTTAATCTGCGACGTCCTTGCTCGGCTTCTATTCTGAGTTTTCCTACAGTGCGAACTTTTATGACCCATCTGATTGCATAAATGGCATATTTTTATTTAAAATGGGTAATCCCTTACCCAATGTATTCCACCACATCCGAAACAAGCGCTTGGTGCTTTTACTTCTTCTGAGTCTCGGTCGTTAGTGTGCCATTTCGACGGTTTTTTCTTAGTTACTTTTTTATATTCCCGATGTCTGCTTCGATATTTCTTGCATCCGTTTTTTTTTTAATTTCTACTTTTTGACAATCCTCAGTCAATTAGTGTTAGGTTCCGGTCATTTTCTAATTTTGTAAGTACTCTGCGCCTGATTTCTGCATCTTTACCCGAGGTAAACTCTTGCGCAAAAACACTACATTTTAAATTGTCTGCTGTTAGTTAAAACAACTTAAAGTCATCACAATGTTTGTTCACTACAGCTGCGTAGATGGAAAAATCGTCATTATCGTCTTTTACCACATTCAAATATTTTCAACGCTTATGGGAAAGAGACGTTTTCGCCGAAAAAAGTTCTGTTAACAAATTTACCGTCTCATTGAATGATAAATCTACTGTTTTCCGAAGCAAGATGTAATCCACCAATTTATCATGCTCAGTCGTTTCCAATTTTCGTAGTAGAAGTCTGGTTTTCTTTTGATCAGACCAGTTGCTGCAGTCCATATTAAAAACTATTCATACGCTGCGAATCATTTTTCCTCTTCCTTGTATTTAAAATTGTTTATCGCGGTCCATATTGTATTCTGAGAAAATGCTGATTTTTTTTCCGCGTTCGCATTATTTTTAACAATTCTGTAAACAGTTCATCTGCTGGTAATTGACGTTCGGTTAACTGTTTTTGAACTATCTTTTGCTCTTCTTCGATTCGTATTTGAGATTCCGCTAACAGTTTTTGCAATTCCTTTTGCTGTTTCTCGAATCGTATTTGACGTTCAGTCCAGTGTTTTTTTTCCGATTGTGACTGACACTTGTCGACATCGATATGCAACTTGGTCAAATGTTCTAACGTCCATTTTGCTCCCAATCATCAAAGGAATATAAAGACCATACGTGTGTACACCTCTCCTGGTCAAGAAATATTAATGCTCATGTTAGGATACTTTTGTCAAAGGAGACATTATATTGTATACGGACTTTCAATATATACCATTCTTCAAAGCACTTTTATATCATTGAGTTACATTAAATAAAATCTATTAAAATAATCACCTCGATGACATTACTTATTCGACATAATAGTTTTGTTTCAACTGTAATAATTAAAAAATATATAATTATTTAGTGTATTTAAATTTCAAGTTATATCTGATTTAACTCATCTTATCTGAAATCTGAAACTGTTTTATTTTCAAACCAAAACCCAGAAAACCAAAAGGGGGAATAACTGTCATAGTTTAATTGAAAAATGTTTTAAACGGAGCACGTTATTGAATATTTCCTGTTTTTGCTTGCATTTCGAAATATTATTCTAAGCTTAATTATTATTTTTATTTTTAATTCGGACGAAATTTTTTTTTGCATATTCTTAATTTTCAAGTCACATTTTTATTTGTTAGAGAAAAATAATTAAAAATAATGTCCTCATTTACTTGCATCCTCACGAGGACAGAGTTAGTCAGAGACACGTGTGAACAAAATCCATCATCTCCTGCTCTCTTTGGTTATTTGTTATAAAATTTAATCGGTGTTGCCCAGGATTTATTATAATAATTATACAATAGCAAATGTGTTTAATTGCCTGCGAAACAGATTTTCGTTATAATTTATGTAATATCTTAAAATAAAAAATGGTCAATTTTTACGACGTGACCCAGCGTCGTTTAACACATTTAAAAAAATGATCAATGTAAAGTTTCTTTCCAACTCCCCAAAAAACTTGGAAATGACGACTTTTAATTGTTTTAGGTTGTGATGAAAACGAATATCAGACGTAAATTTGGGACAGATAAGTAGTTTTCATGATATGAAAAATTACTTTTCCAAAAGTTTGGGGATCAGTCACTTTTCTATATAAATTTAACCTAAAATGGGCACCACTTTCTAACCATCTAATAACTTCTCCATATCATAAAACAAATTTAAGTGTGATGGTCGTTTTCAGCACCACCGAAAACAGGCGCTGTTTTTTACTAAGAGATTCGCTTATTTTTCATAATTGATGACGTAAATAATGCTGTCAGTAAGCTTACAAGAGCGGTTTACAAAAATATATTTTTGTTTTTCATTTTTTTCAGGTGGGTATTTAATTATAGAATTTGTATAGTTTTTACCAGGTGCTTCTTCAGTTTACTTAACCGTCCCCTAATGTAAACAGGATTTGTGTGAAATGTTAAACAGCATAGCCACCTGTTCACAACTATACCAGTTGTATAATGAAAAAAAACGACGAACAAAAGTATGTTTTGTAAACTTCCTAACAGCATAATTAACGTCCTAATTATGAGATGAAAAATGAACGCATCTCTTCGTTAAAACAAAAAACAGCGACAATTTTCGGAGGTGCTGAAAATGAATCTCACAGTTAAATAACTTTTATGATATTAATATATTACTAGGTGACCAAAAACGGGTTCTCATTTTACGTTAAATTTGTATAGAAAAGTGATCCCCCACTTTTTGAAAAAGTAATTACTTCATATCATGAAAACTACTTATCTGCCCCAAATTTAAAAATAATATTCGTTTTCAGCACCACTGGAAACCATTAAAAGTCGTCATTTTAAAGTTTTAAAGTAGTTAGAAAGAAACTTGACATTGACCAGAAAAAATTAAGACCTGTTTTTTATGGTCTAATACGTTAAAGCAGTCTTTATAAACAATAGGAAAGAAGACATTTTGAAAAAAATATATTAAACATGTTAACGTGGGGGATAACTAACTTTTCTATATACATTTAACGTAAAATGAGTACCCACTTTTTGCCACAAAGCGGTCAATAAGACATGTAATCTCTAGCATTTTTTCAAGTTTCGCGATGGAGGGGGACAAAAAATGACAAATATTAAAAAAAATAGTTTTTAGTAGTGGTGGTGGGGGTGACGAGAATTACATTTAAACCAAAATAACGATAAATTTAATTAATTTTAATGAAACCATTCTGTATTTTCACCTACTAATTTTATAAAACGAACGAACCGCAAAATATGAAAAATTCACTTTTTTTTAGGGGGGGTTACTTTCGAAATATAAAATGACGAATATGTCATTTGATTGTTTTTTGAATTAATTTTGATAGATTTATTTCTTTTTTTTTCTGGCGATCGTACGGGCATTCACAGCTATTTTTATTGAAACAAAAGTTGTAATGATTTATTTTTAAGTATCGTTTCTTTGGGAGGCTCTTTCCAGTGCTCAATATCTGGAGAATAGTTTCTTCTCTTTGTAGCCCTTCTGCCAAAATATCTGGTTGAGAGGGCATCACATACTTCTTTCTTTGGGCGATTACATTTGCATGTTTTTGTTGTGAGTGTATCCACGTTACCCATGTGAAAATGATTACTAAACCGGTGTGTTTCAAACAGAACTTCATGTAAACCCAGGCAACGCTGGGTACACATGCTAGTATATATATATATATATATATATATATATATATATATATATATATATATATATATATATATATATATATAGCTTTGTCGTATAACAATGTAATTTTTGGAATTCGGAAATTGTCAAATAACCAAATAGTTTTGGATAAACAAACACAGATTTGTCTGGAAAAATATCATTAAATACATAACAAATATTTTATGACAGATTATTTCCGTCAATGTTGAATTATTTTTAAGCTAAAAAAAAAATTGCAAATGGATATTTGCTGAGAAGTGATTTTCTTTCTTCGCAAAAGCGAAGTGTATTATTGTTTTCTAAAATTAAAACTTTTGCAATTATAGATTCATGAATATATAAACAGATGTACTTAATGCATTTAGGTTTTGGTGGTAGATTAAGACCACAAATGAATACTATACACATATATATATATATATATATATATATATATATATATATATATATATATAGACACACATACACACACACACACACACATATATATATATATATATATATATGTATATACTCATGACTGCTTTGTTTTAAGTATTGCATGTGTTGGATGTGTTTTTATTTTTATTATCGTGTGTATTCATTGAATTGTAAACATCATCGCCGTCGTCATGATCATTGAGGAACAATAAGGTTTCTATGCGCTTTTCTCAATTAAAAAAATAAATTAAAAAAAACAAAAAAAACACCGAGATTCATGCTTTGTTTTACGTATTGCATGTTTTGCATTTGTTATTTTTATTATCGTACGTATTCATGGAATTGTACACATCGTCACTGTCGTCATGTGCATTGAGGAAGTATACGGTTTTTAAACGCTTATCTCAATTCAAAAGAAAATAAAACGCCAAGATTCATTACTGATTTGTTTTACATGTTGCATGCGTTGGATTTGTTTTATCTGGGATTGAGAGGGCTCCAGAAAGCCATGGTCAAGGCACCCTCTCTAGGAGAAGCAAATTTCTGATTAAAAAAAAAAAAACCTACAACCGAAGACCAGTACCCGCATTAAGTTGGTCTGCAGCTTGATTTGTAGCTGGCTATCTTGCTCTTGCTTGTTCCTGGATATCAACATTTTGACGCGAGAGAGACTAGTTGTCGTAAAAAAGTAAATCTTTGATAACATCTTTGTATAGATACTTTCTCAGATATTTGTAAAAGAAAACAACAATAATGTCCTATTGGCGATGGCTGTGCATATTATAAGGGACAGAAAATAGTATACTAAACGACACCCACTCTATCTCTGTTGCTGGAATGTGAAAACACTTATTGTCAGTGGTAAAAGACTAGAACGGGAAACTTCAATTTTGACTAAGAAATTGCAAAAATATAATATAGCTATTGCTGCGCTCTCTGAGACACATGTCGCAGGTGAGGATCAACTGGTTGAGCGTGAGTCGGACTACACGATCTTCTGGTCTGGTAGAGCGGAAAAGGAGCGGCTGAGGCTGTGGTTTGTTTTGCAGTTTAGAACTCCTTAATTGACAAGATCGAACAGCCGGTAGGCATACATGACCGTGCAATGACATTGAGAATGACCTTGCTGCGGGTCGTTACATCCTTTCTGTCAATGCGCTCACTCTTACTTCGTCTTAAGACGATATTACTTCCTTTTATCATGTGGTTAGATCTGTTATCCCCGGTTTACCACGTGATGAGAGTTTGGTGGTTCTTTTTGACTTCAATGCACGGGTTGGATCAGGCAATGAGACTTGGTCTTCGTTGGGTCCATATGGCATTGGTAGAGTCAATTCAAATGGTATGCTCCTTCTCCATCTCTGCAGTGAACTAAATCTTGTTATTACCAACACTGTTTTCCACCAGAAAAAAAACAAGGAGATCTGGTTCCATCCCCAATCTAAACATAGCCATTTTCTTGATTACATACTGTGTAGATATGGTGATCTTGGAAACTTTTGCACATTTAGAGTAATGCGCGGTGCTGACTGTGGTACTGATTTAATGGTTAGCACTTAACTGAGAATTACAGTTCGCAAAAAAGCCGTTTCAATGGTATCAAAGTGCCTAAACCTATTGCTGGTTCCAAATTGAAGGATCCAGTCGTACGAAGTTCCTTGAAATCTTCTTTAAACCAGGTGGATTTTTCAAATTGCGATTGGGAGACAGTAAGAGATACAATATACCAAAAAGATGTTGAAGTTCTTAGATTGAAGGTTCCCAGACATCGAGATTTGTTTGCTGATAATTTCCATCAAATTAACCCTCAAATTGATAGAAAGCGGAACACTTATTTGAAACTTCTCAACTCTTCAACTCTGAACAAGCCAACGCTCGCTGCCCACTTTTTCTTCTGTGCGGAGTGAGGTCCAGTGTGGTCTGAACAAAATAAAAAAAAACAAATGGTGGTCTGACCTCTACAGGGAAATAAAGACGATCATATAGATGTCAAGACATTCTACACTCTACTTCACTAGTCTAACGGTCCGAAATCCTCTTAAACTCCCCCACTCCTGGCGAAGGACGGGAAAACCTTGCTGAAAACCTCAGATGAAATTATGCATCGATGGCATGAAAACTTTTATTATCTTTTCATAACCCATCCAATGTTTATGTTGCTGCAATAGAAAGTATCCCTCAATGTTCTCTTTTGTCCGCGACCTAATTTTGAACCGACTCTTGTGGAAAGAGCTGACTGCATAAAACAGATAAATTTGAACAAAGCCCCTGGGCTGGATGGCATCCCTGATGGGCTGCTGATACATGGTGGTGTCAATGTACATTGTGTGGTCACCTCTTTGATACTGTCAGTATGGCAGGGCGATCCGGTTGCCCAAGATTGGGTAGATGCCATCTTGGTTATGTTGTATAAAGGAAAGGGCACAAGGTCTGATTGTGGAAACTATCGAGGTATCTCGCTGCTGAGTAAGGTTGGAAACTTATTTGGACTGCCCTTGCTAAACCGATTGGAAAAGTATTATGTCCTAATATCCTTCCGGAATCCCAGTCTGGTTTTAGAGGTGGGAGCTGAACTGTGGATATGGTGTTTTCTACTAGACATCCCTTGAAAAAATGTATTGAACAGCGTATGACTCTTTGTCAGGTGTTTGTGGACTTCACCAAGTCGTTTGATACAGTCAACCGTGAGGCTCTCTTGAAAGTCCTGGAAAAATTTGGCTGTACCTGCTTCTACAGACAAGTTTAAGCAACTATGTCGTAGTATGTAATGTGCGGCTTTCTGAAGAATTTCCCATTGATAATGGTGTGAAGCAGGTGATATAGCTGCACCCACATTATTTTCGCTTTATCTGACTGTTTTTCTCTGGTACGGTTTCCAAGATTGTGATATGGGTGTTTATATTAGATTCCGAACGACTGGAAAAGTGTTCAACCTCAGAAGATTCCAAGCCTAAACACTTGTTAGTGATGGACTTCTTAGGAAACTGTTGTATGCTGATTATGCTGACCTGGTAACACACTCCCCAGTAGATATGCAGCTAGTGATGGATCTCTTTAAAATGCGTGTACTTGCTTCGGACTGACAGTTAACATTAAGAAAACTAAAGTCATGTACACTCCCGCTCCCGATGATCTGTATGTGGAACCTGATATCTTCGTCTGTGGAAAGAACCTTGAAGTTGTAAAAAAAAAATTGTCTACCTTGGGAGTGCCTTATCAAATGATGGCACTCTTAATGCGGAAATAATACAGAGAATCAGCAAGGCATCAGATGCTTTTGGAAGGCTACAAAATAGAGTCGGGTCTTACGCTAACTCTGACAACTAAAATTTCCGTACATAAAGCATGTGTAGTACAATCCCTACACTACGTATCTGAAACTTGGACTTTGTACCGGTCACATATAGAAATGCTTGAGGTTTCATCAGCACTACCTTAGAAACATTCTTGATTTAAAGTGGTATAGCTTTGTCACTGATACATATGTCTTAAAGATGCCAAAACAATCAGTATTGCTACCATTGTTATTAAGAACCAGAGTCGTTGGGCGGATCATCCTATCCAGCTTGAAGACTATCGACTCCCAAAACAGTTGTTCTATGGTGAGCTCTTTCTTGGAAAAAGACGCGAGCACAAGCCCCAAAAACGTATTCGTGATTTCATCAAGGAGAGTCTTGTGAGCTTTCATATTCCTGTTGGCAGTTGGGAGTCTCTAGCATATGATCGCAAGCAGTGGAGGACACTGATATATATGAAGCAGCCAAAATATACCGAACGAAGCTTAAGAGAGCGTGTGGGAAATGCCAAACCTTGCCGCCCAGCCATGAAGATCTCTGAACCTGTAAGGTGTGTGATCGGGATCTCTTGTTAAAGGCAAGTTTTGTTAATCACATGAAAGCCCACGAAAATACAGGTTCACCTGCTGTTAAATTCATACAAATCAGTGAATGTTTTCAGTGTCATGTCTGCTTTAGGGTGTGCAAGTCTCTGGGGGGGGGCTAAAAAGTCATCTTCGGCACATGGACTTTTAGTGACTGAGAGAGTGGCTCTCTTCTGACAAGACGTATCACTCATCAATTATCATATATATATATATATATATATATATATATATATATATATATATATATATATATATATATATATATGAGGGAGATGATAGAAAGATATATATATATATACATATATATATATATATATATATATTTATAAACCAACATTTATATGTATATAATTTTAATAAAAAAGGAAATTATAAGAATGTAGACAGACTATTATTTTTACCATTCTTTTTTTCACAGAGTTTATATATATATATATATATATATATATATGTATATATATATACATATATATATATAATTTAACGTTGCTATGGTTCAAACGGAGGGTAGCCAATGAAATATAACGAGGTTAATAAAGAGTGCTTCATACGGAAGTAGATCAAGTTACATTTTCAAATACCGAAACATGTTCATGACACTGTAGCAACAAATTACCGCTTATGTAAAGGCAAATTTAACACACACACACACACACACACACACACACACACACACACATATATATATATATATATATATATATATGTGTATATATATATATATATATACTAGCTAGGGCCTGATACCCGGCGCTGTCCGGTGGTAGCATCTCCCTGCGTAAGAAATTAAAGTACGGTTGGTGTTGTTGTAGTCGAACCACCAACCTACTCATGTGAAAAACAACTATCGGAATGAACACCCGCAACTCACGTTTGTTTAGAACGGATTTTGCAACAGGCATCCCAGTTTTGGAGTCTCGTCGTGTTTGGCAAGAAATTAGCCCGAAATGTAAGGTATGATAGAATATTAAAAAAAAAACATATTTGGATTTGTGACCTATTTGGGACAAAAATTAAGACAAATCATTCTATAATAGTTATAATAGATTTAAGTACGCACAAATCGTGTTAAAACTATTGGTATTTTACATTATGACGTACTTGTGTTGAATAATGAAAAGTAAACATTTAATAATGGTTAATATCAGTGCGAATTGTCCTGCAAGAAAAATCTATGAAAATGAAATTAGCAGTGCTGACGTGTTAAAGTGCCTTTTTCTCTATTAAATAACAACGATAAGAAAAGGAGGAAAAAGGAAAATAAAAAACATTACCTGCATTTGCGAGGCACTAAGGTATGATGTAGAAGGCACTATCTCACTCTCTTTAAACGCTATTTTTGCATCTATTTATGTATCTTTCTATCTATCTATCGATATATCTCTATAGACAGGCTTCTCGTGTAGTTGTACGAATACTTGCTACTTTTTACCGAATTTTTTTGTCATGAATAATCAAATATTACTCGTTGGTTATGGTTTAGGGAGAAACCATCTATAATATTTTAAAGTATATTTTTTCACAAATGAACAAATGATTATGGAAAAAAAAGAACATATCATTTATTTTCAAAGTAATACTTTTTAATCAAAAAATGTTTAAAGTGGAAAAATGTTATCCTCCAAACCAAAGTAAATCAGATCCTGTTTGTTTTCGTTTTGTCAGGAACCATTATTTACTTTTGTGTGGACGGTTTTAAGGTTTTATAGTGCTTTACCGAATATTGTTGGCACAAGTAAACAAATGTTAAATGTTTGTTTCGAGTTAAGAAGGAAAAACTAGCGTATTTTTAAAGTATGTTTTTCACAAATAAACAAAAGAAGTCGTGTACGTCTTCACCGGAGGTTGTTATAAATAAACAAATGATAAAGCTAAGTAAGATTTATTACAAATAAAAGATAACAATATTTTGAATGTAAGACTTTGTAATGCAAAAATTCCATGCATATTTAGATTGAAACAAAAAGGTAAGAGGTTAAATAGAAATAATTTTATAATCTTTACTTACGGTAAGGGTGACATTTTTATACTGACGAACTGTTAGTATAATGGTGAAACAATTGAATAGCGGAATTCAGTAATGAACTTCTAAACCAATCAGACTAACTGGATTTCTAGCGGGAGAAATCATAATTTGGTTATAATGTATGGTGGTAAGAATATACGATTGTGGCGAAATTTCGTAGTTTCTTTTTGACAAATAAGACCCAAGAAAATAGGATAAAGTATAAACGCACGCTGAGTGTGAATCGTAAGAGAACTTGGTACCGTGTGGGACCATACTCTACTATATCGTCTGTAAGTTACGATTATAATTAACGTAGTGTTCTTCGGAATAAATGTAATGTTGTTATATTAAGAAATAATGCCCGTAAAATTGCGTTCTAAAGTAAAATAACGTAATAGTTAACGGCATAAACATAATACATATTTATGTGCCATCCGTTGTCAACCCACGAGAGTTTGGTGCAATGGGGAAAATACCACATCTTTGATTGTGTGTGTGTGTATATATATATATATATATATGTATATATATATATATATATATATATATATATATATATATATATATATATATATTGAACGTATGTAGTATAGGCATTAAATAAATCCTAATTATCTGAGTTATATGCACTCAGATTCAAGTAATCAATAGAAGAATCCAAGTACAAGGATAAATATACCTCAGTATATCCATGTGTCTGTTCATCTATCAAACGTTCGTGCTAGTCTATGCTCTTGAACTTATGAAAACCCATGTTAATTCCATTATTACACTACATTACATTATATTACATAAAAGTGAACTGAAACGCCTACCGAAGAAAACTTGAATGGTTACTGGAAACTATCCAGGAGTGACTAAGGTCTCTCTGTACAGGGGTTTGTTATAACATCTTTACATGAGGATATTTTCCCTTGAAGTAAACCTGAACCAAACATTCAAAATCACATAGAATCCGCAGCCCAAATTAGAACGCCTTTCTACAGCAAACCCACATACGCTTCTACGAGGAATATTGAACATTCTACAAGTGATATTACCTGAAGTGATAGAGCTAAGCTTGCCACTAAACAACTCTAGATTAATCCTTGTCCTAAAGTCCAGTAAGACAAAGAAAGAAAATAAAAAGATATACTATAACATATGAAAATTGTTATTAGGGAGAAGGAAAGTGTGTTCTACATTTCTTTACTAACTCGGGGTTTACAAGATGAAGAACAATGATGGAACATTACAATATTTATGTATCTCATATAGAATGCATGTGTAAACCCCAGCTAGTGGGCAACTTGATTTCTGAGAACTTGTAATAAAATGAAATATAACAAAAAATTATATATATTATATACATACAAAGAAGACACATCTATTCTCTCATTATTATTTTCGTGTGTAATGATATTCATATTCAGAATATTTTTATCTATTTTCTGTTCTGTATGTGTAGTGGAATTGCATTAATCTACAAATATATTGCTACTTTACACATTCTTGAAAATAATCAATTGAATTAGTTCCCCTTTTTTCGTATTTTTAATAGGATGAAACTATTTACAAAATTATAATGTGTAGTATATGGCGTAATTTATTTTAATAAATACAAATATTTTTCCATATATATTTATGTATATATATATATATATTGTATTACAAAATTGAGTATAAACTCCTCGAGAAGCTTTTGATCTAGATACATGAAACGTAAAACATAACGTATTCGAACACATACGACACTTATTTATGTGGGGATATCCCGGTAAGAAACCGGTGCAAAAGTATGAGCATAAAAAAATCCATTTTGTCTAGTGAAATTCGAACGACAGCATTACAAATATGCGTGCGTAACGTACTAGCTATTTGGTTCCTATTTAATTTTTAGCTTTGCGGAAAAATTTTTTCTAGCTTAGATATTCACCTCAAATTTCTTCCAGCTCAGGTGTTCACCTAATCCTAAGCTAAATTCTTTGGGTTCGATTCTCGGTAATGATGAAATGTTTTTCAAAAACTTTTTAGATAATTACAATATAAAAAATATCAAATATTATATATATATATATATATATATATATATATATATATATGTGTGTGTGTGTGTGTGTGTGTGTGTGTATGTATATATTCTAATATCATATAATAATAAATAAAAATTCTGAATTAAACTAATAATCATATTTAAGCGTATATTAGGACCGAGAAACGCTTGGATGTCTACTGGTCCATCTATTCATATATATGTCTGTCTGTCTGTCTTTCTGCCTCTCTCTCTCTATATATATATATACATATATATATATATATATATATATATATATATATATATATATATATATATAGTTATAAAATGTATATGGCGAGTAAGCTACACTGAATATTCCGCGTTTCATCCACTCTAGGATTCTTCAGGTTTATGCGCGAATTCTGTTGTTGTTTGTCGTTTTTATATGTGCATCTTCTATTGAAATTTTAGTTAGCCAATCAGCTTTCTAGTATCCACCGCGCCCTTCCTATCAGCAAATAAGAATGTATTTATCGGACAAAGGCGTATTTGACCTCTGGTTGACCTGTTCCTTTGTGCGTGCTCTATTTAGCCTGGATATTTAGTTTCTGGATCTGTTTTAAATCTAGGTTTATGTTTTTTTTATTAATGTTAGTTTATATATAAATATATATATGTTTACACACATATATGCACAAATAATATATATATATATATACATATATGTGTGATTGTTTGTGTATATTCATTTTTATTAAATTTATTTATTTGTTTATTTTCTATTGATTTTGTTAGTTTTAAAACTATTTTGTATCGCTATCCTACAGTAAATTTAATCTTGTGAACACAGTCGGTTGCTATTTCTCTTCTACAGTTTAATAGATGTCGGGGTTCTTTTAAGTACAGGATAGCAAATTTTTCATGAAGGCATAATGTACATGGGTCGTCTAGGTCCCCACACGTTGTAGCTTGTCTTATTATTTTCCGTTCGACTACCTGCGAATGTCCGCTTTCCTTTAGTTTCCAGTAATTATTCGCTAGTGTTGTTTTCATACGGTGTTTTTTATTGTTGAATGTACTTTTATAGATACTATGACCACATAGACTTGGTCGCCCCCCTTCTGCCATTGATGAGGCGTCTGCCCATCAAGTAAAGAATGACATTTTGGAAGATCGGCGCATTACTATTCGTCAAATAGCCCAAGATGTAAAGATTAGTACAGGGTCTGTGGAAACTATTATTCATGACCATTTGTATATGCATAAGGTGTCTGCCAGATAGAATCTCAGTTTGCTCACACCATTCCAGAAGCAAGAATTCGTCGAGTGGTCGAGGATGAATTTCGAGATGTGCTAAGAAGATGTGTCAAATTTTGTCAAAAGACTGATTACACAGGGTGAAACCTGGGCCCAGCACTCTTATCCAGAGACCAAAATCCAGTCAATGCAGTGGACGCACTTGGAGACACCGCCTCCAACGAAGGCACGGGTTCATACCTCCGCTGGCAAGATCATGCTTACAATCTACTGGGACCAGGACGGAGTAGTGATGGCAGATTTCCTGGCAAAGGATACCACAATAACAGGACCCTATTATGTTTCACTTTTGAGGAAATTAAGGGAAGCTATCAAAATCAAGAGGCGGGACAAGATCAACAAAAGTACCCTCCTTCTGCAGGACAACGGTCCAGTCCACAACTCGCATGTCGCCAGATCAGAAGCACGGGCGTGTGGTTATCAAATCTTCCCCATCCTCCCTACTCTTCTGGCCTTGCCCCCTCGGACTTTCACTTCTTCCCAGCCATGATGAAGTTGTTTTTGAAAGGAAGCTTTTCCCAGATGATGCAGCCTTTATATCTGAAGTCACGTCGTGGTTGGAGGACCAACCTGAGGTGTTCTATAAAAACGGCCTCCATACATACACGAAACGATGGGAGAAATGCATAATTCTGGGTGATTCCTATGTCGAGAAAGACTAATAACCGTGCCAAGTTTCGTTGCTCTACTGCTTTGGAAGTTCGCCAGGGGCATTACTTATTGCATGCCCCTCGTAAAGACATTCATCGTGCTTAACACAGTAAAGCATTGCTATCTTTTTCCCACATTTCATAGTAAATGTTTTATATGTCGATTACTTTTCTGTGCATATGGCAGGATTCAACATTACATCTTTAGGATTGTTTAACTATTTCTTTTGACATAATTGTAATCGAATTTTTACTTCGTTGATGGAAGTTAGCGCCATTTATTACAATGACATTAAATCGCTCACGAAAAGAAGACAAATAAATGGACATCCAAATGGTGTTTAATAGCAACAGTCAGGTAATCGTAAAAAATAATTACACTAACTTTAAAGTAATATGCTTCCCTATTTTCTTGTAGGTTTTAAAGGGTGATATCTTGCCTTTACTTTTCTGAACAATATATGTACACCAAAAGCGTCTCTGTAGTCTTCGGCTGAGTCTGACATTCACTGTTTTGAATTTTGCTGAACTAAATTTCGCTATATATCAATAGCATACCCTTTGTATTTTTATGAGTATATGAAATATCTTTACATCAATTCTCACAGGTATTCTTCTAGGTTCAAAGTATGTAATTATAAAATAAAGAGCCTTTTAGAATTAAAGTTGATATATACAATATACTACATCTACCTTTCTATCTACCTATCTATCTATATATATACATATATATATGTATATGTATATAGTACTTTGTATATATACATATACGTATATATATGTATATGTATATAGTACTTTGTATATATCAACTTAAAACCTAAAGTGTGTCAGTCTCTCTCTAAAAATTAAGCCACAAACACACATACACACACATATATATATAGGCACATATATATGCATATATATATGCATATATATATATATATATATATATATATATACACCATCATAAATAAACAAACGCATGTATGAGAACGCCTATACGTGAATCTGAATAAATCAAATATCTAAATGTTCGTCGTGGCTAACACATAATGTTAATCTGATTGTTCTTTTTCCTTTGCTAAAGTATTTTAATCGTAGGTTTTACTATTTTATAACAATTTTTAATTATAATATTCCATTACATTTTCATTTAAGGAATTATTTTTCTTTCTATCAATGTGGTCATTTATAATAAAATGAATTATAACCAGGAACGTGACAACCTTCATTTTACAATCTTTTCTCCTTTTCATTTTTTACGTTGTTTTAGCAGCAAGTGTGCCGACATATAACACTTTGTTTTTATGTGTACAAACTGTTTTTCTTTTGTTTATATTTTGACTGTTTTTACTCGCACATACGTACATAATACGAAAACCAAGCTTTCCTTCCTAAAATTTATTTTTCTTTATATAAGAAAATAGCCGTGTATAAGTATTAACTGTTATCTGCTCATTTATCTAGAGCTCTCTCTCTCTCTCTGTCTCTCTCTCTCTATATATATATACATATATATATGTGTGTGTGTGTGTGTGTGTTTATATCGTTCTATCTATTTATCTAATGGTATATATAATTATCTATCCAGCAATGAATGAACAAAAGATTGAGAAGGGTGACATGCATTAATACGTACCAAACTTTGTGACTACAGCGGTTTGCCCCGGAAACGCCCGAACAGACAAGGATGTGACGTATAAAGTGTCACATGTTCCGGCTTCACAAGCATAATGTTGCCTTGGGTCTGAGATGTCCAGGAAGACGGATTGACAAAACAGGTATTTCCTCACAACGGGAAAATAGGAAACCCTATAAGTCGAGAGTCCATCAATTATTATCTTCTGCTGAAATGAATACCTGGGAGTGGATGAAATATATAAAATTCTATAAGTCTTGGTATATCCTTTTTGAAGCATCTTTCTTAAAATGGGTCCGGCGCCCCAAAATAGTGAAAGGATCCCCGAAACCATAGCAGCATAACAGGTATGCCATCCGGTTACGTATTATATGTTTTGACACGCACGTACCGAATGTTACATATTACATGTTTTAGTACTAGGGGTAGGGTATAGAAACAAAATTTTTCAAATAAATGCCAAAAGTGGCTTATTACCTTCATTTATATGCAAATAGATGGAAACAAAATTGGAGGGTCGCTGGCCCCAAACGTGATTTGACCGCGTCAACGCGTGAAAATGGCCCAAATTTCGCCCCCGAACACACTTAATCACTTATTGGAAGCCATACTTTTTGACTATAAATGCATTTGTATCATTAAATCTAACATTCCCATTGGCTATCCCACAGGTATAGGGCTTTTTAGGGTATCTCAGAGTCCAAAATGGGTCAAAATTACCCCAAAATAAGTCGAAAATGGTCGGAAATCACAGATTTTCAAAAATGCACCTCCCATGGACCCAAAGACACCTCTATATGGCAGAAACAGTTGGGAAATTCTTGAATCAGGCACTTTCCTAACTTTTTCACTGTTAATGAGGGGTATAAGGACCTTTAAAAGGGGCTAAATATGGCCGATTTAGCCAAAGAGAGTCAAAAAGTCCCTAAGAATCAACATAGGTTGTCAAAAAGGGGTTTAATTTTAGTTATAGATGGAAAATTACCAAATAAGGAAATGTTTTCTTTCTGTAACAATGCACTTGTTCTAATCTATTTACATATAAATGAAGGTAATAAGCCATTTTTGGCATTTATTTGAAAAAATTTGTTTCTATAGCCTACCCCTACTAGTACGCACGTACCAAATTAACATGATAACCTACGGGCCGAAAAGAAAGGCATTAATTGGTTCGAGGACAACAAACACAACGTGCATATATATGACCCGTTAATTAACTAAATATATAAATACAAGTAAGATTTAGATGAACCAGCCTATGAGCCCATTGCTATATTTTATACCTCACAGTAAAATATATGTATTATAATTATCCTTTATAAAATATATTGATTGCAGATATTCCTCTCCTGACCAAATTACGGAGAATAGACAATAACAGATGTTATATACAAATGTAATATGTCTAAACGTTTACCCTCTATCTTTCGTATGTTTTGAGCGCCGTTACAAACATGTTTATACGTTATAATAAAATTCTACCTTACTTCCTTCGAGGGAAATCACGACTTCTAAGATCTATAGAGGATGTAGTCTGTATTTTTACCTCTACCTGAAAAGTAATCCCACTCTCTCACTCAAGACAAGGTAAATATATAACCATTACAAACACATGGATCTGACCCCTTATAAACTGGATAAGACACTCATAAACATACAACTACCATGACACTGCTTTATTAAAAAAATAATGAGTTATCCCGACTAACATTCCGCCTATTCTCATTGACTGCTTCAATGAAATTCAATTATTCCGGATTATCCACAATCATATATATATAGAAAGGAACACGCCAGTCCAAATAACATATGCCCGCTCACTCGTCACACATCGTTTTACATCATTAATGCTTCTCTTCTGTCGTTGCTCCTGTACTTTGCAGAGAACTGTTTGCAAATATTAACGATAACCTTAAGCTTAAAGTTGTACAAACAAAATAGTCTAACTTCCCTATAAAGAAGGTAGCTTAGCTATGTAAGGTGATGTTTACATCTACAGAAATAAAAGTTGCTCGTTGCTTAAGCGCCCTAATTTATGCAATTTTGAAGTATTTGGATTAACTTTATATACGTGTCGTTACATTAAAAAATACGTTAGTGCTTTCTTTTTATCATGTCTGGCTACAACATACTAAATTATAAGATACTCTTGTGCTTGATCTACAAGAAACGTTTAGAAACTGTTGTCTGCACCCGAGTTTTATCAGAAAAAACGAACAATCTGTACTCACATTACCCGAGAATATTAGCCAGCAAAATGGCGGCACCTTTGCCTTTGATTTAGCAGGAAGTGATAAAGTATTGTTAGGAGAAACAATTAACAAAACAACCATATTTAAAGTCGGTGAAAACATTTACGAAATAAGCTGCTGCAAATATTCACATGTTATCTTATTAAAATATGTTTAACTATATTTATATATATATATATATATATATATATTTATATGTATATATATATATTATATATACATATATATATATCTTTATATATACGTATATATATATTTATAGATATATATGCATTTATATATGTGTGTATATATACATATATATTTATATATATATGTGTATTCTTATATATATATTTATATAGTTACGTATATGTATATTTATATATATTTATACATATATGTTGATATATATTTATATATATATATTTATATATATAGTTATATATACATATTTATAAATATATTTATATATTTTTATATATATTTATATATATATTTGTATACATATTTATATATATATATAGATAGATATCTCGTTATATATATACATAATTATATATTAGAAAAAAAGACTAGATTAATATATTATATCATACAAACAATGAAACTAATGAATAATATAAAGAATCTTTGAAATCAGGACATTTCAAAACCAATTGCTTTTTTTGGAAAGAGAAATGCTAGCATTATCCAAAATGCAACACTATTAATAAACTATATTTCTGGGAAAAGTTTGATTAGAAACGATGTAAGTACGTACAGAAAATCTATGAATAACGTATTATAATAAACGATGAAACCGACGTGTATAAGTATATATCAAGAAACGCAAAAATAACCCGAAAAAAACAAATAAAAGGGAAACAATAAATGAACGCGATTATGAATAGTGATAATTTAAAGGGTATATAAGGCATATTTGATAGAATTATTATATACATATGAAGTAATCAATAAAAGTTTAACTTGGGTTCAAATGGTTTGAACGCTCACCGTACAAATACCCCATGGCAATGTTCTTAAAATGGCATTTACTTAAAAATCTGTTATCGTTCAAGATATATAGTAAAGAATAGGTGATATTTATAAGTAGGCACCCCATCCAATTTTTTTAGTGTATTGATGCCACACCGCTGTGTTAAGTTATATAGATATGTTGGGATAATAAGTGTGCCAAACGCGATACAGTATCTCACAAAAGACAGTACATTTTTAAAGTATCAGATCTGGCCTAAAATAGTCCATATGGTTTTAAAAAATTATCTTAAAGCTAAAATTGGTTTGTTCAATTTATTTTTCCAATTCGTAATGAAATGAGAACTGGAGTTTATATTAAAATATAAATAGTTTGGACAAAGGAAATACATCAGAATAGAATGCCCTTAACTATGATATAGTTCAGCAAAAATATAATATTCTAACACAATATGTATACAGTTATATATATATATATAAATATATATATATATATAAATATATATATATATATATAAATATATATATATATATATATTCACAAGGAAGTCACCAGTTATCAAGGCCGGAGACCACTCGCAGATAAAGGTTATTGTGTGTAGAGTAAGCAATGGGAACATATCGTAGTAATCGCTAGTAATGGAGATATGATAACGTGTCTTACTTAAGGGGCCGGTTCAACAGGAAATTGTTTATGTTGGACTTGAAGATATCATGTTGTAGTCCGGTGTGAAACAGCAAACGGAAGAGAGTTCTCCAAGCGTGTACTTATAAGAAACAAGCTTTCTTCTGCAAGATGTTAGCCGGTTCTAAAATACTCTTACATATAATATTTTAATTTATATTGATTTTGTATTAAATACAGATTTTTCGTGATTATTATATTGTATACATTATATTTAGTAATAGTTTAAGATGTTTAATATAATTTGGTGCAATCAGTTTGAAAGGAAACCGCAACACACATTGTTTAAACCATTCATTCATTCCTTCAATTAGTCTTTCAGCTGTCGTCATTACCGGTTGATCTAACTCCTAATGGATAAAAATATGCTAAAAATGTTCTCTTCCAAGCTAAGAATGTATATGCCTGTATGCTTAAAAATCATCCACAAGTTCAACCGTATTTTTTGCGTCATTATTAGTTTGTTTTAACGACTATAAACAACTCGAAATTTTTCTCGAGGTCTTAATTAATAATTATATATATATATATATATTTATATATATACACGTACACACACACACACACACACACATATATATATATATATAAAGAGAGAAAGATAGATACATTGATATATAGATAGATTGATAGATAGATCGATAGATAGATATAACGTTTTGCCTCGATGAGCTGGCCAAATATTTAGTAATTGCACTTTCTTTCTTTCATTTTAAAACGTAACTCCTGTATTTGAGAGAATAGTTACACGACATATCTTATATGTTGTTCTTGGGTCTATACTTTCATCATGCATGATTTCGATTGAGAAACAAAATACATTCCGACATGTACATTATTTTTTGAAAAGGGGTGGGCATTATCTTGACTTCAAATGTTTTCCTTTCGCATTTGAACAAATCCCCATATGTTTTAATGGATAGCAGTATCGACAAATGTATCTCAACTAAATATTGAAGGTCTGCTTAACTTATAGAATATATTTCTTCCTTTAGATTATTGGTAGAAGTTCGCTTTGTACTCATTAAAAACAGTGGGACACTTAGCGGAAAGGCGGCTGTTGTCTTGTTTGTTTTATTTTTTCCAGACATAGACAATAGGGAGTTCCCGTTGATAAATTAGACATTCTCTAGAATGCCGGCTTTTATAGGTTTTTCAACTACTCTTAAATTTTCTCTAAGGAGTCTAACGGTACACTCTTTTTAAATCGGAATACGTGATATTTCTAAGTGCGAATCTAGCTAACATGTTTGCGTATTTTCCCATCTCAGCTGTAAAATATCAATGAAATTGTATAGTGGTTCTCTCTTAAGATTCTCTTTATACTTTTTGACAAAAGCATCTATTATATAACTCTCACCTTTTTGTTTAAATTTATGTTTTTATGTCTCACAAAAAGGTTGGACAGAGGCTACGGATGTTCAAGCCATTGGAACATTTTGAGGCACAACCCTTCGGACGACAAATATCGCAGAATTGGCCCGAAAGAATAATTCTTTGATCCTTAACTGAGCACTTTGCTACAGTGACGGGTAGCAAAAAATCGTTCCTTCATGTTAATTAAGTCAAACACGCATGCCCAAAAAATTCTTTCTTGGATTAGTTTTAATATAAAAAAATCGATATAATCTGTCTCCTGCGGTCATAGATGAGTCGTAATGGAAGCTGCGTTATTATCTCTAGATGACACGTTTGAACCAACATATCAGATATATATTTGTTCGACTTTTAAAGTTTTAATATTGAAACAGTGTTATTTATCTCACTTTATCGTTGGTTTTTCTTTTCGTTTATCCATTTTCCTCCCGATTTTTAAGTTTAAACATCGTTCGCTTATTCTTTATTTTGCATCATGTTCGCTGTTTTTCCCCGATTTTAAATTAAACTTATAACATTTAAACAGGGTTATTATGTGTGCTGGTTCTTTATTTTCCATTTTGTTTTACTTTACCCCCCCCCCACACACACACACCCTACAGCCCCAAGGCAACGCCCGGTACTCCCGCTGGTTTATTGATAAATCTTACATATATAATTGTTATACAAAATCTTTCCCAAAATATTTCCTATATTTTAATCTTAAAAAAGTTTGTTTCTTTGTCATATAGTTATTAATTCACCTTTAAAATGTATTTTCGACCCAGGCATTACTCTGAACGTTTTAACAAGATCTTGGCGTAAAAAAAAAATATTTAATCTTTTCTTATGTATGTAAATCCGCAATTGATAATTTATACCCAGGTCTAACTGTAAATTATACATTTTTAATTAATATTTTCAACGGCACATATTAACATATGTGTTTATCGCCTTTTTCGTTTTTTTTATAATGTATTGTACCTGATTTTCATTTGGACGAGCTTTACAATGAGAGGAGTTATGTCTAATTCTACAGCAATCCAATATAATTTGTGTGCGATTTGTGCAGTGTTTGTGCCAATGACGTGCTCCGCATCGATAAACCAGGCTTTGTTGTAACGTACTAAGGATTATTATTTTCTTTTGTATGTTTGATGGAATAATTTCGTTACTTTTGTATATTTTTTTTTTTTTTTTTTTTACAAAGGCATCACCACATTATCAAGGCCCAGAGGCCACTCAAGGATAAGGGTTAAAGAGTGTACAGTAGAAGTTGGTCAATATAGTAATCATTAGTAATGAAAATTTGGTAAATTTAATAACTTATATGGAACGGCTCATCAAGAACTTATTTACTTTAGACTTGAACAAAACCATATTGTAGTCAGCCGGAAAGCAGGAAAACGGAAGACAATTCCACAGGCGTGCAGTTCTAAGAAAGAAGCTTTGTTCATGGAATCTACGTTTAGGTTTAGGCACAGATAAAGAGTGGGGGAAATTATTGATAGTGTTTACAGCTAGACGAGTGTTTCTTGTGAAAGTTTGGCGAGGGGGGACCATAGATTGAAGCTCAGTTGAACACTTTCCATGAAAATAACGATACATCAGAGACAAACTCGCAACATCTCTTCTGTGAGATAGAGGTTGCAAGGAGGAGAAAAGGACATCTCCTACGAGGCTACGAAGTCTATTTTGAACTCTATCAAGGCAGGACAAGTTCTTTCTAGCAGCTCCTGCCCAGATGTGGCAACAGTATTCCATCCTTGGACGTACCTGGCTCTTATATAGATAGAGAATAGCATCAGCAGTGAGATATCTACTGGATCGATAGAAAGATCCCACCATTTTTCCAGCGGCCTTGGCAACAGATTTGATATACGTGTTCCATTTAAGATCAGGAGTAATGGTCAAGCCCAGAAGCTTGTCAAAACTTGAGGCCTCCTGAAGACGAGAGCCATTCATTTCAATTGATGACAAATGTGGATTAGAATGTTGATGATGTAAAGAGAGAAGCTTGGTTTTAGATGCATTAAAAGTAACCAGCCACTCCTTTCCCCATTGTACTACGTGCTCAAGATCAGAGGAGAGAGAATTGGAGAGAACTTGGTCGTTTACTGTCTTAGATGTGGTACCATAAATGGTAGTGTCGTCAGCATAAATGTCTACAAATGATGTAAGGATATGATTTGGAAGATCATTAATGTAGATCAGGAAAAGAGTTGGGCCCAGGATGGATCCCTGAGGGACACCGGCATTAATATTGTGAGCTTCTGATTTTTGCCCCTCAACTACTACTCTTATGAATCTATCAGAAAGAAATGATTTAATAATTGAGATATCCCTATAGCATTTTTTTATACTTTGTATGTATCTTTCCTATTTACACAGCACCATACACTTTAGTATGTTTATCTTTTTTAAAGCTAATCACTGGTAAAATACCTTCTGTGAAATTGTTTACTACTTAATTTAGTTACAACGTTGTGTCGAGTTTCAGAGTTATATGCCGATACTATTACGTATACATATATAAGACCTTTGAACTTATGAGCAACTAGTTCAGCAAGTATAATCTCGTGTACTGTCTGTAGAATGTTAACGTAAATGTTAATTTGTCTTCGTAATATTTCTTGTTTTAAATCAGAATTTCAATCTCATTTGAAATAACGGTGTATTTAACTGAATAATGTTGCTAATAGTTTATCGATCCAGATTAAGTGTTGTCACTAATAATACGCGGAAACATATATAGGTGAAAAATGTTCATCGAAACCGTAGATAAGTTTCCACAGGGTTTTTTTTAAGAAAACAGTATTAAAAAATATCATAAAGATTCAGTTAAATATCGAATCACAAGAAAGTATTTAAAAGTACCTTAGTTACCCCTGAAAAGTAACTATTTTTATGATATACGGACACAAGCTCAAAGTCACGGTTCGTTTTCTTATAATACAGAAGACTCACCCCCCTTTTTCTAAAAAAAAAACATGGAGTATACACCCGACGAAGATCTATTGTTTCAACGACTGAAACAATCAAAACTATACAAATAGTATTTAGAGAGCATCTTAAAATCAGACATTTGAATAGTTTGCAATGTTTTCTATTCTATTTCATTGAAAACGCATTTAGTTTTCTTATGTAATCGGATGATATCATTTCTATCTTTTCATAAAATACGGGGACTTTTGTTATTCTTTGTTTTGTTTTATAATTTTTGTTGCCTTGTTTTATTTTTGACCACAGAGTTTACTCAGTAGATCAAAAGAAATAACAAACACTCCAAGAATGGATTTCATTGTTGTTATTATTTTTGGAGGGAAATATTTCTGATCGTATATATTCATAGTTGGTAACGTGAAACATGCCCCCCATACTAGGACATATTTTAGAAATATTTTTTATCATAAATAGTGTTCTATATACGTTATACATTTTTTTTCAATGCATTTTTATAATGATTACATCATTTTTTGCTGTTCGATTTAGCTACTTTTTAAAAATAGTTATTTTAATTATACTAAGTTCAAAAGTTTTACTCTTAAACACACATCGGCTTATTTCATCCAATCTCTCCTTATTTCATTATATTAATAATACTTAGATGTTTATCATATTTTGTTATTTCATTAACTGTCATAGTAAATAAGGAATATAGCTTTTCCTAAATAATAAACAATATATTTCCTCTAGGTTAAAAAAAGAGAACACTTTCTTTTATTAACACTATTGGACATTTATGCTAAATTTTAGGTTCTGAATTACTGTTCGGATTTTAGCAACAAAACTTAATGATCAGTCCAATAAATCGGATAATGTATTTATTGACATGCGATCCTCTGTTCCTTAGTCGTTAATAAACTAAAGAAAGGCAGGGAGATGATAGTTTTTGACGCACGATTAGTCTAGTGTTGAATAAAAAAATAAGCTGTATTTGGATTGCAGGGATGTTGTTTAACAATCCTCTTTTTGTTTCCTTTTAATATTTGGCTTACTGTTCTAATCTTTAGTGTTATCGATTTGGTATAGAGTTCATCAAAATATGAGGACCTCCACTCATATTTAATAGATTAAGTCGCAAAATATGTTTACACATACACACATATATACAGAGAAAGAAATATAGAGAAATAGAGGGATAGAGATAGATAGATTGATATCGAGAGAGAAATTAATATATATATATATATACATATATATATATATGCAATATTTCATGGTGTATATTAATAAGTTATAAAATTGGGCATTTAAAAGCTAAACTAGATTAAAGACTCCTTGCCGTTCTAGTAGATATATCAACAAAAACATTCATAAGCAGAAAAATTGATTAAATAAAATACAATTAAGTGCAGATTACCTAGTTAAACAGGCAATGTTCAAAGGTTCATCAGCATACACATCAGAAAACAAGTTACGTCGATAGAAATATTTAGATAAAAACATTTTCGATGTGAAAACTAGTCGGAATCATCTAAATCAAAGAAAGCATGTTCAACATGATGTATTATATAAGTTAACAACCTTGCCACCTTGATTTTACTTCTCATATGTGCATAATACAAAGCGTTCAATCATAAAATTAATGTAAATGTATGCATTATGTAACAGATTTCATGCGGATATATATATATATATATATATATATATATATATGTATATATATGTATATATATATGTATATATATATATATATATATATATATATATATATATATATATATGCAAAATTATTACATTCTGTATTTCATACCAAAAACATTGATTTTTATGTTTTACTTTTCCAAAATTCCTATTATAATCATGTATAGTATTAGTGTAAATTTTAAATAATCTCTGCAATAAAATAATTTGCGTCTTATGCAATCTAATGTTTAATATATTTAATACATTTAACTTATTACTTATAATGCATTCAAAGAACTTTCAAGTTTATTAAACTTCCGTAAGGGAATCATTTAGAACTTTGTATTAATCCAAATGCTGTCTACTTTCTACTACACTTCTTCTATTGTAAATTTCTATTCCAACCACATCAATTTATGAGAGTAAAACTGATAAATATTAATTATTGCTTTACATTTTAATTCTGTAATACATTAAAAAGTTAGCTGAATTTTGTATTTTATTCTGCTAGACTATCCAGTCGACAATTATTTCAGTACGATTGGTCAGCTTTAAAGCAACTTACTTGAATTATTCAATAAGTTAGCATTTTAAAAGCTAATGCTAAGGAGTTTGTATTCTCAAGGCAAAGTGTGATCCTTATGAATTCAATAGGATAACTGTAATGTGGAGATGTTTTTTTTAATGCTGTTGGGCTGCCTTCGCAAAGGGGCATGAAATATGCCCAATATTAAAAATGTAGATTATTTTTCATGAAATATGAAATAACAACTACCAATTGACGATTAGAATTTTACTTAACTTGATCCTCGCAGTTTCAGCATCTTGTCTTTCAAGCTCTCACTGATTCAATGCTTTATAATCGCATTGTCTACAATCGATACTTTTTTCACTTAATCAGGGAGCACAAAAAGTATTCCATCATCAGACTTGTTGGTAACGTAACTTTTTACTGATAAGCGGCAGTTTTATACGGATAGTTTTTCAACCATTTATAATTATAAACATGAACACATTCCAGATATTACGCTCTTCCCTACTATGTAATATTTTCGCATTCACTCAATAATGTTAATCTGTATTGTTGTAGCAGTTTAAATGCCTATTGATTTTCGACATTCAATCAGAAAGCCTCATATTTGAAATTAAACTAATCCGTATTTGTTGTTAACTCTCTCATCCTTTATATGATGAAAGTTTGTCGATCTGTAGTACGTTTAATGCATATTAATACTCCGATTTCCCACGCTGAAAAAATGAGAAAATTTCTAATTTAATTTAGCCGTTGAGAGTTCTCTCATATTTTCACTGATGTAAAACAGTAGCGGTGCAGCGTTTTATAATATTTTCTTCGTTTATTTTTGTCTTCTTTTTAGTAACCCCCCCGATGTTTATTGCAAAGATATCTAATACTTTTATTTATCTTTATGTATTTCACATGATCATGCTCCATTAAAAGGTATTTTGCTTTATAGATCTGTGCTTTGGTAAAACCTGTTCATGCATATACACAAAATACACACGCATATATATATATATATATATACATATATATACATGTATATATATGTGTGTGTGTGTGTGTGTGTGTGTGTGTGTGTGTGTGTGTGTGTGCATTTTTGTTAAGATAACGAAAGAAAAATAAATAGCAAATTCTCTCCAAATTGTTAGATGTTGTTATCATGCCCGTATATTTTTATTTTCTTTTAAGATGTATATACTTTTTCTACGGATGAGTTAAGGTCGATATTATAGTATTGATTTATAAAATTATTAAATAAATGCTCTTTGTTACGAAACAAGTGCTCTAAGAAATTGTGCATGTTTAGTTAGGGTAAGATGGTAAATATCTCGATTTTTGGAATATAGACACCTGTCATTTAATTATTATACGCTCTGTAATGAAATGGAGCTTCATAAAGTATAGGTTTCGTATGAATAAACAAGTGAACTATAATTAAAGAAACAGATAAAAACACACACATACACACGCACATATAAATGTATATACAGATAGATACATGGAGAGATACACACACGCATATATATATATATGTATATATATATATATGTGTGTGTGTGTGTGTGTGTGTGAGTGTGTGTGTGCGTGTGTGTGTATACAGGGTGACCCCAAAAAAGCGGGACTAAACTCTAATTAGGCCCCGTTTGTTAGGGTTTTGCCCGAATGAAATGAAACTTTGGTCATAAGTAGCTCATTATATTAAAAACATCACATCATAACATTAGGGTATTTGGCCTTTTTTTTCTCTGTTGACGGTAAAATGCTCAGAAAAACTATTTAAACGATTTTTTGGGGGTCGACAATATAAAAGATTACCAAATCGACTATTGCTATTCAGTGGAAAATACCCCAATAGACTGTGAAATTTATATGACCCCTCCAGAGGGATTTATAATGAAATATAAAAATAGCGTGTGGCGACTTAACAAGTCATTATATGGTCTAAAGCAGAGTGCTCAGTGTTGGAACACAGTGTTCCATGATTATATTATTAAACAACAATTTAGACAATGCGCTGGAGACCCCAGTTTATATACCCAACACAAAGACGATAAACTACTGATTTTGGTTTTGGGGGTCGAGGATATTTTAATCGCATCAAATTGTGACATAATGTTGACTGATGTTAAGAACAAATTGAGTAAAAGATTCAAAATGACTGATCTTGGTAAAATATCCTGGTTTCTGGGGATATAATTTATTCAAAGCAAAGGACTTGTTATGATGACTCAATCGAGATACATCGACAAAATACTATTAAAATTTGGAATGGGAGAGTACAAGAAACGCTCTGCACCGGTCAAAAATGATATTAATAAAAAGTATACACACAGTCTGAAATAATGAATGACACAATATCGCGAAATTATGGGTAGTCTTATATATTTCATGACTGCAACCAGGCCCATTGTATGCTATACAGTTGCGAAACTGTCACATAGCTTATCACGACCGACAATTAAGGATTTGTACAAAGCTAAACAAGTCCTACGTTATTTAAAAGGAACTAAGGAGCAGGAGTTAGTATTTAGAAAATCAAGAAATCCCCTAAAATTAGAAGGTTTTTCGGATTCAGACTGGGCAAGCGACAAGGATCGCAAGAGTGTATCTGGATATTGTTTCAGACTCTCAGAAAATGGGCCTATTATTTCATGGAAATCTAAAAAGCAACAGATTGTATCTCTCTCTCTACGTGTGAAGCAGAATTTATCGCGATCACACACACGACCCAGGAAGCACTATACCTTAAAAATATCCTGAATACCATTTTAGAGCCAGAATTGATTACAAGCCCCGTGGTAATTAATTGTGATAATCAAGCAAGTATAGTCTTAGGACAGAGCACGGATGATCAATAAAAGATCTAGGCATATGGATATAAAATGTCATTTCGAAGAAAACGAGATATCTAGGCATATGAATATAAAATGCCATTTCCTAGAAAACGAGAGATCTAGGCATATGGATATAAAATGCCATTTCCTAGAAAACGAGATAAAACTACAAAGTTTTTCTCAAAACTTGTTGGTGAATTCGACTGAATATTTTTTTTCACTGCCCTGTATGTATATAGATTTCTATATATTAAAAATAGAGACCAGCGAAGTTCCACTTATAAGAAGGCTATTACTTTTTTGCATGAATATCAGCGGAAAACCCTAGGGATAATGCTCAATATATAGATTTTTCTATAAAACAATAGCCCTGGACAAGACGTTAAACGGTATCTATTTTATTTGTACTAGCGGGGTACCCGGCGTTGCCCGAGTGTTTGTTTCCGGGACGGGGGGGAGTTTTAAAAAATGTTATGGTAGGTAAGTAAGAAGGATCAAACCCGGAGTCATGAGTAAAAGTATGAAAATAAAGTGTGAAAAAAAAAAAAACATCTGCAACGTTAACAGTTCGGCCACCAAGAAAAGTCCATTCCAGTTGTTTAGGAAAAAAAAAAACGACTACGGTAGGTCGGCGCGAACGTGAAAATATAATGTGAATTGTCCAGCACGCTAACCACTACGCCACAGAGCACTGCAGCTTAGTTTAGTGATTTTAAATAACTTCACATGAAAGAACTACGAAGCCAAACCGGTGTTCTCTTCTCAACGGTTCCTTGTGAACGATCCCCAAACAGTGTTAAGTGGTGGCAGGGGGAGGAGGAATTTATTAGAGAGAAAATATTTTACCACTTCCATTTATCTTAACCGATTTTGGCCGTGACTTCTCAGCAGAAAAAGTATAGAAATCTAAGATTATCGAGGAATTTGAGAAATAATAAGCCTATAACACACCTCAGATATTGTTCTGCATGTTTGTGCATATTATATTTGCATGAAATATCTTGATTTTTAATCCTATTAATGTCAAAATCAGACGAGAAAAATGAGTTCATTTTATTTATATAGAGAAGAGAAGATTAACACTAACCTACTAATACTTTTGCTTAGAAGAAAAAAATCTTTGTAATTTTCCTTTTTGACATTTGAACACAATTACAAATGGCGTCTTTATAAATGCTAAAATTCTAAGATCCAAATGATTTCTGATTTTTGTTATGTCTAAGTAAATATAAAAATATATATTTATTTTTGAGCAGAACAAACACAAGGGACTTCCCCCTTATAAACAAATAGGGAGGATGTTGCAATATTTTGGAGATATAATGGGGTATTTTTTTTCTTTTTTTTTACACAGTGATCACCACTTATCAAGGCCCGGAAGCCACTCAGGGATAAGGGTTATTGCAAGTACATTAAGTTAGTGAGGAGATTTGCTGAAGTGTTTACTTAGGGGGCGGTTCATTAGGAATTTGTTAACATTGGATTGAAGACATCCAAGTTGTAGTCCGGAGGGAAGCAGGAAGACGGAACAGAGTTCCACAGGCGTGCAGTTCTAAGAAAGAAGCTTTGTTCATGGAATTCGCGTTTTGATTTAGGCACAGATATAGAGTGGGGGAAATTTTTCACAGTGGATTCAGCTAGACGGGTGTTTTTCGTGAAAGATTGGTGAGGGGGGACCAGAGATTGGAGTTCAGACGAGCATCTGCCATAGAAATAACGATAAACCAAGGGCAGGCTCGCAACGTCTCTTCTGTGGGAGAGAGGTTGCAGGGTAGAGAAAAGGGCATCCCCTACTAAGCCACGAAGTCTATTTTGTACTCTGTCAAGTAATGGTAACCTGTTTTTAGCAGCTCCTGCCCAGATATTGCAACAGTATTCCATCCTTGGACGTACTTGGCTTTTATATAGATAGAGAATTGCATCAGCAGTGACATATCTTCTGGAGCGATAGAAGGATCCCACCATCTTTCCAGCGACCTTGGCAACAGACTTGATGTACGTGTTCCATTTCAGACCAGGAGTAAAGGTCAAACCCAGAAGCTTGTCAAAACACGGAGCCTCACCCAGACGAGAGCCATCCATCACAATTGATGCCAGATGGGGATCAGAGCGTTGATGATGTAAGGATAGGAGTTTGGTTTTGGATGCATTAAAGGAAACCAGCCACATCTTCCCCCACTGAACCACGCGCTAAAAATCAGAGGAGAGAGAATCAGAGAGAACTTTGTCATTTACAGCCTTTGATGTGTTGCCGTAGATGGTTGTGTATCAGCATAGATGTAAACGAATGATTTAAGTATGTGTTTACGGAGGTCATTTATGTAGATAAAGAAGAGAGGTGGCCCCAGGTTTGACCCCTGGGGGACTCCAGCATTTATATTGAAGGCCTCAGATTTGTGTCCATCGACCACTACTCTTATGAGCCTATCGGCGAGAAATGATTTAATGAATCAGAAAACATTTCCCGTTATACCGTAGCTGGAAATATTGTGAAGTAGACCCTTATGCCATACCTTGTCAAATGCCTTTGATATGTCAAGAGCAATTGCCCAAGAAAGAAAGCCTTTGTCAAGAGATTCACTTATCATGTGGGATATAACCGTCAGCAAATCTGCGGTAGATCTTGCAGAGCGGAAACCATATTGTGTGTCACTAAGAAGGTTATTCCTGCTGAGGTGGTTGACTATTTCTCTATTTAATATGGATTCCAGCAACTTACTCATAACACAAAGGAGACAGGGTATATATGTAATTGCCGCCCACATCGGCAATATTTAGCACAAGGCCTGGAAAGTGGGATACCCGCAGGGTCCCCTAAAGGAGGGGCACTCCTGCAATTTTAAAAATTGCTAGAGTAACCCCGTCGGCATTCCCCGGTCGGGGCGCCTCAGACAGCAAGCAATATACTTGCCCCACCGGAAAGCCCGGTAGAAAGGCCATGGAGGGCTGACCTCCTAGGTATTACCCAGGCGGTGTACCTCAGTCCAACAGGTGCTGGGCCGGTTCCCGGCCCCTCACCTGTTAGGCTGAGTGTCAAGTGACCAATCCTTGACATGTACTATTCTGTCTCCCTGCAGCCGAAGCCGCGAGGAGACACATCCCATAATCTCAGGAGATGTGATGGGGTATATATTTAATTGCAACCCACATCGGCAATATTTTGCACAAGGCCGCGAAAGTGGGACTCGCAGGCTCCGCTAAAGGAGGGGCACTCCTGCAATTTAAAAAATTGCCTGAGTAACCACGTCGGCATTCCCCGGTCGGGGCGCCTCAGGCAGCAAGCAATAAACTTGTCCCAACGGAAAGCCCGGTGGCAAGGCCTGGGAGGGTGGACCTCCTAGGTATTATCCAGGCGGTGTACCTCAGTCCAACAGGTGCTGGGCCGGTTCCCGGCCCCTCACCTGTTGGGCTGAGTAACAAGTGACGAATCCTTGACTGGTACTACCCTGTCTCCATGCAGCCGAAGCCGCCAAGAGACATCCCATTACTATGGAGGAGTAATGGATTATATATTTAATTGCCGCCCACATTGGCAATATTTGGCACAAGGCCTTGAAAGTGGGATATCCGCAGGCTCCCCTAAAGGAGGGGCACTCCTGCAATATTAAAAATTGGCTGAGTAACTCCGTCGGCATTCCCCGGTCTGGGCGCCTCAGGCAGCAAGCAATAAACCTGCCCCACGGGAAAGCCCGGTGGCAAGGCCTGGGAGGATGGACATCCTAGGTATTACCCAGGCGGTGTACCTCAGTCCAACAGGTGCTGGTCCGGTTCCCGGCACCTAACGTGTTTGGCTGAGTGTAAAGAGACGAACCCTTGACTTGTACTACCCTGTCTCCATGCGGCCGAAGCCGCCAGGAGACATCCCATTACTATGGAGCAGTGATGGTGTATATATTTAATTGCCCCCCCCCCATCGGCAATATTTGGCACAAGACCTGGAAGTTGGATACCCGCAGGCTTCCCTAAAGGAGGGGCACTCCTGCAATTTTCAAAATTGCCTAAGTAACCCCGTCGGCATTCCCCGGTCCAGGCGCCTAAGCAGCGAGCAATAAACTTGCCCCACCGGAAAGCCCGGTGGCAAGGCCTGGGAGGGTAGACCTCCTCGGTATTACACAGGCGGTGTACCTCATTCCAACAGGTGCTGGGCCGGTTCCCGGCTCCTCCCTGTTGGGCTTAGTGTCAAGTGACGACTCCTTGACGTGTACTACCCTGTCTCCCAGCAGCCGAAGCCGCGAGGAGACACATCCCATCACATCAGAGGTGTAATGGGGTATTTATTCAAATGCTGCCCACATCAGCATTATTTGGCACAAGGCCTGGAAAGTGGGATACCCGCAGGCTCCCATAAAGGAGGGGCACTCCTGCAATTTTAAAAATTGCCTGAGTAACCCCGTCGGAATTCCCCGGTCGGGGCGCCTCAGGCAGCAAGCCATAAACTTGCCCCTCCAGAAAGCACGGTGGCAAGGCCTGAGGGGATGGACATCCTAGGTATTACCCAGGCGGTGTACCTCAGTCCAAAAGGTGCTGTGCCGGTTCCCGGCCCCTCACCTGTTGGGCTGAGTGTCAAGTGACGAATCCTTGACGGGTCTCCATGAAGCCGAAGCCGCCAGGAGACATCCCATTATTATGGAGGAGTAATGGGGTATATATTTAATTGCCGCCCACATCGGCAATATTTGGCACAAGGCCTGGAAAGTGGAATACCCGCAGGCTCCCCTAAAGGAAGGGCACTCCTGCAATTTAAAAAATTGCCTGAGTAACCCCGTCGGCATTCCCCGGTCGGGGCGCCTCAGGCAGCAAGCAATAAACTTGCCCCACCGGAAAGCCCGGTGGCAAGGCCTGGGAGGGTGGACCTCCTAGGTATTACCCAGGCGGTGTACCTCAGTCCAAAAGGTGCTGGGCCGGTTCCCGGCCCCTCACCTGTTGGGCTGAGTGTTAAGTGACGAATCCTTTACTTGTACTACCCTGTCTCCCTGCAGCCGAAGCCGCCAGGAGACATCCCATTACTATGGAGGAGTAATGGTGTATATATTTAATTGCCGCCCACATCGGCAATATTTCGCACAAGGCCTGGAAAGTGGGATACCCGCAGGCTCCCCTAAAGGAGGGGCACTCCTGCAATTTTGAAAATTGCCTGAGTAACCCCGTCGGAATTCCCCGGTCCGGGCGCCTCAGGCAGCAAGCAATAAACTTGCCCCACCGGAAAGCCCGGTGGCAAGGCCTGGGAGGGTGGACCTCCTAGGTATTACACAGGCGGTGTACCTCAGTCCAACAGGTGCTGGGCCGGTTCCCGGCCCCTCACCTGTTGGGCTGAGTGTCAAGTGACGAATCCTTGACGTGTACTACCCCGTGCCCCAGCAGCCAAAGCCGCGAGGAGACACATCCCAGCACATCAGAGGTGTAATGGTATATATATTTAAATGCTGCCCACATCATCATTATTTGGCACAAGGCCTGGAAAGTGGGATACCCGCAGGCTCCCCTAAAGGAGGGGCACTCCTGCAATTTTAAAAATTGCTCGAGTAACCCCGTCGGCATTCCCCGGTCGGGGCGCCTCAGGCAGCAAGCAATAAACTTGTCCCACTGGAAAGCCCGGTGGCATGGCCATGGAGGGTGGACCTCCTAGGTATTACCTAGGCGGTGTACCTCAGTCCAATAGGTGCTGGGCCGGTTCCCGGCCCCTCACCTAGTTGGCTGAGTGTTAAATGACGAATCCTTGACTTGTAATTCCCTGTCTCCATGCAGCCGAAGCCGCTAGGAGACACATCCCATCAGGTCAGAGGTGTAATGTGGTATGATCCCACACAGTCGGACGATTCAATTTATAAACGATGGTGCTAAGAACTGACGAATCAAATTAATTCACGTTCTGCTACAAACCAATTAGAAATCAGCATTGCTTCATTAATATTAAACCTTTCCTGGTGCAATTTCACATGTTCTTTCCCGGGGTTCGACACGGTAAGTATATTTTGTTTTGTGGGACTGTCTACTACAAAAAAAGTCACCTACCAGGACTTGTGTGGAACAGCGAACCATCTGAAACTCAAAATGGCTTGCACTTCTACACTTCTGTTTTGATGTAGGTTTATCTCCTCGGATAGAAAAAGTCATTAGCGAAATATTACTTTTGTTTTGATGTAATTTTGCTATTTAGCACAAAAATATAAAGTATATTAAAAATTATTTTTTATGATAGGCATAGAGATAAATACGTGTTTAAATAAATAAATAAATGATAATAGATATGGAATCTAAATAAAACGGTAAGCTTTAAATAGAAAATGATGATGTTATAAGGCGCCGGATTAGTTAATGATTGACGCATAAAAGACGAAATCAAGTTATGTTTGATGTAGTATCCAGAGTGAAAATATATATTCTTTTGCGATGTTTATATTTATTTTGCTCCGTTTGTTTATAATGTGATATTAGGAGAACGACATTTTCTTTTGATGAAGTAAATTGCAAATCCTTAAAACTAGCATGCTTAATAGCTAAAATATTTTCAATAAATTCAAATTTTTCTCAATTAAAAACAGGCAAAAGTTGTTATTTAAAGAGTTAAGTTAAAATAAAGTTTCCAAAATAGAGACTTTAAAACCAACTATTTTTTCAAACGCGTAGGTAAATTAGTTTAGTCGCTATTTAAATGAGAAAAAAATTCCAATATCTTATATATTATAAGTAAATATTGGTAAAAACAAACCTTTTAGGAAAATTGTTCGAGTCTCTAATTAAATGAAAGAAAAATTAAATTATCTTATTCGTATATTAGGAATAAATGCTTAAAGAAAGAGAAATGGAGGAAAGAAAAAGTCCAAACGGAAATTATTTAAGTGGAGCGTGTATGTTGGGGTGGTAAACAACGAAAGTTAAAATTGCCATCGGAGTTTACGAAGACAGGCAGCTTGCAGCGAAAGATAAATCGACCAGTAAATTCGCCAATCATTTTTATAACCACCGGCTGTACTAACGAACCAATGAAAATCTTCCAAAGTTACTATAAAAACTGTCGAATTTTGGATTCAATCAGTTCACCGTTAACTACGTAACAGACCGTATTTGATTCTTGACCGCCATCTTGGTGACTGCCAATTACACTAAGGATCTGATATGAACTACACCGCCACCTTTGTTCAACAAAATGTGTACACACTTAACAAGGGCAAAGGAGGAAGGAGTTTTATCAGAGGTGCACAATAGTAAGCGAAAGCTGAAAGGGTGGGTAGTTTTCTTTTAAGTTTGAAATGACTCGGAGATATATGAATTACAAATCAAATTTTAATCATTCGAATTATCGGCTTATAAAAAAAAATAAATTATATTAAGGAAGACAGTTTGTTGGAGTAAGATTATAAGCAAAACACATAAAATAATACCCTACGAAATACTATAAATTAGTGATGAAATTTTAAAAGATTAAATGAATGAATATTTGCAGAAGTAAAGGGATAGGGTGAAACACCTCATTTGTATGATCTATAAACTATGTAGTTATAATATTAACAACATGTAAATTTCAGTGTTCTAAGATGAGGACAGCATACGTGAGAGAGTCAATTTTTATTTCCATTTAGATTGTAGAAAGTAGTACAGATGCATACTAATAAAGTTATGATTGAATAAAAAGGTTTATGATTTATAAAGGAAAAATTTAAAGGGGGTCAATATAGTGCTATATGTAAATGAATATAAGTGTTAAGATTATTAAATTGTCTCTTCTATAAGTAAAATTCGAGAGCTAAGATGGTTGTTGTTTGGTTGGTTGTTTTTTGTTTTACGGCATATCAACCCTTTTCGGGTTATTTATTGCCGAATCCAAAGCTTTTGAAGAAAAATTTTTTTAATAGAATATATTTGTTGTTTTCAAGTCATTTTCTATTTAACCCATAGTTGGGACCCAAACAGGTTCTACCACTCCGGGTCAGAGTGGACCTGGGAGCAATGGTAATTAAATGGTGGCTCCACACTCCCCAAAGGCCACATGCTGGGGCCTCACCACTGGACATAGTTTAAGGTCATATCCAGGACCCCATTGAGGGAGTTTTACCCTCTGCAGGGGGGCAGTCAAGTATTCTAATGCCCCACCGACAGGGCCAAGAGCTTATATATATATATATATATATATATATATATATATATATATATATATATATATATATATATATATATATATATATATATGAGAGCAAATAATTAATAAAACATGGTAAAACCCTTTGAAACCGAGTTAAAAAAACATATTTAATCTGAAAAGGAAACACTTAATAAGTGGATAGTCCTTAATCCGCGGAGTTTCGAAGAAATACTTTACTTCTCATCATTTCATATATATTTATATATATATATATATATATATATATATATATATATATATATATATATATATATATATATATATAATAGCATGGGTGCCTCGCGTTTCCCATCCATACGACATTATATATAAATATTTACAGGGTTGTACCATTGGTCTCATTACGTCGACTCAACCGTAAGAGGTTGGAAAAAGTCAGCGTAAATTAATTAGCGACATTGAAAAAAGTGAAAACAATGCAAAATGGACAAATAGAGAAAAAACGAGCGTTTAAGATTCAGAGTTTCAAATTTTAAAACAATAACTAAATAATCGACGCCAATATTATATGATTATGTAAGGAAGAAAGTGCGCGTGTTTGTAAGTGAATAAGTGCGTGTGGGTGTGAGAGAGAGAAAAAGAGGGAGAAAGAGAGAGAAATAGAGAGGGAGTGTCTGTGTGTGTATGTGTATGTGTATGTGTGGGTGCCCATGTGCGTGTATACATATGTATGTTTAGCGGGGCGTGTTATGAACAAAAAAACCCTCTCTGAACAGTAAATGCCCTGTTTAAACGAACACATACCCCTATATAAATAAAGGCACGACAAATAACGGTAATAAATAGATAATGAAATAAAGCATGAATATATTAATTTAGGTCAGAATAAAATTAATTCAAATTAAATAAGGGTAAATATAACATTTAAAGATAAAATTTAAATATATATATATATTTATTTATATATATATATATATATATATATATATAATAGAATTAAAATTAATATTTTTTTAATTGTTAAAGTTTTTCTCTATTTGCTCATTTATCATTATTTTCACTTTTTACAATGTCACATATGAATTTACGCTGACTATTTCCAACCGCTTATGGTTGATTCGGCGTATTGCAACCAATGGTACGCCCTTGAAATATGGATATATATTGTCGTAATAAATATTGTATATATATATATATATATATATATATATATATATATATATATATATATATATATATATGCATGTTATATAGAAAAGCCCAGTGTAGTACTCATTCTCGATAACACGTCCGTCCGCTAGATTTAATACATGGATTTCTCTTGAACTCTACATTGCCCCCACCGTATTCTTCATCAGCTGGTTACTGAAACTATATTTGACGAAGAAGTACGTGCTCTCAGTGTCGTACATTCATAACCCCTTGCTATCTAAATGTACGCATATCCCTGCAGTGCACACCGTGATAAAAAACCAAAACATATGTTTGACTGATAGTAAAAGACAAACATTAACCTGAACTGTGTGCCCACAGACAAACTTTAACACTTTAAATGCATGATCTCCTTCTGTAAGTGGCAATTATATATATATATATATATATATATATGTATATATATATATTTATATATATATATATATATATATATATATATACATAATACATTGCATTTCTTCGAAACTCCGCGGATTAAGGAATATCCACTTATCAAGTGTTTACTTTTCAGATTAAATATGTGTTTTACTCTTTTTCAAAGTGTTTTTAACACGTTTTATTAACTGTTTGCTCGTATTATAAACTCTATCTCCTATTTGGTTTTTTCGAGTTTTTACATCTGGTTGACATAACTTTATAAATATTAATTATTTAATATTTGTATTATACTTTAATTGTACCATCTTGGATCATTTTGGTAAATTTAATTGTAATTTTTATTTTATTATAAGCTCCCAGTTGGTTGAGCTTTTTATTCCCTTCAGATATGTTTGAAAAGGAACACATTCCTCTGTCTACCAAAAATATCCCTATTCCTACCCAACAAGAATATATCAACAAATTTGTTCTCGCTTTGAACACTTTCCTAAAAAAATATAATGAGTTAAGCATTAAAATAAACTTAAAGCGTCTATGTCCTCTGAAGACCAACTTCGCCCAGAAATCTTTACAAATGAACTCCCTATCAACTCTCATAGAGAACAAAAGAAATTCGAAAGAATTGCTGCCAAATTTTATGGATTAAAAACAAATGCCCACCCCAAATACAACCCTTACCTCGAGGAGTTTGGGAATTCCATGTTTAATTTAGTCAAAAAAATTAAATTGAGGAAGAAAACACCATTATAATCCAGTTACTCGAAAAATAAATAATTTTGTCGTAAAAGTTAAAAAGAATAAACATATATCCATCCCTGCTGATAAGCCAAAAAATTATTGTATTCGACATATAAAAAACTTTTGTATAAATAACTAAATAAATCTTATAAAATAGTTGCTCCATATACTGTAGATTCCATTAATTCTGAGGCTAAACTTTTACTGACGTCTATGAATAGTCATAACTTCACTGAAATAATTTCTCCGGATACTCCTAGATTCACCGTCAAGTATCATACACCTAATTTCTATGACAACCCTTCCATCAGATTTATCTGCCCATCTAACTCTGACTTAGGAGCTGTAAGCAAAAATATCTTAGATAGAATCACCCCTTCTATTAAAGAAAAAATAACTGTCCCTCTTTGGCTGAATTCAAATTCCGTAATTAATTGGTTGGCCTCCCTTAAATATAAACACCTCCCTAACTTCATAACATTTGACATCCAAAATAATTATCAATCAATTTCTCCGATCCTTCTAAATTAGGATCTTATCTTTGCTAGAAGAAATTCTGACTTAACTAATTCAGAAACAAAATTAATTCTCCTAGCGAGAAAGTCGCTCATTCAATTTAACAATAAGCTTTGGACTAGAAAGAACACCCCTGATAATTTTGACATCGTGATGGGGTATTTTGACTCTGCAGCTTTACCGAATTAGTGGACTCTTCTTACTGAAAGAACTTAAATACCACTTTTAACATATCCAAGGGGGCCTTTATAGAGGCGATACCCTTTTTACTACAACAGCCAGGTCAAGAGAGTACAACAAAACAATTAAAAAATTACATAACTTCTTCAATAACTTTGGACATTCTATAATCATTGAACCAAACAAAAAAAAAATCAAATTTTCTAGATGTTACACTTAATCTTAACGCCGAAACTCATAGCCCCTATCATAAACCTAATCGTACGCTTTTATACGTCCATAAATCTTCTAAGCATCCCAACTCAATCATAAAATCTATATTACCATCTGTCTCTAGCAGAAGTTTTGCTCTTTTTGCTAATAAAAACACTTTTAATCAAAATGCTACTTTCTTCAATAATGCCTTATGGAACTCAGGACCAAAGGAAAGATTAAATAAAACAATTATACTCCTCCTGTAGGCCGCCTATAATCTGTAATCACACACAATATGACTCGTAAGAAACCAGTTCAAATAACAAGACCTGCCACTATCAAAAACAAAGAACCAGTCTACATATATAATCCACACCAAAATACTAATCGCAATATCTCTAACCCACCCAGTCCAATCAGAAGAAAGAACAATATTAGGTTTAATCATCCATTTAGCCTAAATGTCAACACTAATATACCTAAGGGATTCTTCAACATTGTACAAAACTCTTTCAAATACACACATAGATATATTTCTATTTTCAATAAAAAATTCAATCAGGATGCTTTATTGAACAATGTCTTATCTAGCAGAAAACATCTTAACATCTAATAACAAAAAATTAAATCAGCCAAAAAATCCCTTTCCCAATTAAATACAAAACTAACTGTAATTGTAATAGTAAACATCTTTGCCCACTCAATAATGATTGCATCCTTAAATATGTTATACATTCCTGCAAAACTACTGAACTCCCACGCAATCCCCCAATAAAAGACACTAATATTTCGTCTTCAATTTATACTTCTTCCCATCCCCCATCTGATATAGTAACTACTCCAATATACTATTCGAGCAGCCCCTATATCTCCAATCATACAACTAGTAATAATAATAATAATAATAATAATAATAATAATAATAATAATAATAATAATAATAAAAATAATAATAATAATAATAATAATATTTCTCTTTCCAGCCATCTTAATACTAACACCACTAATTATCCCCTCCAAAATAATCCTCATACAGACATTGTCCCACCATTTGTTGAACACTATGAACAAAATTCAAACCATTTAACTAATACCAATTAGCAAATCTATATTAATACTAGACCTCCAGCTTTTAATAAAGTACATACATATATCGGCGCTACTTCAACATTAATTAAGAAAAGAATATCAAACCGCATTTGTTCTTTTGACAACCATAATTCTAATAATAACCAAGGAACTTCTGTAACCACTTTAATTAAAAAAACTTAACTCTAACAATACCCCTTCTCAATCAAATGCCTATCATAAAAAAGGTTAAGTCTTATACTACAGGCTCTTAGTCATGTCGCCTCTGCACAACTGAATCTATAACTATAATTACTTCCCCTCAAAGTAAAAATATAATAAATTCTAAAAATGAACTGATCTCTTTCTGTAAACATGATTCCGAATTTAATTAAGGCAATTTTGATATTACATATTTAGTACATTTACCTTTTATATAAATATAAAAAAAAATTCTTTAACTTTATCGTTTTTTTTCTACACACTTTTTAATACTTTATAATTTAATAATCCTTTACTTTAATTCTTTATTTCTTCTTTGCATGGCCGGTGTTTATCTGCAATTTCTGCTTTATTCTTTAAACTTCGCTATCTATCTGATATATCAATCTACCCACACGTTCGTATCTTGTATGTATATTTACTTATATCTTACTATATGCATTTTCTTACTTTCTTTCTTGCTTTTTCCTGAATTGCAGATACAGCTCACCCTCTCCCATTTAATAAATTTTATGTTTTTAATTTTGTCATATTTTATCCTTTATTTTTTATTTATTTATTGTTTATCTATTATTTTCTATTTATTTATTTATTTATTTATTTATTTTCCATTTAGTGTCTTCTAACAACTCTTGCTGACATTTTCTTAAGTGATGGCCTGTACATTTCAGTTTCCCTATATTATTTTGCTCTATATTTTTAGCGCCTTTTACATTACGTGTCTGGGTCATTTTGACATTTGTTTTTCTATTTTATATTTGATTTTATCACTATTTAATGTTTTCGCCTCTTCTTCTTTCCTGAACTTTCTTATTTATATTTTTTCTCTCGGCAGTAGAGTTAGAAGCATATCTTATTTTCTCTTATTAATATTATTGGAATTTTTCCTCTTTTTCCCTTTGTACATATTTTTTGTGAATTATTCCATGGATTTCTGCCTTTGGATTATTTTGGACCATCTTCCAAGTACAGGATGTACTTGGATTTTACTCCTGCAAATGGAAATTTAATAATCTTTCTTGAAGTTATATATTTGGATTTTACCGTCACTGGATAATTTATCTTCCACCAGACTATCCTTCACGTGTAATCACCTTTTTCTTCACCATATTCCCTCTTCTTCACTTTATTGTTATCAAGTAAGATCTTGGACTTACTTGTTGTTTCATCAAATCCTTTCGCATGCAAAATCCGATCCCGGATTTTGCTAATTCCTATCCTCTGATGAGAAAGAAAGTATTTCCTCGAAACTCCGCGGGTCAAGGACTATCCACTTATTGAGTGTTTCCTTTTCAGATTAAATATGTTTTAACTCTTTTTCAAAGTGTATTTTAACATGTTTTATTAACTGTTTGCTCGTATATATATATATATATATATATATATATATATATATATATATATATATATATATATATAATAAAAATTATAATAAGTTTTCCAAGCTAATCAAAATGGTAAATTTAAAATATATTATAAATATTAAAGAGTTAATATTTACAAGTAAAATAAACTCAGCCAGATGTAAAAGCTCAATAAAACCGAAAAGGAAATAGAGCTTATAATATGAACAAATGATTAATAAAACATATTAAAATACATCTTGAAAAAGAGTTCAAAACATATTTAATTAAAAAAAAGGAAGCACAAGATAAGTGGATAGTCCTTAATCCGCGGCGTTTCGAAGAACTACTCTCCTTCTCATAAGGGGACAGGAATTAGCAAAATGCAGGATCGGATTTTGCATATAAATGTATTTAATGAAACTACAAGTAATCACAGATTTGGTTTGTTGCCCTTAAAAATAAACACCTCCTTAACTTCATAACCTCTGACATCAACAATTATTATCAATCAATTTCAACGATCCTCTTAAATAAGGCACTAATCTTTGCTAAAAGAAATTCTGACTTAACTCATTTGGAAATTAAATTAATTCTTCTAGACAGAAAATCCCTCATACAATTTAACAATAAGTTTTGAACTAAAAAAGATACCCCTAATAATTTTGACATCTTAATGGGTGCTTCACCCTCTGCCGAGGTTACAGATTTAGTGGGACTTTTCTTACTGAAAGAACTGAAATACCATTTAAACATATTCAAGGGGGCCTTTATAGAGACGATGCTTTATTTACAACAACAACAACCAGCCCAAGAGAGAATAATAATACAATGAAAAATTTCATAACTAATTTTGGCCTTTCTATAATTATTGAACCAAATAAAAAAACTTCAGATTTTCTAGACATTACACTTAATCCTGATACTGAAACTTACATCCCCTATCATAAACCAAACCTTACGCTTTTATACGTCCATAAATCTTCTAACCACCCCAATTCAATTATAAAATCTATAGTACCATCCGTCTCTAGAAGAATTTCTACGCTCTCAGCCGATGAATAAACCTTTAATCAAAATGCTACTTTCTTCAATAATGCATTAGAAAATTGAGGATACAATGAAAAGATTCAATATAAACATTATGCTCAACCTGTATGCCGTCTTAAATCTGTAATAACACACAATATGACTCGCAAGAAACCAGTTCAAATAACAAGATCTACTGCTATCAATAGCAATAGTCCACTCCACAAATATAATCCGAACCAACATGCTAATCCTAATACTTCTAACCCACCCTGTCGCACAAGGAGAAAGAAAAATATTAGGTTCAATCCTCCATTTAGCGTAAATGTTAAAACTGATATACTTAAAGAATTCTTCAATATTGTAGAAAACCCTTTCAAATGCCCACACAGATATAGTTCAATTTTTAATAAAAACTCAATAAAGTGTCCTATTCTACTATACCTAATTTAGCACAAGGAATCTTAGCATCTAATAACAAAAAAATTAAATCAGCCCAAAAAATCCCTTTCCCAATCCAACCAAAAAGAAACTGCAACTGTATTAACAAGTATCTTTGTCCACCAAATAATAAGTGCATCCATAAAGATGTAATATATCCATGCACAATTACAGAGCTCCCACGCAATTCTCTCATAATAGACAATAAAATGTTGCCACTAAATTATCCTTCCTCCGACCCTCCCTCTGATATAATTATTAATCAAACAAACGAATCAACCAGCCCCTCTAATTTCAATCATACAACCAGCTATAATAATAATAATAATAATAATAATAATAATAATAATAATAATAATAATAATAATATTTTTCATAGCAGCCATCCTAACACTGATAACACTAACTATTCCCTCCAAACCAATCCTGCTACAATTACTGTCCTACCCTCTGTTCATCAAAATGAACAAAATTTAAATTCTCTTCCCAGTATAAATCAACAAATTAATATTAATTCTCGACCCCGAGCTATTAATAAAAATATACATATATAGGTGCTCCTTACACTTTAATAAAGAAAAGAATTTCAAACCACACTTCTTCATCCAATAACCAAAATTCTAATAATAACCAGGGAACTTCTCTAACTACACTGGTTAAAAAGCTTAACTCTTCCAATACCCACTTTTTAACTAAATGGACCATCCTAAAAAACGTTAAGTCTTACACTCCAGGATCTAAGTCTTGTCACCTCTGAACATCTGAAGCTATAACTATTAAAACCTCCCCTCAAAGTAGTAATATAATAAACTCTAAAAACGAACTGATCTCCTATTGCAAACATATGTTCATGTTTAACTATGATAAATTTGAAATCACATAGTTATTATTTTAACCTTTCAAATATATATCTTTTCCCATATTTTTTATAATCTTACCTTCTAAGCTTTTTATATTTTTAATTTTATTAGTTTTTCTTTTTTTCTTTAGCCGGTTGTCCATCTGCTGTCTCCGTTTTATGGTATAAGTATACCTATTAATTAAATATATACATCAACCTACTCGTTTTTATTCTATGTATTTGTTTACTTATATTTGACTTTATGCATTTACATACACATGTATTTGCCTTATTCCGGAGTTTGTAGATACCGGCCTCTCCCTTCCCTTATTTTGTATGTAAGTATGTATGTTTTTGTTTTACTTGTATATGTTTTTGGATATGTGTATATGTTTATGCATGCGTGTGTGTTTGTGTATATATGTATATATGTGTGTGTGTTATTGTATATGTATACATATATGTATATAAATTTATATGCGTGTGTGTATGTATATACATGTATGTGTGCATTTGTGTGTCTGTATGTATGTATATGTGTGTATATATATATATATATATGTGTGTATATATATAATTTTTTATTTTTTATTTATTTTTTTATTTATTTACTTTCACTTCTTTTATATATATAACAGACGCCCCATTTCTAAAACTTGCCCATTTATTTGTTCTTCTGATCAGTTTTCTTAATTTAATTCTGGGACTTTCACGTGCATATCTAAGCTGACCTAATTATTAATGCTAAATTTCGCGCTTTTTGTCTGGGTCAGTTTGACCTTGCTTTTCAAATTTAAACTTTCACCGCTATTCGGGGTATTTTTTTGTTTTTTTTTTAAACCTTAATTTTTTTGATTCAGACGTGTTTTAAATATTATCTCCAGTGTTTTCTTTTAATTATTTGGAATTCATTCCATTTGTGTTTTTTTTCCTAGGAACTCTGCCTCTTGGATTATTTTGGACCATTTGGAATTTACCCATTGGATTGAAATTTTAAATTCGACCGTTTTGGATTTTACCATTTTTGGATTTTTACCCTTCACCGGACTATCCATTCATGTGAAATCTTTTTTATCATTTTTTTTTGTCTCCTGTCCGCCTTACCTCACCCTTTTTTTTACTAAGTAAGATCTGTGACTTAGTTGTAGTTTCATTAAATACTTTTATATGCAAAATCCGATCCTGCATTTTGCTTATTCCTGTCCTCTGATGAGAAGGAGAGTACTCACATAACATAACAAAACTAGTTCATTTCTTAGATATTATATATATATATATATACATTCATGTATGTATATATATAAAACATAAGTATATATATATATATATATATATATATGTTTAATAAATATACTTGATAAAAGTCCTTTTCGACCTTTACTATAAAGTCTGTGATTATCTAATTATCAGAAAAATTAATTTTGCTGTATTTTTATTGATTAAAGCATATAATAATAAAATTTCAGAAAAAAATGTGCGTTTTAAATATTGTGAGTTATTGTTTGTGCTTTTTCTTGCATACTCTAAGCTAACGTCGAATTTTAGATGGCATGAAAAATGACCAGCACACGTAAATTTTCTTGTTTATCTTCCACCGTTTGGAATTGTATAGACTGCGCCTTTTTCTAAAATATGTGTGACTACGTGAACTGTGTACATAAACTAGTTACTAATTTCATTTTTTATTCTTGTAAAATTGTACACATTGCTTTGTGTAAAATAATTATGTTCACAAGCTTCTGTTTTAAATAAATGAATTCAACATTTATGTTCATTCTATTATTGTGAATTGTATGATTTTATCTTTTATACAAGTTTTGCCAATTTTATCGAGATGTTTAGACTTTACCTGTTGAATTGTTGGTCCATCGCCAGTGCTGGAAAATGTGATTGTCGATTATTTAATGTGTGTAGTAGTACAAATTTCAATTAAATCTGAAGAAGGTATTTTATCATAAAGTATATATAAATTGCAATATCATAAATCAGATGAATATAGCTGAGAAATTTAGAAATTTCTGGATAAAATTTTTAGATTATGTAAATACATCAAGTGCTATTTTAACGCAACGTGCATTGTTAATTAATGACTTAATAGAAGGGAAGATATATTTTGAGTAACGTACAGTTTTAAGTGACAATTAAATCAGTTGGGAGTAAAAGTTTGAAAGGGACAGTCAATTATGAGAAGTCTGTTATAATCTAACTGATGTATTTCATGGAAGTATCGTTATTAGAGACGTTCATTGACTCATACTGTATTATATCCTGTGGAAAGATACCCTATTTTCAGTACTGTTAATGAATATAAGTTCTATTTAATTTTATATTTTACAACTGGAGGCGGGTGTTGCAATTGTAAATTGTATTTCTAAAATTAGTAACCAGAATAACATTCCAGAAACTGCGATTCGATATACGGCATGCAGACCAAACCTCTTCATCAATCATACAAGTTTATACAATTACTATAATAACTAGGATACTTTTTTTAATACGAATTTTACATAAAGTTACAGATAGATTGTGATAAGAACCTGATGAATACAAACACGCTGTTTTTTTATGATACCGTAAAAAGGAAAGAAACGACCGGCAAAAATCACAATGTGAGTTCATTTATCGCTATTCAATTGGAAAAATATTTTTAATAAACAAGCTTGACGCTCGGCGTTACTCGGTCGGACAAATCGCCTAACCATGATAATTTAATTCATTCAAACTGTGTATGTGTTATTATAGACTCAATCCTGTATTGGATATCATATATTAAACGGGAATTATTGGCAAAAAAGCAACAAAAATAACAATGATATCCGAATTCCGTCTGTGTTTGTTTACAATATTACGTCAGCTAATATTTGGGCATGGGAAGGAATGACATGGAGAATCACTTCTGATTAATGTATAGTTTTAAAATCTTTATCTATCAGAAAGTAATACATTTTTTTTATGGTACGATTTTTGCATTTTTGTTTTTTTATGGTCGGATTTTTTCATTTTTGATCCTTTCTGGTGAATGTCTGAATAAAACATATTTAAGATCACTGCCAGTCATATGAATAACCTTGGTGTGCTATTTGAAAAAGATAGGCTGAGATGTGTCGGAACCTATAAGTAATGAACTCACACAAACAAATTGATTTAATATAACAGTGGAGATACAAATTTACCGAGATTTCTGCAATGGTTACAACACAAAAAGAATAAAAAATATGCTCTATTGAATTGCATTAATGTATAAGTGTACTTATGTGTACAAGTACTTACACACAAAAACACGCACACATATATATACTTTATAGAATATATATATGTATATATATACATATATATATATATATAGTGTCGGATTTTAACCGACTAAAAGGGGTAGGGGGCGCTTCTGCAACTCACCGGGTTAAACCAGAACTCGACTTAGAAGGAAAAAACAATGAAAATCTTACCTTGCGTGCTGAATCTTTCACACATTTTTTGGTCAACAGGAGTTGCAACGAATTGCCTACTTACTTACAACGACAGATCGTCTTTGTAACAGTAACTATAAAACGGGCTGCTGGACTAAAACGAAACGACCAACCAACCAATATCGCCGTTTATATACACAATATTCGATTCTATGCAAATGTAAATGCGATCCACGTGAGTGGACAAAAAAACAAACACTATTATAAAAGCAGTCGACCAAGCACTTTCAAACATTTTGCTTGAATTATTGTCACACAGAATTCCATTGCTTCACCCCTCCGCTGGGGAAAAGAGAAAGGAATTCATCATTTTTTAGTCGCAGTTTTTAAGGTCTTGCCTGAGACTTGCACCAGAAATTGCTAGTTCATTTTAGACCCCTAACAAACTGGGTCTATCCCGACGCTTTGGCCTGCAATTTGGGCAATACCATTTCTCTTCTGGGGATACATCTACTAGGCACACACAACCAAAGTTTAACCAGTCATTACACTGATCACAAGACACCATTTGTCTGAAATCCTCCGGTTTATTACGTGCACGGCAAATCCAGATTCTTACTCTCTCATCAGGTCGGGAAGATATATTTTGGTATGGCATCTCCTCTGGTTCATGTAAAATTTCCTCATCCACATTTTCCGAAAGAGAATTTATCTCCAGAGGAAATAAATGATTAATGGAATGGGTCAATATAGTTCCATTTCCTTTTCTTACTCTTGCTGAACGAACCAACTCATCCTTTCCCTTAATCAACTCCAGGACTTCGTCTGTAGACCAAAATGCTCTAGTTTTAAGAGGGCCCTTTAACAATATATCGCCCGTTTTGATGACATTATTAAAGGAAGCGTCAGATAATTCCAGAGCTATTTCTCTAAGGATCAACAGGTAATCTTCGTGCACATCTTTCTAATTTTTTCTACATTTTCTTCGCGAAGTTGGAGAGTCCTTTTTAAACTGATCCGGCTAAGTGGCTTCGTTAGTTCCAGTTTTTCATTGTCCAACATTATTATTAAACCTTAACCCACTCCATGAGACGTTAGGAGTTAGGCAATCCATCTCATTAGAGCTTCTATAAGTCAGAGGACGACTATTAATGGCACGCTGGATATCAAATAGCATGGTTAATAGACTAAAATAGTCAACCTTTTCCCTTCATATAGTTTTGTATAGACAGGAGTTAACTGTCTTGATCGTCCTTTCCCAAGTACCTTCATACCAAGCTGAATAATGAAGAATGGTACAATGTTTAGGGTGGTAAGAACCAAACTTCTCCCTGAATGCATCAGTGATCAACGCCTTATCAATTATTTTGGCCGCAGAAATGAAAGAGCTTGCGTTGTCCGAGTAGAGGTGAGTGGGGATTCCATTCGCATTTGTAAAAACGAAAAAATACCTGTAAGAAAGAAGAAACACTCATACCTGAGACTAGTTCCATGTGAACAGCTCTGATAGACATGCAGGTAAAGATGATGATATACAGTTTATAGTCCTTCACTTCTCTCTTAACCCAGATGTGACTGGTGTAATCCACAACGATATGGATATATGGTCTTACTTATATTACTCTAGAGCTAAGAAGGTCTGTTGCATTCGGTGTCAAGAATGCAGTGGCATTGTATCTTTAGCACTTGCCACAAGTACTCACATTTTTTTTGTTACAGCTTGTCTGTCCTGTGGTATCCAATACCCCTGTAACCTTATTTATTAAAGGTTGTTGCCAAACCCAAATGTTAGTTTCTCTGATTAGTGTCCTTTATAATCAAACCTGTTTAATGGTGTTTTTTTTTACCCAAACGAATTGGATTTTACGTATCATACGAATGCCATTCTGACCCGCCCATCATTCCCCTTGAATGAATAGTATTGGATGGATCCAGGTATATGTTTAATTTTTTTACTAGTTTTGGTGGACTCTTACCTTTACTATCCAACAAAAAATCTTACTCTGAGGCAAAAGATTCCATTTGTATTAATTTTATCAAATACATTTTTGCCAGAAGGTGATTGCCCTCACTTTTCTTCAACGTTTTGTTGAAAAACTTGAAAACAAAAGTCATTATATTAACTACTCTGTTGAAGTTGAAAAATATTTCTGCAGAAACGTTAGGGGGACTTTCGTTTTTATGTCTCATAAAAAAATTCATTGCAGGATGAACGCATTCCTTTTGTTCTTCAGAGAGGCAACATAACTTGACTTTGTTCCACTGAATCTCTTCCTGCTGTCTCCACGCAGGGCCTTCATACCTATAGGAAAGATTTTCCTTAAGTTTTTAAAGGTTAGTCCTCTTGTGATGTAGTCGGATGTGTTCTCCTTAGATAGCACATATTGAGAACTCAACTCCAACTTCATTTCCGACCTGATTGTTGCAGACATTTGCGTTATATCTTGCAGTTTGTTGCGCGCAGAGATGTTTTTGTGGTAATCGACTTGGCTAGTAACCAAGCCAATGCAACTTGAGCATCCGTCAGCACATATATCTTTCTTATCAGGTAGTTCTTTATGGCTTCCTTTATAAAGGGAGAACATTTCAATACCTGGAATATTGAAAAAAGCTCCAAAGTTGGGTAAGATTTACCTTGTAAGGGTGCTACTTTGTACTTTAGAAAACACCAGTGCAGACTCTCCATCTTGCACGGCATATGCTGAAAAGCAGTATGCAATGTTGGAGCTATCACAAAATAGGAACAATTTTAGTGGCTTATTTTCGTCTAGGACTCTCCTTGGAAATGATATAGAGCCCAATTCCTTTCAGACCTTCGCCCCAACTTTCCATGTATTTTGGACTCCTCTGGAATTTCATCATCCCAATCCAACTTTTGCTTTCAAAGTTTTCCTATCAGTATTCAGCTCCTCACTATTACTGGACTACAAATATACGAGGGATCAAACATTTAGGACGTTTCAGATAGCATTTTCCTTTTTGTTGATACTGTTACATCGCATTGATGTGTTCAGACCTTCGTAGTGTCATGTTGGGGACTGTACACGCACCCTAAAACTTTCTCCACACCAGAATAAAACCTTGACAGATTTCCATCTGCCGCCATCTTTTTCGTAACACTGCACTGTTGGAGTTACAGGATTATATCTCTAAGTTACTCTCTTACAGTCGCTCCTTCACCGTTCTGTACAACGTAGATAGATCTTTTCGTCATTTGCTGTTTTCACCAAGTTGTCTACATAAAATTTCGACCTGAGTACATTGGAACATGCATCTGATGGGAATTTTCTGAATGTTATTTCAAAACATATTTAAATATAAATGAAGATCGCATTGGAACCGAATAAGATGGTAGAGTATTATTTATTAATGCAAGTTGTCACCTTTCTTTAAAAAGAAACAAACTATTGCGGGCCTTTTCCAGAACTAGACAAATCATATGGAATGTTTTCCTTATGTCGGCTAATAACACATATTTGTTTGCACTAAAGCGAATTAACAGTTTCCACATGTCTCCCATTAGGTTTACTCCTTGATAGGCTGCCTTATTCAGAGATATAGTATTTGCCCCTCGTAGGAACAGTTGAATACAGGTATCACCTTCGTGGTCGACTGATCTGCCAGTTTCAGTACCGGTCTGTGAGGAATACATATGTAATTTTGAACATCTTCTGGAGTCACCATTATTTCCTCTATCATTACTTCGTCTTTCTGTTGTCTAAAGACGTCCAAGTATTGATCACAGAGACCATACTTCTCCAGGTCTTTATCTACTCTTTCTAGTATTCTAAGATCCGCATTGTGGTTAGGAGGCAGACACTTCACTTTGTCTTCATACCATGGCAGCTGTACATGGTAACGGCCATCTCTGTAGGATATAATGTTTCTAAACTTCTGTACCATCTATTGATCCACGGTGGAGAATTCATCTGTGATGGGTAACCTTAGTGAATCACTGCTAAACATACTTTCCAGTCCTCTCTGGACGTTTTCTTCTTCAAACCAAGCTTTACACGGGTCTAGGTATTTCTACTCTGGATTCAGCACAAAATTAATTTTGTACTCTGTTTTTTTTTTTTTCAAACAAAGTCATACACTTAATTTTTGCCCCTCACTCTTCTTTATGACTTGATTTTAGTAGATTCTCATTATGACGCAACAGCAGTTATCACAGGGTTCTTTCGGAGTGGAAAAAAGCGGCTCCATACATGCAGGGAAAGATTTGAATGGCATCAATTCCCAATAGCCCCTCAATTTTAATATAACTGTCCTTGGTATTATACTTAGTTTCGAATCGATGTCGTTTCAAGTTTTTAACTATCTGCGGAAGCTTCAGTAACTCATGTAAAAGACTCAATTACCAGGAAAGAATTTAAAGAGTGTAAACTTTCTCAGGGTTAAGTCTCAATTCCACAGGGGCCTCCTTAAAAGGTATTGTTTCTGAGCCCCAAAAGGTGTTCATTTCAAACCTACTTTCTTTAGCTGTAGAAAGTCAATTCAATTTTTTTCCAGCACAGATGTATCCAAATAGGTCCTTTGGCTTCCGGTGTCCAGGAGACAATTTATTTCTAATTGGGTATCAATTTTTCTACCACTATGATTATTCCTGACGACATGAAACCGTAGTTGTAATAATTCGTATGTAAACAGGTGCCCACACGCACCTTGCCTCTCTTGTCTGTGCACATTGCTGTCACGTGACCCTTAACAGTGCAGCTGCTACAGCTATTATTTCTAGCTGTTCTCAAAGGGCACATCGCTCCCCTGTGTGTCTTTTTTAAACATCTACAACACAGGCTAAGTTCCTTGCACTTTGGAATCCGGGCTTCATGGTAGGTGTAGTAGGGATAATATTCCTGCATCTTACAAAACTCACATTTTTGTGCTTTTGATTCCACCTTAGTATTGAAACCTTCAAGGAGGAATGGGATTCATCTTCCTTTTCTTTCCTAAGTCTTGGTGAGGGCCTCGGCTTAACCACAGTGTGCTGTTCAGGTTTCTTAACAATCAAAAACCGCTTCATAATTTCTGGTGTCTTCAACAGGATTACTGAGAAGGTTGGGTGTGTCTTTCCAGCAATGCTGATCAGTTCATTTTTAATATTGGGTGGTAATTTTGCAAACAATACCTGAGAAATTATTATTGAACATGCCGACATGTCGTCATATAAATACCAGCTGTACGATGCTCTAAGTTCTGATACATCCGCCTGCGTTTTATCATGAAGTCTTTCAACCCTACCAAATATTTAGGATTCTCCCAGCGAAAATCTAATATATTTTTGATTATTTCGCCGCGGTATTTCTTCCTCATCCAAGTATTGCTCCTTCAACAATTGTAGAGCCACTGAGTAACTATCTTCGGAAACTAAACGGTGGTAGAGAAGTTGAAGGGTTCTACCCTCAAGAGAACACCTTATACATACAGTTTTCCTGTTGCCGATGGTATTAACAGCACAATTTTCAAACTTGGGGAGAAAGTCCTTAAAACTTCTATTTCTTTCATCATCCCTTCCACTTAATTGTATCCCTTTCAGTTTGATTTTAAAAGGTTCTACTGAAGAAAAGGGAATGTTCAGTTGGGTTGAAGGAATTCGCTGAGTTTGGGATACTAGTGGCTTCTTGACTATGAGGGTTGAAGTTTGGTTCAACGTTGGGGGACCTTCTATCTTCGATAGGGACATCTTAAGTATTTCCTTCACTTACTGCCCATACAACCCCCAGTCCGCGTCGTACATCTCCCTTAAATGTAAAAGAAGCTTGAAATAGTTCAGCAATCGAAGGCATGGCCAGGAAGGGAGGCCAGGTTGCAGGATATGGAGAAATAATTTCATCTTAATGCCAAGAGTCATCCAAACATAATAAAAAAGGGAAGATACAGCATGATAGACGCAATAATAAAAAAGAAAGAATGAAAGAAGAAATATTATTTTTACATTTTAAAATGCAATATTTTAATTTAAGAATTAAAAAAGAATAAAAAGAAAAGAAAAGAATTGGAAGATAAACGAATAATAAGAACATAGTTGAAATGGAAGCGAAAATAAAGTGTTCATGGCCACATTCAAACACTGACGTTTGTCGAATCAACATAATTAACAACATTGGACAACGTTGGTTAGTAATTAGATAAGTGACCACTTGGTATGGCAGATAAAATTGAGTTAGAATTGGAAGCGGCTATAGTGTAATTGACGGTATTTGAAAGAATGTAGATGATAATACGTCTCTCCAATGTTCAAGAACATACCCTTTCATATATGTATGCATGCATATATATATATATATATGCAGCCAGTATATATATATATATATATATATATATATATATATATATATATATATATATATATATATATATATATATATATAAATGCAGCCAGTTGTTTCTCCATAATCCAATAAACACCCTCTAGCTCTTCTAGCAATCCTTCTATATCCTTTTCAAAGGATAAAAACACATTCATGGACAGAGTTTCCTCTTCCATTCCCAGCAGAGTTGTCCTTATTTTTCTTTGAAGAAGGTCTAGCGTTCTCTCTAGTTCCCTTCGAGTAACAGAGTTGTTCATTTTTTTTTTTTTTTTTTTTTTTTTTGCAATTCGTTGCAACGTGTCTGATTTTACCCGACTAAAAGGAGGAGGGGGCGTGTGTGCAACTCAACGGGTAAAACCAGAACTCGACGTAGAAGGAAAAACAATGAACCTCTTACCTTGCGTGGTGAATCCTTCACAAATTTTCTTGGTCAACAGCAGTTGAAACGAATTGCCTCGTAGCCTACAACGACAGATCTTCTCTGTAACAGTAACTATGAAACGGGCTGCTGGACTAAAACGAAAAGACCAGCCAACCAATATCGCCGATAGGGGTGTTTTTATACCCAATATTCGATTCTATGCAAATGTTAATGAGATCCACGTGAGTGGACAAAAAAACAAACACTATGATAAAAGCAGTCGACCAAGCACTTTCAAACCTTTTGCCTGAATGACTGTCACACACACACCCACACACAAATATATATGTATATATACATATATACATATATAAAATGTAAAGCGTAATGTACAACGATCTAAAATAAGTATTAAAGGAAAGAAAGTTATGTAATGTTCTATATAGCCGAGAAAACAACTGTATATGTAATATATGTTAACTGAAAAATGTTCCAAACTACGAAAAGTTCTATGTCTTACAAGTTTTATATATTAATAACGTGTCAGTTATAATGCAAAAGCATGCAAAAAACTTCATGAATTATGCAATATGTGCGGAAAAGTAATCTAACTCGGGAATACAGTTTCGGTATTCAATTTGACATGACGCATGCTTTGTAGTGAGCACACTATCGAAAATATATTTAGTATATCAAATTAATATTGCAAAAGGAAATTGCAATGGACGAACATTATGGAAAAACGTTTATCTAAATAAAGGAAACGCTATTCTAAGTTTATGCTACTTTAAATGTTAATATGAAAATATACAAAATGTAATAACGTTTTCATGAAACATTGGTTTGTCACTGTATATGTTTACCTAGAGAGTGGAAGCATACCTAATTCTCTGTATATAAAATATACTTCGTAATTCGGCCTTAAAAGTGTTCTTTCATACTGTAACTTATTATAACATCGAAATGTCAGAATACAACTCAGCGAATCTATGCTTGTTCAACGCATATTTTTGATAAATATATATTTTTACATTGAAGATTTTTGAAACTATTAAATATTAGAATAGAAGTTCATATTCACTACTATTTTCCTAGATTTAAAATAAAACCTCTTAGGGCGTGACAACAGATATTTATTGTGTTTGAAATTCATAAGTACATTTTGAAGTAAACATCATCTTCAGTAAGTCTTTATTTTTTTTTGCCATGTTGTTGGAGCATAGAAGCAGTAGAAATCCGTTTCTTGTTTCTGCGGTAGTCATTTCAAATATCGGAACATTGCGTTAGTCACGCGAAATTCACGTTAGGGTTTGTGTTCCTTTAAGAGAAGCGCTTGCTGAGATTGAATAAAAGAAATACGCATTAGATACGCTTGAAGCATAAACAACGCATTATTACAAAGTAAACTGATATTTATTTTGTTTGAAATTTATATTATAATTTATAAATATATGTCGAAGTTGATTCTGCGGTACTCTTTAAAAAAAACTACGGCAGAAACAACAAACATACTTCTACTGATTCTATGCTTTTGATTATGATTATGATTCGTTTTGAAAAGACTACGGCAGAAACAACAAACTGTCGTCTACTTATTCTATGCTCCAACAACAACATGGCAAAAAAGAAAGAAAGACTTACTGAATATGAAGTTTTACTTCGAAATATATTTATAAATTTCAATATAAATTTCTAACAATTAATAATTTATTTTGTTAGAAATTTATATTGAAATTTATAAATATATAATTTATTTTGTAATAATGCGTTGGTTTGGCTTTAAACGTATCTAATACGTATTTATTTTATTCAAACTCAACTAGCGCTTCAATTCAAGGAATACAAACCCTAAAATGAATTCCGCGTGACAACTGCACCGTTCCCACATTTGAAAAGACTACCGCAAAAACAACACATGGATTTCTAATGAATATGGACCAACAACATGGCAAAAAAGAAAAAGAAAGACTTACTGAAGATGAAGTTTTACTTCGAAATATATTTATAAATTTCAATACAAATTTCAAACACAATAACTATCTGTTTATTTTGTAATAATACGTTTTATTAGCGTCATACGCCTCTAATACGTATTTGTTTTCACTAAAGGTTTATTTTAAAAAGTTTATTGAAAAAATCGATTCAGATAAGATGGTTTTAGCTGGCATCTCTTCGTTGTAGCCGCCTTAAGACTATGCCATATGCTTCGATACGGATTGGAAACTAGGAGCATGCCTTTTCCACCAACGCCTGAGAGCTCACCGAATACCTGGCGAATAACTGTATTTAGTCTTATTCTGATGTTGTGGAAGGTCATATTTCTGGGTTTGTTTGTGGACTTTTGGGCCAGCGATGAGACGTTTGCGGACACCTCGGGCCTGTCAGCGGTCACCTGATTGCACCAAAACATTACCAAATTCTTTAGAACATTCATATACACTTTACTGTTGACTTTAAAACAGACTTCGAATATCTGAGATAAAAGGATATTGCCTACATTTAAAACCACATCAAAAACTATAACCGTAAGGAAAACTTCGTTAAAATGAACTCTCAATCGCTGAACCGTCTGTATTTACCTTTTGGGCGTGCTGGCAATTGTCTTGTTGTAATAACTTGGATCAGTATAGTGCATTAGTTGTACGCTCATGGAACAATGTTTCATTTTCAGACATGATAGAAAGCTTCTATCGCACTAAGCATATGAACACAACTGGTCAACAAGTAAATGGTCTGCAACAAAAATAAGACCGGTTTCCATCAAACAGAAATGGAATCATGTCATATCGTCTATGTTGAAAATTTTAATGTTTAATCCTATATATATATATGTATATATATATATATATATATATATATATATATGTGTGTGTGTACGTTTTATTTTTTATTACCGTATCTTTCTGTTAAGTTACATTATTGTTTCAGCTACTTGGCCGTTTTTTTTGGCCGTCTGTAGCATCCTCAGACTTTTACAGAAATGTTCGCTATTTGGGGATGAGAGAGTGAAAGAGTGGCTGAGGTCAATGTGGGTGCGAGGAGGGCGGAAGAGATAGAGGAAGGGAACAAGGGGGAAGGTGGGGGCGCTTAATATGTCGATAATGTTTTAGTTTTGGGGTTAAGGAACTTGTCGGGGAGGGCCTGGGAAGTTTATTTCTGGTGTGGCTGGGGGCATAGGTATATATGGAGGGGAAGGGGAATATGTTGGGGTTGGCGGAGGGGGTTACTTTAAAATTCGAGTTTTAATGTTAAAGTTTTTATGCGTCTCCTTGGTGAGATGATTTCCTGGTAAGTATGTCTTGACTTGTTGGGTGTTCGCTTATGTTTGGAGGCGGGGAGTGGCTATTATTCGGTTTATTTAGTTTTAGTTTCTATTTTGTTGTTAATTGTTTGGAGGGGGTTGGTTAGTGGTCGCGTGCACGGATACACAGATGCGTACGTACTCACATATAAACTTAAAAGAAACGGTCACATGTACATATACATCCCCGCCCTTGCGGGCAAATATATGCACACATGTGCGCACATACATACATCGACATATATACACACCGCTGCACGCCCTCACACACTATGTGAACGACAGGCAGCGGGCACATATACTTTCACATCCACACACGCATACGCAGGAACGTGCACTTATACATCGGTACCCCGTGTACATAGGGACGTCCACGTGGATGTCCACGTGCGTGCATACACACACACATACACACCCAGTTATACAGACAGTTATTGGAATTAGACACATTCGTCTGGATAGATTTAAATCTAATTTATGGGTACATAGGCGCAATACTTTCGTTCGATGCAGACATGGTTATACATTGATATGAGCATATATATGTAAAAGTCTGAGGATGCTACAGACGGCCAAAAAACGGTCAAGTAGCTGAAACAATAATGTAACTAAAAAGAAAGATACGGTAATAAAAATAAAACGCATATCTGCTCTACAACGGTATTGCGCACTATCTTCAGTTTTTATTAATTCCATTTCCACTATATATATATACACACACACACACACACACACACACACACACACATATATATATATACCTCTTTTTATAATTCAAAACTTTAAGAGGTACTAAGACGAAAGTGGTAATATTTTAACGTGTAATATATGCTGCTCCACATTTGGTTCGACAGAATACTTAGTGTTCTTTTGCTAGAAATTCAATGACGCAAATCCGAATTAGTATACGTCTATTACAAGGTTTGCATTTTTAATATTATAGCAGGGAAACCGAACGTTTAACCTATGCGTGCATGATTTCATTTATTATTACAATGCGATTTATATTCCCTTTTCTGAATTATTCGGGTAGAATATAAGAGGAATTACATGCAGAACAATAATAGCATATATATTTATATATATATATATATATATATATATATATATATATATATATATATATATATATATATATATATATATATATATAAGTGTGTGTGTATAGGATGATTGTGATTATTCTATATATGGGTGTATATATATGTGTATATATATATATGTGTGTGTATAAATGAATGTAGACACACACAACACACGCACACACATATAGATAGATAGATAGATAGATGGAAAGAGAGAGATAGATAGAGAGAAAGTGCGTACAGAGGTAGATACATACATACAGCTTCCAAAGATTGTTCGTTTTTACAATAATAATTGTAATGAACGTTTATTTATTATGCTAAATAAATTCACATCTAGAGGACCAATTTGGATTCCAAACTGCACGCGACTGAACTTTAGAGACTTGCCTAGTTGTGTCTAGTTTGTTTTTTAGATCGTCACAGCAAAATTAATCTTCATCTTTTGCTGTGCTGCTCCCATAAAAAAGAGCGTGCATCATGCGGGCAATGTATGTTTTTTTTTACATTGTATTTCTTTCATTCTTTTATGGTATATAATTGGTCGTTGCTTCCGAGAAAACATGTTTAAGAAAGTTTTTTTTTTAAATATAAGTTCCAATAAATTGATTCCTTAAGGGATTTTACCTAGTAACTATGATATAATGTACGTATATTCGTATTTTTTATTAGTGATTTATTACTCATGATTTCCTTTCAGTTGAATAGTTTTTGTTGCGTGCCTTTAACATCAAGAAATCTTCACTAAATATTGGTTATGTTTTACTTTTCTTAAACCATATATTTTTTAATACAATTTGTTTCTTTCTACCTGAACGTGAAAGTTTCTGGAAGTTTTATATTGGTCTATATGCTATTAAAAGTCACTTCTCTAATTTATATTGCAATACATTTAAAAGACAGAGGCATTATTTAAGAATATCTTCAATAATATCTTCTATTTGATAAGTTGAAATACAAAATAACGATAATAATAAATACTATACGAAAATGATGATATATCTTAAAATTGATAGTGGAAATATTGTACAAAATAAAGATAATTATGAAATACTTTAAATAACGATAATAATGAAATAAATATTTGCAATGAAATCGATAGAAATAAATATGTAATTCAGGTTATAACTGATCTTAATTTTCTTAGTAACGACTGGATTACAATATCTGATTGAATATGAAAATTTAATCTTTTAGATTTACGTAAACACTAGGATAATTAAATTGATATCAAAATTATAGAGGACTAAAAGGCAAATAACTGTATAGATTAGGTAAACAGTTATATTCAATTTATCTAGTTGCTTAGAATGCCAAATGCCTATTGTCTTTTTGACGCCACTGTATATATATATATATATATATATATATATATATATATATATATATATATATATAAACATATATATATATATATATATATATATATATATATATATATATTCTCTTATTAAAGAATAGCAAAATAGACATTCTTTAAAACACCGCGGAATAAGGACTTTGGAAATTGCTTTTAGAGTATTCTGTCGAAGGATATATTTATTTGTAGATTTTAATTTACATTTGTAAAATATTTTGCTTTCCAATATATATATATATATATATATATATATATATATATATATATATATATATATATATATATATATATATATAAGTTAGATATATACACAAGTTAGAAAAGTTCATCCAGGGCATGAAAATTGTTGAACAAAATGTTTTACTATAGGCTTTAAAATACAGGTACAGGATTCAATTTGAAATTTATTTATCTTCAAAGTGCACTTTTATAAATTTTACAGAGTAAGGTATAAAAATTTACTTACTTTGTAAAATATATAAAAGTGCACTTTGAAGATAAATAAATTTCAAAGTGAATCTTGTACTTTTATTTTCACGGTTTTTTGTACAAATATTTTGTTTAACAATTTTCATGCCTTGGATGAAATGCTTTTCTTACTTGTATCGTTTTTTAAGATTATATTTTATTTAATTTATTAATTTGGATTTAAAAAAATTAATGTGTATTTGCATGTATTTATTAAAAACTCTCCTAATCTCTATTTCAGTTTGTATTTCTCCTCACACCACAACTCATTTCTTCAACCCCCTCTTTGTAATATCTCAGGTCTGAATATTCTATTTGTTTCAGTTTGTAGTTCTCCGCACACCACTCTTTTTTGCAACTCCCTCTTTGTCGTACATGTCTGAATAATGAAAAAGTCTTAATTTTTCTAACACAAACTTTAAAATAAGCTTTTTAGATAAAATTTTTTAAACTTCTTTCATAATAGAACATCTTTACAATTTAATAAGGAATATATTTCATTTAGGTTTCATTAAAAATATTCAGTAGATAACGAGAAAGATAGAGATGGGAATTTCAAAAGAACTGTATAACTGGTTACGCGCAATAGTAGTTCTCGCCAGCGAAAGTCTTTCTTATTGTTTTTCTATTATTATTTAAAACATTTTGTGTCCTGCTCTTTCGCGTGAGGACTAATATATGTATGTGTGTGTATGAATATAAATTATCTCCCTACATTCTGTCAATATTTACCTTGAATTTGATTGTTTGCATTTCTTTACAGACCCTTATATTAGGGACGTTTTTGTCCAGTGTTCTCTTTATCCTCCTCACGTTTTTAAGAATTATATTTTTAACCGAAAATTACTATTTTTTTTCTGTTTTTAAACATATTTGCCGATATTTGTCTTGATAATGTATCGGCTAAAAGAGGTTTCAATGTTTATTTCATTAGTTTTTTTTTTTATAATCGCTAATTCTTCAGTTTTTTCATAAATCGTTTTTGTAAACAAATTATTCGCTTCCCCCTCAAATAATTTTTTTTTGTATTTATTACCCAATTCGGCATGAACTCAAGATATATTTTTTAAAGTCAATATATATATATATATATATATATATATATATATATATATATGTGTGTGTGTGTTTGTGTGTGTGTATGTATATATATGTATGCACATACATGTATATATATATGTATGCACATACATGTATATATATATATATATATATATATATATATATATATATATAGGGGTGTGTGTGTGTGCCCAAATCTATAGGGTTTAATAGTAAGCACCTAATAAGCTTCGGATAATAGTAATACCTCATGTAATCCTAAACATTCGACTTGCACTTATTCACTAATTCCATAAAATGCATCGGTCGCCTTCCTGTTTTGTCTGTTTTATATTAATGCGCACATTCTTTAATTATCTTTATTTTTAAGTTGAGTAATATTATGCTAATTATTAAAATATATAAATTATGGAATATTAAAAATTGAGTTTATAATGATAAGATATAGCATATATGCTTATTGTATTATATTATATAAACTCTTTATAATATCATAGTGTCTTGGTGTAGTATATAAGATACTCGCTTTATTCATATTTAAAACCGAAATTATTAGGATCCTTTTTCGACTTTACATATAAACTTAAAAATAATATACTGATATTTGAAGCATAAAATCAATGTGTGGTGAGTTTAATAAACACTCATTCCAGGCGCTGCAATGTTTGCTTATCTGAAGTTCAAGATAGGAGATGTTTTTACAGAAACTCGTCAACAGAGGACTAACTAAGAAAAAGTGACATTAATATCCTACCACACAACGCACAATTATTTGAGCTGGACATACTATCTACAACCGATGAGGCAATTGAAACACCCCAACAAAGAAGCCTCCAAATACTGATCTTATCATAGGTGAGGTCAAGAACGGCTTCTCCTCACTTCTCAATCCTTTTTTTCCAAATCTTGCTAAGTTGTTGGAAAGAAAGCTCTATATAAGAACAAAGGGTAACCCAGCGACTGTAATAATAAATGTGGTATCTCGCTACTTGGCATCATTTGCTAACTGTTATTTCGCATAGTTCTGGTAAGACTACAAGTTCTTGAGGAGAGAATATACCCCGAATCACAGCGTGATTTTAGCCCCCAAACGTACGACCTTATCTTACACGTGCAGAGAACCAAACTAGCCATTGTAGCTTGCCCCTATTGACCATATAATGGCATTCGACCTAGTTAGTAGATATTTTCTATTAATGATGCTGCCACTCCCTTGGCTGCATTCCCGAATTTCTGAATCTTATTTTAAAACGTTATTAGCAGCACCATGAAATTAAACAATTACATATCTGCTGACTTCAGTGGAGTCAAAAAGGAATGTTTTCTTACCACTAAGCTATTTGGCAGATCTGTTACCCTTCTCGTGAGACATTCAACCAATTTGTCAGAGGACAGAGTTTACCTTCACCCCAGATCTGATGGCCGCCTTTTCACCATCAATCGTTTTTGATCCAAGACCAAAGTCATACAAGTTATCATTGAGGACGTGCAGTTTGTTGATGGTGCGGCGATAGAATTTATGACTAAAGGAATTCAAAGACCCATGGGCAAGTTTTGACCTGCTTGCAAAGAATTCAGACTTCGACGCAGGTCGCGAGCCAAGCAAGCTTATCACTCCCCATCATCACTATTATTCTTAGAATTCATTTATCAATTCAAATACCTCGGGTCTACAGCCCCATACAACTGATCTCCCGATGCATAATTTAACGAACGCACTGGAAGGGCTAACACTCATGCAGAGCTAACAATTCAAGAAAATAAATGATTCACAATCTTTACAAATGAGAACCTTTACATGACATTTGTCATTAACGTTATTTTGTACGGCAACGAAACATTAACCACTTATATCAACAAGAACAGAACTTTAGCACAATTCACATGAATATTCCGCAGCAAATTCGTGGAAGACTTTGGAGAGTTACAAAGAATTATATGCTAGACAAGGCTGGTAATAACTCCATAATCTCCCTCCAAGACTCCTACGCTTAAAAAGCCATGTGTACCGTATGGACAATGTGTGAACTCCAAATGACATTCTCTATTGGTTACTTTCCAGTGGCGACAGAACACATTAATGGACCTTACTTCACTAGTTTGACGTGTGCAAACGCAAATACATGTGATTTTGATCCTACCATCGAGGAGCCCGAAGTTCGTAACATCTAGACACAATCATCAAAGGAGTATTGCAGGCGAAACACTTATCACAGAACGGCGAAGACAAAAATACTTTTCAAAAGGTTTGTCCACAATATCTAACAGATCCTCAATACGACGTACCGACCTTTACTTGCGATGTCTGCACTCAAAAATATACATCAAAGATTTTGTTAGCCATAGAAGCCAGTGTTTAATCACAACATCTCCAGGAGCAACCCCATAGAGATTGCTTGACTGACCGAGGCACACAATACTGCATAGTACTAGTCTTTATATTTTTTAGTTCATATTGTAATATATTGTCATTTATATTATATCTTACGAACTGTAATCTCCCTCTATGTAAATATACACTATTATTGCAAGTTTAAATCATACTTATTAGGAAAAAGATAATTTACTATAGTAATTTTCAGGGATTATAGGCTTACTTAATTATGTATTATCATAATCAATATGATGCAATATATTTTCTATGTTATTTTTATATAAATTCAAAACAAACTCTATGTATTTCTATGCATTTTGAATACTACTACTAAGCAGGTTCAGCTTAGTAAAACTGACGATGAAGCATAAGTTTTCAAATAATAATAATAACAATAATAATAATAATAATTATATATATATATGTATATTGCTAAGGAAATATTTATTTCTTTATAATATACTAGCAAAGATACCCGTGCTTCGCACGGAGCTTTGTTGCGCACTCGGGTACCAAAATCTGTGGGCACCTTTCCAGTAAGTTGATGTTGTAAGAGCAACGATTGCATAAGGTGATTAACATTTTAACTACCTCTTGTAGTGACTGAAATTCAATCAGGAACTTCACAAAACATTTTCATCAAAAAGGAAGGTTACTTGATGTTACATAGTAAATTTTTCATTGAAGTAATTTTCAACTATTGATTAAATTTTATCTTGCACATTCAATACTAAAAACTTACCACAATCAGATCATGTCAGTTTTTCCTCATATCCATTTCTCGAACTTTTCACTGAAGAGCCTCAGGGTAAACTACATTTCTGCTGCTTTGATTTGGAGCCAGAATGTAGAGTTTTTCTGAACTTCCTGTCCGGCTGATGGAGACGTAGAACATACCGTGACTGAAGCAGTCTGATGTCAAGTCTACGCCAATGGTGTTAAATGTCTGACCTTGACTTTTGTTTATGCTCATTGCAAAACACACCTTCACAGGAAATTGGAGTCTCCGGAATTTAAATGGAAGTTCTGAGTCCGATGGAACTAAGGGGATCCTTGGCAGTAGAACGGTTTCGCCTTTGTAGGGACCACAGGAAATGGTGGCCTCAAGTACATTGGTGTGCAATCTGGTGATAACACATCTGGTTCCGTTTGTTGTTTTTGGCGGTTCCAAGGATCGAAGAATCATGATTGGCGATCCAATTTTGAGATTTAAAATGTGTGGAGGCATTCCAGATATCTCCAAAGAGTTTAAAAACTCCACAGGGTAGTGAACAGCTTCATATTCATTAGTAGCCGAATCAACTGACTTGTATTGCTTTGTGTCTCCTGGAAATTCATCCATTATTGAATTGTTCAAATGATTCACATTGCTGTTTAATGGCGAAATAATAGCCCTCTCAGCAAGCCAATCCGGTGATTTTCCATTGTTTTGCAGGTCTGGGTACACTTTGTCTTTCAGTTGCTTCTGATTACCGACACATTTACCAAGCGCAGTTGGAATCTTAATTGTGTCAGGTGAAGAAGTGATAGGAAACTGACCATTACCGATTTGGAGAAGCAATTTTGAGAAGTCTGCTGCAGCTGTGTTATCAGAGATATAGGCTCTCATATTAGTAGTCAGTCTCTTCACTATAACGTGCCTCCAGAGATAGGATTGTTTCAAACTTGCATTGACAATGTTAGCCCTTGTGCCATTTTTAACCACTGGGAGGATTTGACGGAAATCACCGCAAAATAAGGTTGGAATGCCACCCATGGGATTCTTGTTTCCTGTGATGTCTTGCAGTGTTCGGTCAATTGCTTCATAAACACTCTTGTGCGTCATTGGGGCTTCGTCTACAATGATTGCAGAGGTGTCTCTAATTACATTTGCCAAGGCTGAGTTACCAGTAATTTTGCAAACTGGCTGATCCATTCGGCGAGTATCCAAGGGTACTTTAAAAGTGCTGTGAAGAGTGCGGCCACCTTGTAGTAGAGTAGCAGCAATGCCACTGAATGCTGTTGCAAGCACAATCTTTCTTATGGATCTAATCTTTGCAAGGATCAAATTGATTACAAAAGTCTTGCCCGTACCACCTGGAGCATCAAGAAACATCATGTTTTTGTTCATTTCACCGTGTGCTTCCAACATTGCCATGAATGAATTGTAAACTTCTCTTTGAGAATCGGTCAGTTTTTCTTGCATATTTTCTGCTTGTAGGGACAGTTCTTCAAGATTATAAGTAACTTCACGTTGATACTCTCTCGCGAGTCTTTCATCTCTCCCTTGCGTTGGTGCAGGTAATCCATAGCTTGCCAATGGTTGACCGCACATAAGGAGACCTTTTTCTTCAATTAGACAAAGAGTTTTATTGTAGATGTCCTCATTCAAATCTGCTTCTGGATTGTTAACTTCTTGCCTGTATCTGTGAAGAATGTCTTCAGATATTACATCACGAAAAGCCATCCAGATCTCAAGAGGATTTCTTGGCTCACAGGCTGTTAAAATTATCACAAATAGGCTTCGCAAATTTGAAGGTGATTGAGTGGCACTTGCCTCTCCTACTGCTTGATGCAAGTGATGGTCATTTTCTAGAAGGCCTCGAGCAAGGCACGCTGCTCTGTATATTTCAAACACCTGACCATTGTATGCTCGCAAATTTTAAAATGAAGTTGGACCAGCAACCTCATTGAGCAACAGGCGTAAGAAATAACACTCCCCTGCTTTTGGACTAATCGTGTAGATTCTCCCAATGCATGGTGCCTTCCATACATCATCATTTTCAGTACCTTCAACTTGTACCCCACGCATTCTTCTCATCCATTTCTTTGTCGATTTGTTCCAAGTGTAAAACTCAGGGACTTCTACGTATTTGAGACCCCTTGCAAAGTCATCCTCATGGCAGAGTTGAAAAAATGCTGTCAAAGTTGTGGCAGGCGGTGGACCTTCGGCTCGTTCCAGAGCAGTATCAGCTGAGAACATGACACGCTGCCCATTTTCAAGATGAACAGAAAGTTGTACAATTGGGGGGAAATGTTCATGGATGGGATGCTCCAATATCCTCCAGGCCACCTCTGAACTGCCGACATACCTTGCATTCTGGAACTGCTGGATCTCATCCACAATGTGACTTTGTACTTGGCCTTGTTGGTTAGCTGCTCCATCAGTTCTTTGTAGTTCAAACACTGCTTGATCACATCCTTTATTCACGTATTTGAGGACATATTTGATGCTTTGGATCGAGCTGCACATTTCTACGTTAATGTGAGCGTTGAACTGCTGAAGGAGGACCTTGTTGTACGGAACAATCCACTGGTTTGTTATTTCTTGATTAACATACCGACCATTTCTCTTCATCCTTATTGTACCAGTCTGACCTCCATCTTCTGGTTTTCTTCGCCTGTACTTGGGGTAAGAGTCTTGGCCTTGCTTGGTACACTGAAGAAATTCTTTTGGGTATTTTTTGGAACATTTGTTGTCAATCATACATGGACAATTTGGATTAAATGGTCCACAAGGTCCATGCACCATATGTGCCATCACTTTAGCATGAAGATCAGGATCTTCCTCTTTGTCAGGGATCTCTGCAGATATGCAGAGATCCATTTTTTCTGGTAGAAGTTTGTCCTCTGGGGCCTGCCAGGTGAGGATGTGTGCATGCGGCAGTCCTCTTTCTTGATATTCAATACTGTACAGGAAAGCCCTCAACCTGCCAAATCCTCCCTTTTTAATAAATTCAAGTAACTTTTTTAGCTACTGCCTGAAACCCCTGGCAACAATATCTGGACGATCCTGAGGGTCTTGCCCTTGAAGACAATTTTCTGTAATTTCTGTCCACTTTGGATTTGTTGTGAACGTGATGAAGAGGTTGGCTCGGCCCATTCGCCGAACATATGCCATGGCATCACTTTGACGCTCAAACATGTATCGAGGGCCTCCTGTATAAGTTGCCGGAAGTACAACTCGTTGACCAAACTGTTCTGGATTCCCATCCTCCCTAAGAATTGAATCTCTCAAGTTGCTATAATTGTCAGCTCTCAGGGTCTGTTGCTCACGCCTCAGGAACTGTAAACGTTCTGTTTCAATCTTGCAGTACACATCCACCAACCATTGTTGAAATAGCCTTCGGTAACAGAGAAAATAGTTTCCAGGCCGAGTCATTAAGTGGTACGAATAAAATTGCTGTTGGGTAACTTTTCGCCCATTGGATGCCTTCATGTAGATGTTGTAAGATGGAGAACCATAGGGGTACATTAACGGGTACATTAAAGTATCGTAGAGGGGATGTAGTTCGGAGATCCATTTTAATGTATCATTGCTAAAACTCAAGACAATATCCCGGTTAGCTGTTGGTTCATTCTCCATTAATATTCCAATCTCATACGTTGTTGTTCGAGCATTGAATTGCCGTTGATGCTCTTCTTGCGGCCTTCGGTCTTCCCTTATGACAACTTTATGTTCTACCAAGTGTTCTTCTTCAATCCTCTCCTTTGTTGTTTTCAGCTGACAAATAAAGCTGTTGTTCTCATGTAAAAATTCAGTCAGACTTTGGAGAATGTCTCTATTGAGTCTACTGTCACGTCCCCGATTATGTAGTTCCTCTTCCAGACTATCCAAGAAGTAGACTTGAATAAACTTTGCTGTTTCATCTTCAGGTGGTAAAAGACTCCCAATCTGGTGGCAAACCTGGCCTCGAATTCTAAAAGAAGGATTCCACCCATGTACTGCCGCAATTTTGTGACCAAATGATATCATTGCAAAACAATTGTTATAACTGCGTAGATTTTGCAGAAAATCTTTAGAGATGGGACCATTGCCGGAGAGCAAATCTTGAAGCAACTGAGGCAGTGGTGGAAAGCTATCAAGCACAACTTTGCCAGAAGAACAACAACAACCAGGGGTTTCTCCTTTAAATTTTACAGCTGAGCAATGTTGACATACTTTGTCCATTTTTCCTATATCAGCTGTAGTGAGAGAGTCATTTTTGTTGTAGAGCAATCCTTTTCTATTGCAGTGTTCTATTTCATGGTGTCTCAAAGCAGTCATTCGTTGTCTAGCTGCCTCGTTTTCTGTCAATTGCTGGGGCAAAGTCATACTCTCTCTCCATGCAGCCTCTCGTTGTTGCCCTTGGTATAGGCGAAAGCTTCATTGGGTTTCCGATTCATTCTGATGTCGTTGAGCCACTCTCAACTGACCTTGTGTACGTCTACTTACCTCATATAATTCATTCGATCATAATATTGCTTCTCTTTCCAGTGCATATCTTTGCCTTTCTTGAATTTCATCTTGTGATGAATTTAACCGCCTTACAGCATGTCTAGTTCTGTCAGCTTCACGTTGGGTTTCTCTTTCCAAATCTGACAGTCTTGCTCTCCTTTCTCTTTGACGTATCCTGTTAAGTTCTAGACGTCTTTCTCTATCTGAATTGTTTTCATTGGAGCGAATTGCAGCAACTCTTAGTCTATTAGCTTCCAATCTTTCCATTCTTTCTTCCTCACTTTCGTTTCTACTTCGTTTGGGTGGCATAATTTCGGGTTTAAACGGAATTGTTTAACGATATTAATGATTGTAAATTAATTAAGCGTAAAGGAAACTAACTGAAATGGACGAACTATAAATAATATTTCTGAATAGTACAATTATAAACAATTATATTGTACCTATTTACTATGCCTCCCCACGGGACAGAGTTAGACACCAGGGTCGTTTTTTAACGTGGAGAAAAGGTACAAAAATAAAAATTGTCTCAGTCGTGAAGGATTTCTCCTCCACCGAAAGAGAACAAGAAAATGAAGTGCAGCATCTGAAGAACAGATACTACACTTTGATCTTGACCAAAAGGAATGAATAAAAGCGACCTACGTGTGACTTATTACGTCCGGGTGTAAACGTCACAGTCTAAAAGTAATAATTAAAAAAAAAAGTAAATGTAAAATAAATGTAATACCAACTTAGGTTAACTAAGTAAACAGTACAATTAAAACAGTTCTATTAAAACAAATAATTACTAAGATCTAGGTAATTGTTAGTCTCATTGTTATGGTTTTAAATAAAAAAATGTGTAAAAAAAGTTCTACTTTTGTGAGTACGTGTATTTCTTTTAAATTACATAACCTTTTTATTTTATTATTTATATCTCTTTTAAATTTATATATTTTGCTAGTAAACTGGAAGAAATTCAGTTGAATAAAACCTTGTTCGTGTTCTTTACGTTAAACTCATATTTTTATAAAAGGTTCATCCGGTTTAAAGAAAACACTAAGTTTAAATAAGACTGGAAATAACTAATTCAATATATAAATAGAAAAATGAAATAAATATAAGCTTTAAGTCTTAAGATAGTAATAATCAAAATGTAATAAATTATTTGTAGTTCAGATCTATAAGACAGGCTTTCGAAATAGGCTCGACCAGAAAGATTAAATTGGAACGAAATTATAATCTCCGTGCCATTTTCAAAACAACCCCACAATAAGTAACGATATCCTGCAGTTGGTTAAATGACAATGGTTGTAAGAAAAATGTAAAAGAAAATGCGCTTATCTGTTTATTTTGACCTGTTTTATTTAATTAAAAAAATTGGCTATAACTGGAAGAGAGCGTTATGTTTTGGGGGTTGTTTAAAAAATAGAATGGAAATAAAGTTAGTTCCGTTTTAATTGTCTTTAATTGCGGCAAGCGCTAACAAAATCCAAAAATCACTGTTTACATTCGAAATGTTAACTTTTATAGGTGTACAGGTTTGCTGACAAGGCTGGGGGTGTTTAATACAATTATTTTACTAAATTGATTTTTTTCATTTAAAAATAAAATTATTTCTTTTTTAATAAAGTTTTATTTTAAAATATTTGTTTTTGTTTATTTATATAAAATTACGATAGTTGAATTGTATTCTTTCAATTATATTGGCAAGTAAAATATAAAAGATTAAAACGGAACGAAATTGAAATTTCCATTACATTTTCAATACAATCCCAAAACATAAAGCTTTCCTCGCCAATGAATTGTAAAGTGAAATAAATCGAATATAAAATTAAATGAAAATATATTAAATAATTAAATGTTAAATAGATTTTGTAAATAGTACAGTTGAAATGATTAGAATATTTCCAATATGTAATAAGGTCGAGGTAATTAGTTAAAGAGATTTAATATAATGTGATATGCAAATGAGCATAAGTCATTCGATATGGGGGTGGTTTGTAGACTAGTATATAAAGAAATTAGGCATAGATTCTTATTTCTCCTATAACAGAAACATCCTAAAATGGGTTCTAATGTTTCTCTACCAGGAGAGATCTACCCTTTTACCTCCTTTATATTTCGTTGATGATGGAGAGCTGTACACACAGACAGAAACACACGAACACTATTACTTTATAAAAATATAGATACCAATTCTTATTTAAGTAGCTAAATGTACTTATAAAGCAATACAGTGAATTAATACCAAAGTATGTATTACAAAGTGTATTATGTTGACCATTTCATTAAATATTTCTTTAATTAATTTCTGCAATGAAAATTTTATGTACACGATATATTAAAACAAAATATAATATAAATATGAAATTATACAATATCCTGTGAAGTCTTTAGTTTAGGGTTCCGGAAAACGTAGAATACAGCGACTATTTACCAATCCCACAAGGTTAAAAAAATGAAGCATCATATATACATAAATTGCCGTAAATCTAGAAAGTATTAGTAATTAGATCAAATTCTGTAGACTACCAGTAGAATCCTGTGAATTTTTAAGTATTCTGTAAGAAATGTTCGAATGCAAAATAGTGAAATTACAAGAATAAGTAGGTTTCAATACTGTCAAGTTACAGATTTATAATACGTATAAGAACATAGAAATAATCTCGAACACATAAACATAGTGATGCACACACAGACAAGGACATATATTCAATAAGAGAAAACGAGGACAATTATGCAAAAGCATGCACATACATACACATACATATACATACATACACACATCTACATATATTTGGTTGAACGAGGGAGTTAGCAAATCTAATTTTTCTCTCATATATGTTGTAAGAAAAATGATTTTACATTTTGAATTAATAATTCAATTGTTGATATTTTGCGGAGGCAATTACAAAAGTTGTTCCAAAAATGCAAAATAATTTCCACACTAAACAACAAACATAGTTTTTTTTTTTTATCTTCCATAAAAATAAAAATGGTTTTCTTTTTGATATTAAGGTTTCTAAAATGTATGGTTATTATCTTAAACTTTTATTTTTAACGGATTGCTTTAAAGATGAAATATTTTTCTTAATAGGAAAAACTTACTTACGTGTAAAATTTTGTAAGTCTGCAATAGGTTGATATTGTGTTAGAAATGTAGTTAAGGAATAGATGTATGCCTATTTTCATGTAGGAACTTAAATTGTGTAATCGTATATTCAAGCGGAGATATAACTAAAGGATTGAAGATAAAGCGTACTGTTTAAGGTATCTACTGATGGATAAACATTTATTATGAATTCAGGTTGATTATTTTCCTATTTTTGATATCAGTAAAGCTTTGCTTGGGGGTGGGTATGCAATACCATTTATATTATTACTAATAATGGTTACTATTGAGTAATTTAGTCACGGCGCAGGAGTAAATCGTGTCCTGGTGCCTACACTCATTACTAAGGAGGCAGTTAGTAGTGAGCCGTCCATTGCAATGTATTTGGTAGATTAATCCTTTTGGGTCAGAACAACTTTTCTATTATTAGAATTTATATATATATATGTATATATATATATATATATATATATATATATATATATATATATATATATATCAGGCTGCTTGACACTTTTTTATATGTTACCCAATTCCTATGTATTTATGAATAAAAAGTTAAAAAAATATAACTTGAACCGAAACTAAAACAGTCGGAAAATTTAGTGGTTACTTAAGGCATTAACTTTCATCGTTACCGTCTACGCTGTTGTCAGATGCATAAAAATAAAAAAAAATAGGGAGTTCATTTTAAAATATTTATGTACGCATAGTCATAAGTCCATCGATTTATTGTTTTGTTTTTCAATTTTGACATATAGCAACCATTTCTACAAGCTAAAAAACAATAAAAATGTGTTTCTTATATTCAAAGATGTATATATCCCAATTCATGGCTGCATATAAAATATTTAAGGAGTAATAGAGTAGAGAGCGTTCTTCCCATCAGCAAAACAAAAATACACGCGATGGTTGACGTTATGTTATTTGAGAAGGAACACCGAGAATTAAAAAAAAATAGTAATCAAGATTTCGTCATCATTTCAGGTGATATCATCAGGATTTCGTAAGGGAAATGTAGAAGAAAAAGGTAATATATCATATGCGAGTGCAAAAGGAAAAAAATCCTAAACTCCTTCTATTCTGGGCCGAAACTATAAATCTGCGCCCTACAAAGTCCTGACGATGTTTCCAGAAATGGGAACGAAACCTTGTTTACTATTTTCTGTAATTCACGGTTTCTCTTCTAATATATATATATATATATATATATATATATATATATATATATATATATATATATATATATATATATATACTTGAAGTGCATGTAAAGAAACTTTTAAGAAATACTTCTTGAGTCCATTTTGATGAGGGTTCCATCATTACATTTAAATCTGGTAATACCAAGTATGAACTCATTTGTATACTTTTGCCACAGAATATAAGCCGAAGTTTAATAACATGCTCAATTATTTTAATTTCCAATATCAACTGAATCTTAATAAACAAATGTAAGTAATCAAAATACAGGAATGAACACCTCTAAAATATTACAGTTTTAAAATAGCCAAACTTCAAATCACTCTATATCGTGTTTTATTATTGATATGAGAAGTTTACAAAATCTTCCTGATATTTATCCGATATGAAACTGAAAGCACTCCTTATTAACATTTGCAATATGTAATGAGTATTGTAAATAAGTTTCAATCCAGAATATTACGTGTAAATGCTGCATGATTATTTTAAGTTTTGTAGCATTTCTACTTAAATTCAATATTAATATTCAGGATTGAAATTTTTTCTGTACCTATGTGTGTGTGTGTGCGTGTGTGTATATATAGATAGATTGATAGATATAAATAAAAGAGCATATATATATATATATATATATATATATATATATATATATATATATATATATATATATAAAGATGGATTTTTATGCACAGAAATCAACACGTATCAAGGCCCGGAGGCCAATCGACGATAAACCTTTATGAGTATACATTACTCAATGTGGTTAGTAAAGATAAACATGAGAATAAGGGGGACGGCACATCAAGAACGTTGGCCTTGAAGACAATAAGATTGTAGTGAGCTTGAAAGCAGGCAATCGGAACAGAGTTCGACAGACGTGCCGTCCTTAGAAAGAACGTTTTTTAATGGAATTCATATTTATGTTTAGGCACCGATAAAGAGTGGGGAAAGTTATTGATAGCAATTTTAGCAAGATGAGTGTTTCTTGTAAAGGTTTTGGGAGGGGACCATAGTTTTAAGCTCAGTTGGGCAATTGCCTGAAAATAACGATAACGCAGAGACAGGCTAGCAACGTTTCTTCCGTGGGAATAAGTTGCAGGGAAGAGAAAAGGACACCCCTAAATAACAATTCTATTTTTTACTCTGTCAATGCAGGATAAACTGCTCCTAGCAGCTCCTGTCCAGATGTGTTAACAGTACTCCATCATTGTCCGTACCTGGCTTTTATATAGGTAGAGAACTGCATCAGGATTATATATCTACTGAAGCGGTAGAAGCATCTCACCATTTTCCCATCAACCTTAGCAATGGATTTGATATACGAGTTCTATTTCAGGTCAGGAATAAAGGTCAAGCATAGAAACTTGTCAGAACATGGAGCCTTCCCAAGTTGGGAGCCATTCATTTCAAACGATGCCAAATCGGAATTGGAGCGTAGGTGGTGTAGAGATTGAAGCTTGGTTTTAGATTCATTAAATGTATCGATTCACTTCTTTCCCCATTGTAATACATGCCCAAGATCAGATGAGAGAGAATACGAGAGAAAATGGTCTTTACGGTCTTTGATGTGCTACCATAGCTGGTAGTGGCATAAGCATAAATGTCTACGAATGATGTAAGGATGTGATTTGGATGATAATTAATGCACATCAGGAAGAGAGTTGGATCCAAGATAGAGTCTTAAGGGATTCCAGCAGTAATACTGAGCTTCTAATTTCTGCTCATCAACCACTACTCCTATGGACCTATTAGAGAGAAATAGTTTAATAATTGAGCAAACATTTCCAGCTAAACCATAGCTGAAGATCTTGTGAAGTAAACCTGTATGGCACACCTTATCAAAGGCCTTTGATATGTCAAGAGCAATTGTCCTCAGGATGAAGCCTCCGTCGATAGATTTGCTAATCCTATGAGATATAACTGTAAGCATTTGTGTTGTAAATCTAGCAGAATTGAACCATAATGCATTACGAAAATTGTGTTTTGTCTAATATGTTTGACTACGTCTCTATTTAACACAGATTCTAGCAGTTTACTCATGGTGCACATGAAACGTATTGGTCTATACTGAGAAAGAGATTAGCGATCATCTGAATTCTTAAATACAGGGAATACTTATGAGATTTTCAAGGTGTGGGGAAGCGTTTCCACTTAAGACAATGCTTAAATAACGTTGTAAGTATGGCCACTAATTCTGGTTGAAACTTTTGGAGCACTATAATTGGAATACCGTCAGGGCCAATTGCTTTACGGGAATCAAAATTTTTGTATTAGCTTGGTAACATCTCGCACAGATATTTGTGTGTCTCATAGCGTGTTTTAGGTGCACAAGAAAACACTGGGGGTTAGTGTTTTTGTCATAAAGGGTAGAATTAGCTGCAAATATCTTGGGAAGGGGTTGGCTTTGTCTGATGCTGACGAGATTGCCTCAGGTCCATCGATGACAGTTGGTATAGGGCACACACTTTTGTTCAGGATTCTGTTTGCTATTTTCCAAATCTGACCTTAGCTCTGCTCAACTACTTTGGATATGACGGGTTGAGCATACAACTCTCCCGCATTCTTTATTACCTTTTACAAAGGTGGATGGTGGATCTGAAGGCGGTTTTTGTCTGAGTACATCGTGGGGGAAACGGCTGGGTTCATGAACAATCTGAGTGAGGTAATAAACAATAGAGAAATCGTGACAAAACCTCCCCTCGTCATCGGTCCTGTTTGAGTGGGTTAACACTTCCAAATGATGTACATTGAAGTCTCCACACACGTGATTGTTTGATGAAGAGTAGGAAGGCATGACGTGGTCCATTTTCCCAGCATTTAAAGGTAGTAACTAAACTGTTGTGGGGGTGATAGTGCAAATATGGACGCGGCAGTGTTAGCAAGTGCAACCCGGAAGCAAATGTAGGGTAAATCTCGTGAGATGTTTCTGCCACATGGAAAATCGTTTTTAATGTAGGCAAACACTCCATTCCCATGGCGATGTTCGGGGTAGAGGTTAAGTTAGAGAATTATTTTAATTACCAACTCATCTCGAGAAGTAGTCGATCCAATGCTAGTCTTGCGTACGAGTCAGGATATGTCTCCTGTAATAGGGTTTGAACCTCTGGAAGGTTGGAACGCAAACGCCTAATGTTGGAGAAAGAGACATGTTAGTGGATGGTATACGTTGGAATTTGGAGATCTTGGTTTGATCGGATATTTTTTCTGGAAACCTTTCATGATTGGGGTTTGAGCAGGACAGAGAGGGAAGTAAGAGAAAAGGTAATGAAGAATTTTTTGTAGCAATGGTAAGGTAAAGCCGTAGCAATTACCCATCAAGATGCCCGACTAGAAGCTACTGCATGGTCTAGAATCCATTCACCAAATGGCAATACAGCAGCCACAGTACTTTGCAGCTGCTGATAGGACAGCCTTCTGAGTGGTTAATCCTAGATCTGGGTCCTTGACTATCAGGCGGATAACATCAGCCCAGTTTAATCGTTTACCTCCAACACCCTTACTACTGACATGGCTATAATGGCAGACAAAGAAGCAGACTATCCAAAATGTCAGGCAACTGTTCACACAAAATACTGCCGATCTAGTAAACAGCTTTTTCTTTCTTTGTCAGAAAAATCACTAATTGAAATAATCAGGACCGTGTGACACATAAGGAAAAGCGAGATTTACGGAACTGCCGATAACGCATCCACAATTCATAGTCTACTCTCCATTAAAAAAGAATTAAAGAGACTTATTAACATTTATTTAGTAAAAGTCCGTAGCTCTAATTTGAAATTAAAATATTATTTGAAGATACCTTCGTCTCCAATGTTTACACGGGAGTTTATATAGTAGAATCCATAAGATACTTTTAATGATGGATTTCATAATTTTTTTGGAATAGCCTACATAAATTTTCATTTTAAGAACTAACTGAAATAAGTTTATATTAAACAAAATTCATAGAATTAACAAGTATAAAATAATTTAGCACACACACTGATGGTGATTATGGTGTGTTGAAATATGGTCCCATAACATGTAGTCTGAAGAATGAAAGCTCCACAGGCGATATTGAATTTTAGCGACCTTAGACAACGAGAGAGTATAAAGGAAATAAAATAAAGAGGGACAAATTACATTGTTTACGTTTCTAGTACAACGATATTAATTTTTTTTCAAATATTCACAAGTGCTAGCTTCCACGCAGTAACCTTCATTTCTACAAGAGATATTTTTTGGGGCGAAAGGTAGTAGTGACCGAGAGAGAGAGAGAGAGAGAGAGAGAGAGAGAGAGAGAGCGCAATGAAAATGTAACACATAACGAAAGATTTGAATAAACAGACAATATACTCGTCTTCAATAACAACACAGGTATAACTTCAAATGAACACAAAGAGAAAATACTTAAATTTCGTAACAACACGGCTAAAACATCAAATTAACTGCGACAAAAAATGCACTGGAATTAAACACTAGTAAAACCTCAAATTATATTCATAGAAATATGGCCAAAATAAACAATACATGCATAACTTCAGAAATATATACTTAAAAAGAAATCACCGCCTCGAAGCCTACAATAGATCCCGTAGTCTGAGTAGACGCCGAATATTAGCATGGAGAGAATCTAGAGATCAGATAGATGAGGCCAAACAAGAAGCAAAAGAATACATTGAACATATAGAAGTCGCATTTTTAACATTTGATATAATATGATAAACGGCAACTATCACTGTCTCGATTTTCCAAAGATGCTGAGATATATCTTAAATAACTTAATCCCAGAGATACAACCAGGCTAAGATTATCATGACGATTGAAATATGGCGATTGATGTGTCGCTAATGGACATGTGTTGTGTATCAATAAATGTATTAATACATATATATATATGTATATATATATATATATGCATATACACAAACTCATTTATTTATTGTGTATGAGTGTGTGTGTGGTTATGTATGTTCATGTTTATATCAGGGGTTGGGAGAGAAAGAGAGAGTAAGCGAAGAAATACATGGAAAGAGACTAAAAGGTAGAAAAGGGAAATGCAAGGCATAACATTGTTTTGTAAAATATGACCGATATTCCACATGGAAATATCGTATTAATAAATCGAAACTTGTCTTAAAGGGTGAAATACGATTGATGTTCAAAAAGTAATGCCTTCTTTTTCTTAACCCGAAAAGATCAGAGAAAATTGACCATGGCGTTGTCATTATTACTTGAAAATTTAATTTCTGTTATATGAGAGATTTTAGAAAGTAACATGTACCTTGGACGTGCGTCTGAATTTGAGCTGCGTCAGTGAAATCCTGGAAGAATAGTTGTTCTTGTGTAAAAAAAAAATATTTTAGTGCAAAAATGGTCGCTCGTTATCCATCGTATCATTTTAACATTTTTATTTTAAAATGTTCTTTTTAGAACGAACCTCATATGATAAAACACACTTCGAGCACTTATCACTGACAAAATTCATTGAGAGAGGTGATACCTATGCAGATAAAATATTACTCGACAATGATGGTCGCTCGTTTTGATGAAATCATTCCTGACTTCCGTAAATCTTCAACATTTGGGGTAACATATATACAAGTTTTAACATTTGATTTTTTTTTTCGTATTATGCAAATTTTTTCGAATTTTCCATTATGAGATTGACACTATGGACACAAAAGAAAACAATAATATCCATATATGTTCCGTCCAAAAAAAAAAAAAACAAAAAAAAGAAAAACAACCTTTTCAGCTTCCAATGAACCAAAATTGGAATAACTTACTCGGTCAGGTGTTACGTTGCGAGGGCTGTATGACTGTGTATTTACGGCACCAGGAGTACTATTTTGTATTGTCGAGGTGTGTATGATATCGACGTGTGCATTATGTATGTGTGTCTTACTCGTATAGTATCAAGTATCAAGTGATATAAATATTATGACAACAAATACATTTTAACAACGGGCATGTGACAAAAGGAAAAACTATAGCAATTATCCGGGGTTGTAATATCGAGCTAATCGCAGAAACCTACGTGGTCTATCCCTTGTCCTGTTTGACATGTCCTCGGGATTATGTCAAAATATAGTTTTATTTCTATCCCAATGAATCAACAATCACCTGTTGTGCTTTCTGCAACTCTTATTTCTTGTTTCTCCATTGGAAAGCTGCCGCTGGTCTTAGACTAACGTATTGTGATCCTCTCTATTGAGCTCCATCACTGTCGGACGTGACCCGCTTCTCTCTTCCTCGATCTTTGATTCCCAAACCATAACTTCTTATTACATTAACTTTATTTCTAATAATAATGTGAATATGAAGGCACGTTACTGCCAGCTTGTTGGACCCCAGATTTTCGAATTCCTAACAAAATTGTTTTGTTAAACTCAACTCTAATTATAAACAATATCCCAGACTTCGACTTCAATAAAAAAAAACAACAAAGATTTCAAAATTCTTTAAATATAATTTACGAAATACAATTTCTCAAATAGTAATAGTAATCAGTTGATTCATAAATTTATAATAATTTCCGATTGTTCTATTTCTGCGTTTCAAGTAGCAAACAGTCTAACTCAGGCACGAGTTAGTGGCGCACGTATATTTAACACACCACACCAGTATATGATACCTCCGTTAAATAGGCCTACTCAATAAACCACACCTTAAAATATATAAATTTACGATTAACGTCGAATATGTTGAACTGATGAACTGACATTTATGCGCACTAATGTCTAAAAGTCATCTGTACATTCTTAGTTCCTACAACTATTTGGTCTTTATATTTACTGCGTTTTTAATATTTGAGATATTTACACTCGTTGTAAGGTTGAAAAGCCTATCTACTCTGTATTTGATTACTAAACTATCGTTTTATTAACGTTCAACTCAAACTAATGCAAAACAGTATGCGTGTCCCATCAAGTCATTATCTGTCTTCTTGCGAAAATTATGAAAATATAAATACTTTTTGAATCATTGCGCACGATATTGCGTTACATTACTTCATCTTTTAAACTATTGTGATACGTATAAATGTACTCTGTATATACAGTGAATATAGTGGGTATTATCGTACTGTAGAATGCGGTGGTCAAATGTATATATAAATAGATGATTGAGAAGCTTGTTTGTGGACAGGTATCCCATGGTCTATAGCGTGGAATTCGTGACCGTCAACTTGATGTTTAATCGTTAGAAGTCTTGTTGAAGATAGGTGTTAATCTACCAACACTGAAGAACTGCGATGCAGCGAATTCAGAGAATTACTAACATGTAAGCCCCGTCCTCTCATTGGGAATTCTACTGGGGTAAGGGATGTCTCCCGCTGCTCGCTTAGCGCAACGCAAATATCATTTTTGTAAATAGAGAACAAATACGAGCACTGTATAAAAAGAACATTCAAATGTTTATATAAATATACATTTGAGAATATCATTTGCAGAGAAATTATCCCATCAGCCAAATTCTGGTAACTACTGAATAAACTTAATGACTCTATGTTAAGACTCATGTACAATGTAATGTGTTTGTCTAGCCGCACTTTTGAGCCGTGATTCAGCTAAACATCCTATCTATGAATTACTATTATATATATATATATATATATATATATATATATATATATATATATATATATACATTATATGGAAAAATGCGCGTGTGAAAAGTAATATTCTTAAGATTTTATTAAACCTGGAAAAGTAAAGGACAAGAAATTCAACCTGGAAAAGTAAAGAACAAGATATTCTAGTAAAGTAAAAAATAAGAATTTTGTAGACTTAACATATTGCAGCTAAAAATAAAATTTGAATATTGATAAATATTTTATTTATTATTTGCATATGTTGTTTATTGTTGAGTTAGAAAGGGTGTCAGTCGCTGAGTTGAACTTATTTCCCCCCTATTATTTGCATATATTTAGGTAGTGAAAATTGTTTGAATAAAATTAATTCATTAGTTAGTTAGTTAGTAGATGGAATTAATAATTTTATAATTTACATAAAAATTAATAATTTTATTATATCATGATTAGGATCATTTAATTCTTTCTATTTTTCCAGGCATTGCTATTGTATTAATATATAAATTTATAATGTTTATTAATGATTATCAAAAAAAATAGTTCTAAAACACACATTTATGCAATATTTATCATTCAATCACAGTAGTTCCGAGCCAGGGTCTCTACCGAGACTGCGGTTCATGAATTCGTGATCGGTATAGAGCGTAAACTAACAAAAAAGAAGATGGCACTCGGTGTCTTTTTAGATATCGTTGGAGCTTTTGACAACATACCCTTAAGTAGTATTTTCAAGTCGCTACGAGAACTCAATGTGCCACCAGTACTCATCCGATGGATTGAGTATATGGTGAAGCACAGAACAGTTCAAGTAGAACTACTGAGGGCAACTGTTAAACGGGAAGTAGTTAAATGAAACCCCCAAAGTGGGATTTTATCACCATTACTATGGAACTGTATGCTGAATCCTCTTTTAAAGGAGTTTAAAAATAGGAATATTTATGCCCAGGCTGCTGCTGATGACATCGCAGTGCTGGTCGCGGGTTCAAAAGCATCATTGGTCAGACGCATTGCCAAAATGGGACTACATTTTTCATCAAATATGATAACGAAAAATTTGAGTTCATTCAAAGAATATGTATATCATAGAATTCACTAATATTTTTAATCGATAAATTCACCATTTTTTGCTATAAAATCATAAGGAAAGTTAAAAAAATTAGTTATTAAAGAAAAAGTTCGGTTTTTTATTATGAAAAAAAAAACGATACACGGGATTTAACCTAAAACCTTTCCACCAACCCCCGGTACTCTAACCGTTACGCTAACATGTCATATTGGCAAGATCGCAGTAAAAAATATTTATATATAAAAAAAAGTTATGCAAAATAAAAAAAGCGTTAGTCACTTATGTACTTACTCTCCTGTTTGTGAATCCACATATTTGGTTGTAACTTTTTTCTACTGAACCAATTTTCGAATTTTTTTTTCAAAATGTAGCTAATGAGGTGTTCTATCCAACTATATAAACTGTTTGACATTTGGTTGCGAACGGAATTAGTGGTGGGGGTTTGAATGTGTCTCGATTCATTTAATTTCGGACTTCAGCATATATTCAACCACTACCGTGGGTGAATGATATATATATATATATATATATATATATATATATAGAGAGAGAGAGAGAGAGAGAGAGAGAGAGAGAAAGAGAAGGGGAGGGAGAGAAATTAAAAATAGCCTTAATCAAAATAACAGAGCAGCAGATTAATCTCTGATCGATGGTGTAATTGTCCGTAACCTTTTAATATTTTCTTCAATTTTAAATATGTCAGCCACTATTTATCGATAAATTATGATGTATGTCTCGTACCTTTAGGCAACGAAAATCGGACAAATAAAATACTCAAGTGATTGCTTTTATAGCACTTTCCAAAAATTATATGTAATTGGTTTATAGTTGGTGACATTAGTCGTTATTTTGGCACGACACAAGGGGATCGTTCCAATCAGATAAAAATGTATGTTTGTAATATTTACTTATCTATCTGATTCTTTTAAGTCTTCATCTTTTATTTTCGTACACGCTCCTTTCCCAATATCTATCTATCTCCATCGATATCCTTGTCTCTTCTTTCAATGTGTTTTTTCTCTTTCTCATCCCGTCTCGTTATATATATATATATATATATATATATATGTATATATATATATATATATATATATATATATATATATACATGGGGTGCTAAAATAAAAGTTACATAATACCATAATCAGGTCTCTAAGGACAAACATTAGAGACAAATAAATTGAACCCCTTTATATCTATGGGATGTTGAATAACTCTTGGCAGAAAAAAAACAAAATCCGGGATAATAACAATATATTTTTGTACAACGATGAAGATTTAGATTAGGAATGCATATATAGAAGGGGGTAAATAATTAGTAACTATCAAAAATTTAGTCTGTCTCTCACTATGCTTTGTTGTCCTCCATTTTCTCTTAATGATATTCCTCTTTTCTCATCCGCATCTTTAATAAACCCAATGAATTAATCTCCTTGTGTTATTTATTTTCATTCTAACGTGAATATTCTGAAGTGGTGTTTTTTTCTGTACCCATATTATGCTATATTACTGACTTTTCTCTTCTTCTGATGAGGAGTATTGTGCTTTGAAATGACAAGATCATAACACATCCTAAGGTTTGCCCTTTTTGACCTGACAATTTATTAAAGTTCTCTCCAAGTTTGATATGGTTTACTAAATAATAAACACGTTTTTATCTAAAATATGTTAGTTCAGTAATTATATATATATATATATATATATATATATATATGCCCCATATTTTCATATATAAACAGATTAACATATAGAGATCTAGATAAGTAGAGCTAAAGAGCGTGAGAGGGAAGATATACTTCTTCTTGCGTCTGACCAGTAGCAAATTTGCATTATTTACACTTTCTAAAATTATAAAAGTGGACTTTATTACTGATGAGAGGCACATCATTAACGGAAATAATATCGAAGGAGAATGTCATAACATGTCATTTGGTTCGTTATTAGCGTTCAGTTTCTGAACAATCGTTTGCTTTTACAGATAACACATCAAGTCGGTGTAGATGTATTCTTTTTTGTCAGATATTCTTAAGCAAAACAAGTTTTTGAGCTGAACTTGTAAAAACACGAGTTACGAAAATGTATAATTTATGTGTGGTAAATTTACAACATGTGAATATCGCTTTTTTTATTGAGAACAACATCATCCTGGAATAATCTCATAAGAGCTAGAGACCTAACAAAATAATAAATACTTTCACATATAAGGCTAGACGAACCTTTGCAACATAAAACTAGATATGACAATCTACCTTGTTAACATTTTTTTTATTTAAAGAGCAGATCGTAAAATAAACATTATTTATACTGGTAACTGCGCGTGTCGCTAATAATGAACTAATATAGACTAACACCTGTATATAATCGTGGAAGTTATTTTTCGTACATCTGTAGATTTTATCAACTGTGTATTAAAATTATTTCACCGAAAATGTTCAATGTAAGAGTATAAAAAAAGATACGAGATTAAAAATATAAATATATATTTACGCGTACACTTTCTCTCTGTATCTCCTCTTCCCCCTCATTAATTATTTCCACTAGCGTTTAAATAGCCATTAGGTTAGTTAAAAATATTTTCTTTTTCATTATTCTCCTGTTTTTCTTTAATAAATATCAAATACAATTTATTTTGTCATTGCCTATGGCAATTTGGAACTTTAACCTGATCATCTGAATTTAAAAACTTTAAACAAACGAACATACTTCTACAATCGGAAACTATCAATAATGAAACATATTAATTTTTGCAAGAAATGCTGCTGTTTTTTACCATTGATTTTTTCCAGAATATTTCGGTTTTTACACACACTTAGTAAATCCTCAGACATTATGGATCTTAAACTTTTTTCAAGGAACAATTCTGCATTTGGATACTATTCAACCCATCCTTTCTTTACATTCTAGATTCATTCTCTTCAGCTATGTCACTTAAATGTATTTCACTTTTTATATCTTTCACTGTATGTGCTACTTGCCAAATCATTGCGAACCATTATAAGAATTCTGTTACAATATTCCTCTGAAGAGATTAATTACGTTATAAACTCATGTGTTAATGACATACATTTAAAATGGAAAAATGGTGCTGCCTCAACAAGACAATATTCAACATAATGTGTTACCGGAAAATTATTTTACCGACAAATATTTAGTAATATGAAGCTATTAAAATAAAATACTCGAGTAAAAAAAATGTGTTATTCCTTAAGCAGATTTGCAACAAAAATATGATTAGCATTTTGTTTCATTTTAAAGATTTTAAATATGTATAAATGTTTTTATAAAACTCGATTATAATATTGATTATTTTTTTACAGAAATCGAATTATAAATTGCATAAAACACAATGGAATATAGTTCACAATTATCTAATTATATCAATAAAGTTTTGAAAATGTTGTAAAAAAAACATCGATTGTAAAATTTTAAATCAGTCAATTTTCCATACATTTTGTTATTAAAAAAGAATCATCAGATTATTTTCTATTAAAAAAACTAAAAATCGGCGACTTATAAATAAATTTTGTCATTATAAAAATAGGCATAATTTATGTATAATAGTTTATTTTAATGAAGTAAAACATATTTTCTCATGATTATTTTAAAAATAAACATGTTAATCGTTTTAATGAGAACATCTATTGAGAATTAGCTTATGTAGGATAGTTTGCTATGTTTTCTTTTGAAAATAAAAATGTAATTAAAAATCGTGTTTTTATTTCGATAGAGGCTATTGATTATTTACTAATTTTATACTGTTTTCACAATTAAAAATCTTTTGATGATGTTTTATACGCTATTTCTGTCGTTTTTTTCTGCAAAAAATACAAAAACTATAATAATCTTTTTTAAAATAAACAAAATTAGAAATACTTAAAAATTTTAAAAGTGCAATCAAATGCCAATTTCATGCTATAAATGCATCAAGCTTATCTGATTCAATTTTTATAAAACATTTTTCATCCTTGTACCTTCTTTTTTAATTAATAATTATCACTAAAAAAGTTTCCTGTAAAATATCTTGTTGAAAAATTCCTGTTTTAGCCAATCAAAATACCTTTCCTTTAAAATTATATTATCAACAACATTAAAATGATAATTTCAACAATATTAATAACAACAACCATTATAAAATAATTTTTAGATAAAACTTGGTTGGAATCATGTTAAAAGTATAAAATAATGCAGTATTCACAAAAGAGTATAACTTTCTGAGTTATAATGATTCATAGCAGTGCCGCTTTTTGCCTGCAAGCATGCAGTTATAAACCAATACTGTGCTGAGCTGATGGTTGAATTTAATGGTAGAAGGCCATTGTTAATGTTTCTATATTCAGACTTGATGCATTCCCTGCTTTTGTCAATGATTTGAGTCTTTTTCATATTTTTAAAAGAAATATTATTATTGTTCTACATCTCGGAAAGGAACATTTACATTATGAGACGTATTAGTGTCACAGACAATATTTCACTTGCCATATTTATTTTTAAATATGCAACTATAATGTAGAAAATCGAATCTAATTAAATGGTGCACATTAGCTGGTTTTACATGAGAATTTGTATCGAAAATATATATTATTTATTGAAATTCATCATTAGGAAATGATTTCATCAAGTACTGTAATATGAATATAAAGTCTATTTAACACTTTTTTACACGGCGATCATCCCTTATCAAGGCCCGGAAGCAACTCAGGGATAAGGGTTATTGCAGGTAAAGTAAGTTTGTATGGGGATTTAATAAAAGTGTCTACTTAAGGAGGCGGTTCGTCATCGTCATGATTTTTTTTACGTTTAATTTGAAGACATCCTGGTTGTAGTCAGGTGGAAAGCAGGCAGGCAAAACAGAGTTCCACAGACGTGCAGTTCTAAGAAAGAAGTTTTGTTCATGGGATCTACGTTTTTATTAAGGCATACATAAAGAGTGGGGAAAATTTTGACAGTGGTTTCAGCTAGACGGGTGTTTTTCGTAAAAGATTGACGCGGAAGACGAGAGATTGGAGCTCTGACGAGCACCTGCCATGAACATTATGATAAAATAAAGATAGGCTCGCAATGTCTCTTCTGTGGGAGAAAAATTGAATGGACACGAAAACGACATCCTCCACCAAGCATCGAAGTCTATTTTGTACTCTGCCAAGGCAGGATAGACTGTTTTAGCAGCTCCTGCCCAGATATGGCAACCGTATTCCATCCTTGGGTGTACTTGGTTTTTGTATAGATACGGAATTGCATCAGTAGTGAGATATCTTCTGGAGCGGCAGAAGGATCCCACCATCTTTCCAGCGACCTTGGCAACAGACTTGATGTACGTGTTCCATTTCAGATCAGGAGTAAAGGTCAAGCCCAGAAGCTTGGCAAAACATGGGGCTTCTCTTAGACGAAAGCCATCCATTACAATTGGTGACAGATGGTGATCAGAGCGTTGATGATGTAAAGGTAGGAGCGTGGTTTTAGATGCATTAAATGTAACCAGCCATGTCTTCCCCCACTTCATCACGCGCTCGTGACTCGAGGAGAGAGAATCAGAGAGATCTTTGTCATTTACAGCCTTTGATGTGTTGTCGTAGATGGTCGTATCATCAGCATAGATGTCCACGAATGATTTAAGTATGTGTTTAGGGAGATCATTGATGTAGATCAGAAAAACATTTGAGGCCCAGGATTGACTCTTGAGGAACTGCAGGCTTCTGATTTTTGTCCACCGACCACTACTCTTATGAACCTATCAGAGAGAAATGATTTAATGATATTTCCAGTTATACCGTAGCTGGAAATCTTGTGAAGTAGGTCTTTATTCCATACGTTGTCGAAGGCCTTTGATATGTCAAGAGCAATTGCCCTTGAAAGGAAGCCTTTGTAAAGAGATTCACTAATCCTATGAGATATAACCGTTAGCACATCTGCGGTAGATCTTGCATAACGGAAACAATATTGCGTGTCACTTAGAAGGTTATTTCTGCTGAGATGGTTGACTATTTCTCTATTTAATATGGATTCCAGCAACTTACTCATGACACACAGGAGACTTATTGGTCTGTACTGAGAGGGAGATGACTTACCACCTGAATTCTTAAATACAGGCCATACTTATGAGGTTTTCCAGGGTGTTGGAAAGAACTTCTCCTTAAGGCAACGTTACACAACATATTTCCTTTCAGTAGGAAAGGTCCGAGTGACTTTTACCAAGCGCTCAGTATACCATTTCATTTACAATGATTGATCACTGAAGAGTCATATTTGAGCAAACCTTTTAATAACAGTGACATTTTATCGATCGGCACAGTTTGGGATAAAGAGCCAGATTTAGGGTGAACTTCCATTCACTACTCTGTAGTCATTGGCAGTGATTTTCGTCTATTTTAACGCATTCTAATGCCGCATTCTCTTCAAAACTGAATAATTGTTTGGAACTGCCAAGACATTTGTTTATCAAATATTTTCAAAATGCAATGGCACCTTCTTGTTGGCAACTATTAAAAACGCCAGTAATTGGTTGTCTAAGGCCAAGCAGACGGTAAGTTCCATTTCTTTCTAATTGCTGATTTTGAAATCAATGTTCGGAGTTCTTTATATGATGTAAGACATCAACTGGATATGGTAAATTGTCTGAACAATGATGTTAGAAAAACAATAATTTCTTTCATTGATCAATTATAGGTGCAAATTATTTTGATCATTTTAATTGTAAATGTGCGCCCATTTTCTATGTGAACTACTAGTTTTGCCTCATAATGTTTGTCTCTAATGAGTTGTTCGTGTATAAGTTTTTTTCGCACCGTGACAAATAGGGAGCCTTAACAGATAAATCGATAGTGGTTGTAAATACACCCTGTCTGTTGTGCCCACAATTTATTATATTTAGGCAGTGCTCTGTGTGAGAGATGGTCAAATTATTAGGGTCAAATCAATCAGATAGTTATTGCACAGCTCCTAATTACGTGACAAAATCTACATAGGTCATTCCGTTTTAAAAGACATCAGATATCAAGGCAACAATACTATATTCGATTGAAATGCATTAGATATTTTGTCAGTCCAGCATACCGGAATTACAAATGTATGTTTATCTAGTCACACTAAATCTATGAGCAAGCTTACGGATAGCTTGCATAAATTCAACATTGATGGCATAATATGTATACTCAAATGTTATAGTCACAAAAGCAATGTTTTCATTTTCCATTTATATTTCAGTGAGTTTACCCTTGTACCATTTATAAGTTATTTGCCAACATCAATATTTTGATGCAACATGCATCTAGCATCCACTCAAATTTTCAGTAAAGTCAGAGGCCTTTTTTATATTTAGAAGATTTTATTGTCTTTTTGGGGGGTATTAATGGCTGCAATTTCAATTGTATGAATACTATTTTACAACATTTCATTGTTCATTGCATCAACATATATTTAGATACAATGCAAATAATATGCATGTCTTTTTAAAATTTGTAAAAATCAGTAATTTGATCAATATTTATTTTTGTTGAGGATTGATGCTCTGCCTATTAAATATTTCTATGCGCTGATAAATTAGTAATCTTACTCGGACTTTGTTAAAAATAACACTACAGTGTTCATTGCCATCTTTTTGCCTCATATTGATGCCCAATTAATCATAATCTGAATATAACAGCACATTTATACCAGCAAATCTTGAATTTGATTTTCTAGCATTCTGAAAAGATATTTTGGAAAATACAAACTTCTTACTTATATAAACTAGCGTTTACATATGACGGCCACCTGCTGAATTAATCTCTTATATATATATATATATATATATATATATATATATATATATATATATATATATATATATATATATATATATATATATATATATTGTGTACAGAAAGTTGTTAGTTGAGACAGATCATTGGTACCGTCGGTTTCAAGCCCGATAATAAGGCCCGTTTAAGGTATCCTTATCAAGCTCTCTTCAGCCAATATTCGTCTATCTTATAACCGGAAGTGTGAAGTATATATACCTCGCGAATCCACGTTCAAATCTCGTTTTGTTTAATTCCCCCCCCCCTTTTTTTTTTTTATCTATCTATCTATCTATCTATCTATATATATATATATATATATATATATATATATATATATATATATATATATATATATATATATCGAGTAATGTAATACCTAATTTTCAACTTTGAATTATTTAAATTTAAGATCTACTTTCGAAAAAATGTTTTCTTTTTCATACTTTTATATTGACATTTTTCGGTGCAATAATTTCAATACTCTAAAGTATATATATATATATATATATATATGATTAGTTTTTTTTGGAAAAAGAATTCCAGCAGAGTGCTCAATTAAAAGGAAAATCCAAATTTTAAGAGCGTACTTATATTTTGTGTACAGAAAGTTGTTAGTTGAGACAGATCATTGGTACCGTCGGTTTCAAGCCCGATAATAAGGCCCGTTTAAGGTATCCTTATCAAGCTCTCTTCAGCCAATATTCGTCTATCTTATAACCGGAAGTGTGAAGTATATATACCTCGCGAATCCACGTTCAAATCTCGTTTTGTTTAATTCCCCCCCCTTTTTTTTTTTTTTTTTTTTATCTATCTATCTATCTATATATATATATATATATATATATATATATATATATATATATATATATATATATATATATCGAGTAATGTAATACCTAATTTTCAACTTTGAATTATTTAAATTTAAGATCTAATTTCGAAAAAATGTTTTTTTTATATGAATCGATTTTAATTTGAACCCCATTTAATTTCAAAATCTCTTTCCTTATGTATAAAAACTTCAAAATCTGTATTGGTATCGGTTAAAAACTTAAAAATTCGTTTAATTATATCGAACATTTAAAAATTTCCAAAAATACGTTTAAAGTTTTAAAAAATATATTTTTAATTATATCGAATCACGTTTAAAAATTTCGAAATACGTTTAAAAATTATTTTTAAAAAACACAAATCTTTCAAGGTTTGGGGAAGTGAGTATTTATGTATCCTAAGTGATTTCCCTAGTTTATTAACATTATTATATTTTTCTATAGTTTTAAATTCGAAATAGATTATAAATTACATTTATAAAATATATATATATATTTTTTTTTTTTTATATATATATGACATTAATTAAAAATCTATAATATAATTGCGATTAAAATCCAAGTTTACCGACTAATTATTTATGTATTTACAATTTTTTTCCTTATATATATATATATATAAACAACATCTAAGTGTTGTTCTTTTCATTGATCCAATTTATTAGGAACCCCTTCCTTCTATGTATGCAGCTTTTCAAAGCTTCACTCCTCACATTTAAACATTTTATTTTTGGGTCATGAATGGACCGGAGGATGTAGTATTTCTCTGCGTTACAGAGTGAGCATTGACTTAATTCCGGGACGTATGCTGGTCTATGCTCTATTTTTCTCCATTTTATGGAAAAGGGTGTATTTTTTCTTTAAGCTCCCACACGCGGGTAGCTAATGCTGTATTCATCCTTGTTTTAGCTCTAAAGGAGCTCATATGTGCATAATATCTTTGTTTAAATTGGCCTTTTGTCATACCTATATATATTTCCGGTATATTTGTGGATTGTTCCGTTACTGTGGCCTCATAGACAAGGGATTCAGCTTTACAATTACCCTCCAATGGACAACTATTTTTGGTCCTGCAAGAGCAGCCTGCGTTATCTATCTTTTTTGGTTCTTTGGATATTATCGACTTTATTGATGGAGCTGTCGAGTAACTAACTTTCACCGTGTTTCTATTAAAAAGTTTATGTAGTCTATGTGTTCTTGGAAAATGTTTGTCTAGAAGGCTAAGAAAACAATGCCCTACTCTAGTTTTAGTGTTCAATGAAAACGGAGGTAAGAACCAGATTATTTTCCGTTTCCTCTTTCGTTTTATATTTTCTTTATTCTGGGTTTGTTGAAATTTTATGTTTTCATTGAACCCACTTTGATGCAGTGCGTCATTATAATATGGTGCTGCTTTCTCGAACACTTCAGCGTTCGAAGAAAGCCGTGAAATCCTTTGGCTAATGTTCGCTACCATATTTTTAAACACTGTGGGTGGGTGGCATGAACCCTTATTTATATACATGAGTTTTTCATTTAGTTTGTGAAAGGGTTTGTGTATTTTCTTCTCGAGATCTAGAGTGGCATCTAAAAAATCTACTCTATCTAAATTTGTCTGTATTATTATTTTAAAGCCTAGTTCCTTAAAAAATTCAGTTAGGTCTTTTCTAAGCCTGTCTAGTGCACATCCATTGTAGTCACGCGATAGGCAAAGTCCATCATCTCTATATAATCCAAAAAAGTGATCTGGGAATTTATATTTCATGGTCTCCAGTAGAAAAAGTAAAAGAGATAAAAGAAAATCAAATCTTAATTTGTGGGCAGACACTAGCGCGGTACTGGACTGGTTTAAAAACATAACTGAACCACACAAATGTAAGTTTACACAACTGGATATCGTCGATTTTTACCCTTCAATCACTAAGGAAATCCTAGAAAAATCGTTGATCTTCGCATCAAAATATAGAAAGATAAGTGAGCTCGATAAGGAAACAATCATGCAAGCTCGACAGACCCTTTTATTTTTTGACGATAAAGCGTGGGTCAAAAAATCAAACCCCGAAGACCCCTTTGACGTCGCGATGGGGGCGTATGACAGTGCGGATATCTGCGATCTGGTTGGACTTTTTCTACTGGAGACCATGAAATATAAATTCCCAGATCACTTTTTTGGATTATATAGAGATGATGGACTTTGCCTATCGCGTGACTACAATGGATGTGCACTAGACAGGCTTAGAAAAGACCTAACTGAATTTTTTAAGGAACTAGGCTTTAAAATAATAATACAGACAAATTTAGATAGAGTAGATTTTTTAGATGCCACTCTAGATCTCGAGAAGAAAATACACAAACCCTTTCACAAACTAAATGAAAAACTCATGTATATAAATAAGGGTTCATGCCACCCACCCACAGTGTTTAAAAATATGGTAGCGAACATTAGCCAAAGGATTTCACGGCTTTCTTCGAACGCTGAAGTGTTCGAGAAAGCAGCACCATATTATAATGACGCACTGCATCAAAGTGGGTTCAATGAAAACATAAAATTTCAACAAACCCAGAATAAAGAAAATATAAAACGAAAGAGGAAACGGAAAATAATCTGGTTCTTACCTCCGTTTTCATTGAACACTAAAACTAGAGTAGGGCATTGTTTTCTTAGCCTTCTAGACAAACATTTTCCAAGAACACATAGACTACATAAACTTTTTAATAGAAACACGGTGAAAGTTAGTTACTCGACAGCTCCATCAATAAAGTCGATAATATCCAAAGAACCAAAAAAGATAGATAACGCAGGCTGCTCTTGCAGGACCAAAAATAGTTGTCCATTGGAGGGTAATTGTAAAGCTGAATCCCTTGTCTATGAGGCCACAGTAACGGAACAATCCACAAATATACCGGAAATATATATAGGTATGACAAAAGGCCAATTTAAACAAAGATATTATGCACATATGATCTCCTTTAGAGCTAAAACAAGGATGAATACAGCATTAGCTACCCGCGTGTGGGAGCTTAAAGAAAAAAATACACCCTTTTCCATAAAATGGAGAAAAATAGAGCATAGACCAGCATACGTCCCGGAATTAAGTCAATGCTCACTCTGTAACGCAGAGAAATACTACATCCTCCGGTCCATTCATGACCCAAAAATAAAATGTTTAAATGTGAGGAGTGAAGCTTTGAAAAGCTGCATACATAGAAGGAAGGGGCTCCTAATAAATTGGATCAATGAAAAGAACAACACTTAGATGTTGTTTATATATATATATATATAAGGAAAAAAATTGTAAATACATAAATAATTAGTCGGTAAACTTGGATTTTAATCGCAATTATATTATAGATTTTTAATTAATGTCATATATATATAAAAAAAAAAAAAAAAAAAAATATATATATATTTTATAAATGTAATTTATAATCTATTTCGAATTTAAAACTATAGAAAAATATAATAATGTTAATAAACTAGGGAAATCACTTAGGATACATAAATACTCACTTCCCCAAACCTTGAAAGATTTGTGTTTTTTAAAAATAATTTTTAAACGTATTTCGAAATTTTTAAACGTGATTCGATATAATTAAAAATATATTTTTTAAAACTTTAAACGTATTTTTGGAAATTTTTAAATGTTCGATATAATTAAACGAATTTTTAAGTTTTTAACCGATACCAATACAGATTTTGAAGTTTTTATACATAAGGAAAGAGATTTTGAAATTAAATGGGGTTCAAATTAAAATCGATTCATATAAAAAAAACATTTTTTCGAAATTAGATCTTAAATTTAAATAATTCAAAGTTGAAAATTAGGTATTACATTACTCGATATATATATATATATATATATATATATATATATATATATATAGATAGATAGATAGATAGATAGATAAAAAAAAAAAAAAGGGGGGGGGAATTAAACAAAACGAGATTTGAACGTGGATTCGCGAGGTATATATACTTCACACTTCCGGTTATAAGATAGACGAATATTGGCTGAAGAGAGCTTGATAAGGATACCTTAAACGGGCCTTATTATCGGGCTTGAAACCGACGGTACCAATGATCTGTCTCAACTAACAACTTTCTGTACACAAAATATAAGTACGCTCTTAAAATTTGGATTTTCCTTTTAATTGAGCACTCTGCTGGAATTCTTTTTCCAAAAAAAACTAATCATATATATATATATATATATATATATATATATATACTTTAGAGTATTGAAATTATTGCACCGAAAAATGTCAATATAAAAGTATGAAAAAGATACGAGATAAGAGATTAAAAATATAAATATATATTTACGCTTACACTTTCTCCCTGTATCTCCTCTTCCTCCTCATTAATTATTTCCACGAATGTTTAAATAACAATTAGGTTTGTTAAAACTATTTTCTTTTTCATTATTCTCCTGTTTTTCTTTAATAAATATCAAATACAAATTGTATATGTAGATAACATCTAGATTTCATTTTATCATTGCCTATGGCAATTTGGAACTTTAACCTGATTATCTGAATTTAAAAACTTTAAACAAACGAACATACTTCTACAATCGGAAACTATCAGTAATGAAACAGATTAATTTTCGCAAAAAAATGCTGCTGTTTTTTGCATTGATTTTTTCCAGAATATTTCGGTTTTTACACAGTAAATCCTCAGACATTATGAATCTTAAACTTTTTTCAATGAACAATTCTGCATTTGGATACTATTCAACATATCCTTTCTGTACATTCTAGATTCATTCTCTTCAGCTATGTCACTTAAATGTATTTCACTTTTTATATCTTTCACTGTATGTGCTACTTGCCAAATCATTGCGAACCATTATTAGTATTCTGTTACAATATTCCCCTGAAGAGATTAATTACGTTATAAACTCATGTGTTAAGGACATACATCTAAAATAGAAATATGGTGCGGCCTCAACAAATTGTGTCACCGGAAAATTATTTTACCGACAACCATTTAGTAATATGAGAGAAACATACTAGAATTAAAAAAAAATGTTTTTTTTTATCTTAAGCAGATTTGCAACAAAAATATGATTAGCATTTTGTTTCATTTTAAAGATTTTTAATATGTATAAATGTTATTATAAAACTCGATTATAATATTGATTATTTTTGTTTACAGAAATCGAATTATAAATTGCATAAAACACAATGGAATACAGTTCACAATTATCTAATTATATCAATAACATTTTGAAAATGTTGTAAAAACACCCATCGATTGTAAAATTTTAAATCAGTCAATTTTCCATACATTTTGTTATTAAAAAAGAATTATCGGATTATTTTCTATTAAAAAAAACTAAAAATCGGCGACTTATAAATAAAGTTCGTCATTATAAAAATAGGCATAATTTATGTATAATAGTTTATTTTAATGAAGTAAAACATATTTTCTCATGATTGTTTTAAAAATAAACATGCTAATCGTTTTAATGAGAAAATCTATTGAGAATTAGCTTATTTAGGATATTTTGTTTTGTTTTCTTTTGAATATATACATTGTAATAATGTGTTCATGCCATCTTACTTTACTGGACTAAATACTAATAGAGCCACGGTTATCGTTCCATTCCCCGCTCTAAAATAATAATTATCCCTTTGGAAACTCTGGCAATTCTCATTGACCTCTGCTATGAAATATTCTGGAATTCCATTCTTCTATATATAAAGAAACAGCTATTACTCCTACAAAGCGTCGATATGACACTTTATTTAGTCCGGCGATGGTGCTAAGAAAAAACACAACATATGTTCTCATAACTATTCAACAAAGACAAAGAATATTTGCGGTTTATAGATATTACACCAAACAACTTCTACGGATAAAACGTACACATATCCACACTACAGTAACTTTACACTTCCATTCTTATGTTTTCACCAACGTGCGTTCGTAAATACAATATACACCTGTTTACATGTTTTCTATTACGATCAGCTACTGCGTTCTCTCGTTGTATATATTCTCTCTCTGTCTCTCTCTCTCTCTGTCCCTCTCTCTCTATATATATGTATATATATGCATATATATATTTAATATGTGAATAATCTACATTTTAAACTGTTTAACTTTTTTAGTTAACTAGATTTTATGTTTACTTGTTTGCAACATTTGTATAATAAAAAAATATAAAAATACGTAACCATTTTCCGTCCATTGATTTTTAAAATTTTTATCGCATATCTTTGCAGATAACATAAGGTTGGTGTAAAAATAATGCCGTTTTTTTAACGTTCAACATCATGTGAAAATACGATATTTTCGCACAAGCCTTATAATTTATTGAAGTTCATATCTGGTATATTACCTTAAGTTACTTACACCAACCTTATCATACAAAATATAAAAATGCATTATCTTCATCCATCCATTGAATTTTTGTTTTATATCGTATGTCTTTGCGGCTAAATAATTTCTATGATTTAATTCTACTTTTTAACTCTTCCCATATAATCCAAAGAAATAAAAATACGTCTTCTTTTTGCATCCATTCATTTTTTGTGTGGTTTGTTGCATTTCTTCTCAAATGTTTAAATAATTTCCAATTTTTACTGACGTACCTCATTTGACAGACTTATCGGTATATTTGGAAGTTAGGGTATTACGGAGTTTATTTCCTATTACGCTACCATGCATTTTTAAGGTACATTTTATTAATTAGGGACCCGAATCCCGTGAAATATTTGATTTTCATGTGCTTACGGGTTAATTCTCAAAATTGCACACACATTACCCTTCTTTATCGTGTGGGTAAATTTTTACATAACGTCCAACTCCAGAATTTACTTTAGAATAATGCCTTCTGTAGGTTATCCACAATGGTAATTACTAGAATGTTCTTCCAATTTTGATGAGAAAGAAATTGTAAACATATAAAACCTGTATCACGCTCTGTAATCCACTGGTTTCCAGGTTTATAAATCTACTTCCCTTATACCGACAATGCCACACCCGTTTGTTTGTTGTTGTTGTGTTTTTTGTTTGTTTTTTGTTTTGCATTCACGGGTGTCTATGTTGACAAGCATTATAACGGCTTAATTTGGGGGAATTATTCCCTTAACCAAAAATATGGGATTGCCTATTCGGAATACCGTTCTTACATATCTATTCCAAACGTTGGTCTTAAGATAGGGAGGTCGGGGGTGTCTATTCCGAAAGTCGTTCTTTACATGGGGAGGTGTATATATATATATATATATATATATATATATATATATATATATATATATATATATATACAGAGAGAGAGAGAGATGTATATAATTTTCATACAGTTTTATGAATTCAAAAGCTCAGCTACTATTGAGTAGAATAATCAAGATAAAAATTCGTTGGAAAGGTAATGACCTGAATTAGTGCGCACGATTATAGAGGGGTTAGAAGACGACACGAGAGCCGCGCTGATCAATTTAGATCAGTCCTACGCGTTCGATACATTCGATCATGGTTTCTTGGAATCTGTTATGGAGACCGCCGCCTTTGGTCCGGACTTCCGCAAGTGGATTTCCATTCTGTATCATGATCCTGCGGTAGCGGTACAAGTAAATCGTAGGATGTCGTAGTCCTTTGTTGTCTCTCGGTCGGTGCGCCAGGGTTGTCCGGTGTCACCTCTGTTGTATGTCTTGGCGTTGGATCCCTTCATTCGCAAAGTAAGGGGCGAGGCGGCTAGACCAGTACTGCGCGGCATACTCTACGTGGTGGAAAATTCGCCAGGGTGTCTGCATACGCTGATGATGTCATCGTTTTCGTTGGGCGAAGGATCGATATTAAAGCGGAGATGCAGGCGATCGATGAGTATAGAAAGTCTCACAGGGGCCGTTGTCAATAGCAGCAAGTCCGTTGGCCTGCGGTTGGACACTTGGACCGGGGTAAACTAGCTTCCAGGTGGGTTCGGCTGGACGAATGGTCCGGTAATGATTCTCGGTGTGTGGTTCGGGTTTGGACTCCAGCTGGACAAAAATTGATCGGAAGTACAGACGAAGGTCGAGTCGTCAGTAAGGACTTGGACTCGCAGGGGCTTATCCTTGAAGGGTCGTGCGGAAGTATGGCAAACTTACGTCTTTCCGTTGATCCTTTACCTCTTGTCAGTACTCAATCTACCTGCGAACCTCTGTAAGGCTTTGGAGTAACTCCTTGTCAAACTTCTTTGGAAAGGGGGAAAGCCGTATGCCCGTAGACATATCTGTACACAAAAACTCTGCGACGGAGGATTGGGAATGCCTGACTTGTTAAGTCATAATATGCCGAAAGATTGGCGTTCCTGAGTCGGACACTGCTTGAGGAATTGCAATGGGTACCAGTTGTGGAGCAAGCTTTTCCACATCTCATATATTCCCTGCCGCTGAAAGTTGCAGAAGTCCGATGGGAGAACGGCAGTTCCTCTCAGAATTCTGAGCCGCCCTTAGGGCATTGCCGGAGTCCAGTGACCTTGCACGGCCTAGGAGGAGGCTATATAGGGATTTACTGATGGGGACCATAAAAGATACGCTGGTTGAGCGGCTGCACAGGTCGATTGAGGAGGTCCTCCCTCAGTGGAATTGGGCGCCAGCCAGAAGCTTTTTAAATAATTCAGAATTCTCTTTGACACGGAGGTTTGTCCGGAATGCGATGCCACTTTTTGGAGTACTTGCCAGGGACTGCAAGATGGATGAATACGTTCCCTTTTGCCTCCGCTGCGATGATCGCGAGGATGAAACAAGGGATCATGCCTTTTTTTAGTTGTAGTTCGGAGGCTCTGGGAATAGGTCGGAGAAGTAACGGCTAGCATGTACCGCGAGCGGTTGGTGCCATTTATTTGGCGTACGTCGTCGACGAAATGGACCCGCCGTTTACTGGGGAAAAACGGTTGGTGTTTCTCGCGATCCTAGCTGTAGCTAGGTTAGTGACGTGGGTTACACATCTTAATATTGTCCGTGGGGTTGAATCTGTTTCAGATCGGTATCTGGTCGGTTATTTTAAGTATCAGCTTAAAGTCAATATCAGATGCGATTGTAAAAGATTACATCGCATAGATTTTGATAGGAGATGGGTGCACAACACTAGTGTGTACATCAAACGAGGCGCTAGGTTTAAGTCTGTTTTCCCACCCTAGTAGTATCGGTCAGGCGGTGCTAAGCTTCAATGGAACCCAGCCCCTTGCAATATATTTAGCGTAGAATTAGTTATGTTGTAACCACTTCGAGTGGAAAATACTTTATTAGGTGCTAGACTTGGGCAGGTATGATAGTTGATCATCCCTCCGATTTTATTTTTCATCGGCACTAGGAGAGCTTCAAAAGATGGCCAGTCAACCCTTTGTTTTGTTCCCCGTCTGTTACCCCTATACGTACATGGGAAGACGCCGTCCATTCCTTATATCGCCTATCCCTATCGAATTTGTTTTCAAAATATCGTCTTTAGGTCTCCCACTCCCCACTAGGGAACGACATGCTTGCTTTCGACTTTCGGGGCCGGAAGACAGTGGGCGCTCCATATGCAGAAATAGGTTGGGAGGATCCTTTACTAACCCGCCCCATAGGCATTCTGCTAATTGTTTTATTTTTCTTTCTTCTTGGGTGCATCTCAGTTTGCCACCTCCCCATCATCTCATCCCTCATTCAATTTTATTTTAAAAAAATAGACTCCTTTTTTTGTACATACAATTTTATTTTGTAAGCATGCAAATATTCATTTTTTCAGATTGTATATAAAACCGACTCATACGCTGGGGAGATTTTAAGTAGATAAACTCCATGGTAAGAATGGGGTAATATGGTGATAGTGTCATTATTTAGGGAACTCAATACAATCTTTTCAAAGACCTAGCTTTAAGTTAGAATGACCCTTGCCACCCACTTCTCCCTACCGGTTCCATGCCTAAGAGCTTTAGGCCCCAAATGAGGCTCTGGCAGTGGATAATGCCAGGGCCGGGGACAACACTAAATAACCTGTTGTTCTTGGCCTTCGGGCCGTGATCAAAGTGTTGTATCTGTCCTGTCAATGAAGGAGAAACCTTCTATAATGGGACAATTATTATTTTTGGTCCCGACCAGAGAGCCATTTTTCCCTTATTTTCAGGGAGTTTATTTAACCCTACATTAAAACGACCTCGTGTCACATTTTGCTTTGGTGAGAAAACAAATAAATTAGAAAGAGTGGGTTTAATATGAATATCACTACACACAATAAAAAAAACGAATTCATAGGAGTATAGATATATAGTTAGATACATCGAAATGATAAAGTTTCCGATATTTTGTGAGAGGTATTAATATTTATTTTAATAACGGAAATATGCACATTTTATCAATAGGCTATACTTTTTGTGTTTTGTAAAATGATATTTCGACCCCCCCCCCAAAAAAAAAAATCAGCGACATTTGATTTCGTTAAAGATCATACTTATTTCTTCAGATTCCAAAGTAATAAATCTTATCAATACGTTGACAAGTTTTTATTTTATTTTATTTTATTTATAGTGCCTTAAGGTAAATATACTGTATATTTTTTATTCGAATAAATTTTCCTTCCATATGTTTAAAGAAATATAGCAATATTATTTCACGATAATCATCTTGAGATAAAGTTAGAAGTGTGATTTCGTAATGTACATGTTATTGTGTTCAGGAACGATTTAATGATTAATCTTTTTCTTAATTTTTTTATTACATTTTCACCCCAAACAAGGCACATTGCCAATCAGGTGTAGGGGGCTACTATCAGGGTCAGCAACTACTGGGACACTATGTAGGGATTTGGGCAGCAAGATGTCGTTTCACGTTGCACTTGAACTTCTGCATGTCAGTACAGTTAGGGAAGCATGATCCTGGAATGGAATTCCAGAGTCTAGCGGTTCTGGGGAAGAAACTACTGGAGTAGAAAGATCTTTTACATCTAGGGATATGTACTGTGTGGGGGTGGGATTTAGCTGCCTGTCGGGTTTGTCGAGGGTGTCTGCGTATAGGGGGCACAAGTGTCTGCAGTTCGTCAGAGAAAACACCATTTAAATACTTGTAGAACAAGTAGACGGATGCAACGTTTCGTCGATGGGACAGGGACTGAAGCTTACATGCTAGTTCAGGGCCTATCAGGTTGGCGACTCTTTTTCGAACCTTGTCTAGGATCGAGAGACTAGTAGTAGACGCACCAGCACAGATGTGACAACAATACTCCATACATGGGCGATGGTGGCCTTATAGAGATACAGGATACTTTCATGTGTCAGTAGTTTTCTAGCACGGTAGAGAGGACCTACCTTTTTTGCAGCGGCCCTGGCAATATTTTCAATATAATTGTTCCAGCTCATGTTTCCTGTGAACGTTAGGCGAAGGAGTTTGAAAGATGTACTCTCAGACAGGGAGCCAATGGCAATTGGTATTAGTGGCAGAGAAGGTTTCTTGTAGTTATTGAAGGAAACCAGTTTGGTCTTGGCAGCATTGAATGTCACCATCCATTTATCTCCCCATTCCACTACAGATTGGAGGTCATCCTCTAGTGTTTTTGCCATTTCTTTAGATATGTGTTCATTTATTTTCCTGTCATGCTTGTTATAGAGTGTAGTGTCATCAGCATATATACCCATCTCAGAGGCAGTTTTGTCGGGGAGGTCATTAATAAATATCAGGAACAATTGAGGTCCAAGAATAGATCCCTGAGGCACTCCCGCATTTATATCATATTGTTTAGATGTTCGACCCTCAAGGACAACCTGGATTTTTCTATTATCTATCTATTCATAATTCTGAATTTTGGCTTCGCAAAAAATCGATTTCATTATTAAATAGCAAACTTCTCAGCCTTGACTGTTAGTAAAACAACGCATACATATTATGATGTAATGCATACTTATTTATAAATATAGAGGCACTTCTCCATTTATTATTATCCAATATATTTCAAAAGGTATAAAAGTATATCTTGCATATTATCCGTCAGAGTCGACACCAGACCATTTAAATCATAAGCCTTATCCGTGATTTATCTCTCAAGCATAGTTCCCTCCTGAGCTATCTACAGATGGATGAGAAAAGTAAAAGAAAGCGTTTTTAAGTCATGTATATGTAATTTAAGCAGGAGTAACAACTTATTAATATTTATTCGGAGTACCGTGCCGAGAGCAACTATGTTATTACTAATTTAGACTCTTTTACCAGCAGTTTTTGCAAAAACAAATCAAAAGCGTGATGCAGACCGATATACACTGCATATCAGATTTACATTCTGTACTGATTAAAACGATAAAGTTGTCGCCCTAGTAAAGAGGACACGATTCTAATTCTGCTTCATGAAAACCGGTTTGTCTTTTTGTGTATAAATTATTTGTTTTATGTCAATTGTGTACAGATCCAAGAGAGATAGGTGTATTCTATCCTGTCTGAAAGTGACCCAATGTTTAACAAGCGAAATCGGAGATATGCCGCTGTACATCTCGTGCTCTTTACCGATCCGATTTATAACAACAGGATCATTACCAACGCGCTCAAAATGAAACATCCGGATGGTTCAAAGCTTGAGGGCACAGTTAAATAAAGTTTCCGGCCACGGTTAATGCCACTTTACATTTTTAAAATCGGCTTGATCCTCCACAGCAATATGTACCAAGACGTACTGAAGTGTGTGGTGATCTTTTATTGCATTCAAGTATCGGCTGACAGCCCCTGGGTGAAGCAGAAGGATTGGCGCTTGCCATCTTGTTAAAAGAAACCCATACTAAGCTTCAGAGAGAGTTTTACGATTGGTACTCTTCTCTTATTGGCCCCCTCTTCCTCTGACTTCAATCCCTTCGAGTTCTTCGTTTGATTATACGTAGAGAATATCACCAATATAACCTCTCATACCAAAACGAGCCTGATCATCGACATCCACCAAGTATTCTTCGAGCTCCCGAAGGCGCTTACGAACAAAGCATATTCCCAATGCCGGACCCATATTGCGGCGGTTATTGAGGCAGAAGGTGGCTATATTGAATAGATGTAAGCTCTACTAAATATTCAGGAAACTTGAATTAATTGTTTCAATGAAGGTTTCAAAATGAAGTTGTATTCTTAGGGCAACAAATTCATCATTCAACTCTAAATCAAATGTTCAGAGTTTAGTAGAAACATTTTATCTGCCCACCGATAATATAACTTTTATATTACATACTTAAATACATACACACATGCATCGATATATATATATATATATATATATATATATATATATATATATGTGTATATATATATGCTGTGACGTTTACTTTTTAATTTATACTAGCATGGGTGTCGGTTGTTGACCGGGTGTTTGCAGGTGTGTTAAGCAAAAAAGAATAAAAGAATGGTAGTAGGTAGACAGTCTCGAACCCGTATCGCGAAGGAGATAAAGAACGTGAAAGAAACGTGACGTCTTTTCTGTTGCTTTCATCGCAAAATTAAATTAAGGCTAGTTAATCGAAAACAGGGGGATGAGATCCGAAAATATCGGCGAAAAAAGCGACTCCTCCTTGTAGAAGTGTTGAGTTGAAAGTAAAGGAATTAATGTTTTTTAGCCAATGTGTCGATATTTGTCGCCGGAAGGGCCGGGGTTCAAAACGTTGTAAGTCTCGAGAAAATCCGTCGCATATAGCTAGAATTCTAGGCACACATACAAACATACATACATTAAAACTGACATGTTAGATCTATGTCATAGATTAAAGAGTATATTATGCGATATGTAAAAACTACGCATAAACAGAATGCAGTGGAATAGTGTAATGTAACCAATCATTTTATAAGAATAAGTAATTACTTTAGGTACCGGTTGAATAATTATTAAAATAAGTTATCTATGACCAATTCGCGCGCATATCAATGACTCGGAATATTAAGAATTCTTTAATAATTTTAAATAGAAAGAGTATGCTTTTATTATCATAGTTAGTGTAAGAAAAATCAACTTTATAAGAATATAGATTATTGCTAATATAGTATCAGTGTTGTTTATGAAAAATTTAGACGCCTGTAATAGTGAATCTTAAAAAATGTCGATTCTAATATATAATAAACATGATAGAATAACTAACAAAATAAATATATTATTTGATCATGGCTATTCATGAAGACATTACTAAGATAGAGTGTTTGAATGATACTCCAATGAACTGAGAGTGAAGGATGTAAAACATCTAATGGCAAACTCGTCATAAACAAAACTATTATGGTTAATTAAATAGAATCATGTAAGTATAATACTACTTTAAACGCTGAAAAATATCTATTTATGCTGATGGCACTACTATATATGGTAGCACATCTAAGATCGTAAACAACCAAGTTCTCTCCGATTCTCTCTCCTTTAATCTTGAGTACGTGGTACAATGGGGGGGAGGAGTGGCTGGTTACTTTTAATGCATCTTAAATAAACTTCTATCTTTACATCATTATCGTCCTGATCCCCATCTGTTATCAATTGAAATGAATGCCTCTCGTCTTGGGGAGGCCTCATATTTTGATAAGCTCCTGGGCTTGACTTTTACTTCTGATCTGAGATGGAACACATATATTAAATATGTTGCCAAGGCCGCGAGAAAAATAGTAGGATCATTCTATCGATCCAGTAGATATCTTACTGCTGATGCAATTCTCTATCTATATAAGAGCCAGATACGTCCAAGGATGGAGTATTGTTGCCACATTTGGGCAGGAGCTGCTAGAAAGGACTTGACCTGCCTTGATAGAGTTCAAAATTGACTTCGCAGCCTGGTAGATGCCCTTTTTTTCTCTGCAACCTCTATCTCACAGAAGAGATGTTGTGAGTTTGTATTTGCTTTACCGTTATTTTCATGGAAAGTGCTCGACTGGGCTTCAATCTATGGTCCCCCTCGCCAAACTTTCACAAGAAACACTCGTCTAGCTGAAACCACTATCAATAATTCCCCCACTTTTTATCTCTGCTTAAACCTAAACGTAGATTCCATGACCTGCACCCCTGTAGAACTGTCTTCCGTTCTCCTGCTTTCCAACTCACTGTAATCTTGTTGTCTTCAAGTCGAACGTAAACAAGTTCTTGATGAGCTGTTCCACTTAGTTGACAAATTTACCTAATTTCAGTTACTAACAATTTCTATATTGTTAAATTGACTACTGTAAACACTTTACATTTATCCTCGAGTAATCTCTGGGCCTTAATAAGTGGTGATGCCTGTTTAAAAAAATCTACTTTCATAACCAATTTTTATTTACGATTAATAATGATAATTATGAGAAGCCAAGTAAAGAAATCGAGGAAAAAGTATTTTAACACTTATCTATCAATCGTTAGGATTTCTTTTGTCTGCCCCCCGACAAAAGTAGACCTGTAGATTCACCCTTCTCCGTTCGTCTTTTCGTCTCTTCGCACTTTTCTTAATAACTACGCCTGAGAATCATTTGAAATTTTGCCCAAACATTAAACATGATATGAATAAAAAAAAAAACTAACAACCTTTTTTCCGGGAAAACTCCGGTTGTACTCCCCCTCTGGATTTTAATGAAACTATTTGAAAATATGTAACTAACTGATTCTTTTATAATTTCGTTTGTCTATACTTTGCGATTACTCTTGAGTGTGGCCCATGGGCTCTTAAATTTAATAAAGGCACTCCATTTTTTGGACTATTTTACCATATTTGTCCAGATTTTTCTTTGTATGTCTATTTAACAGTTTTGTACGGTGCTTAACACAAATTTAAATATGCTAAGGTCTTGGGGAGTTTCTGGGGCTGATAGCGGGGGGACAAATGATGAACTTAGTCATTTTCTACTTTGCCTAATGCACAACTCAAATTTACATATGCTAAGATTTTAAACTACACAGTTTGCTCATTTTTACAAGGATTTCACGTCCCCTGGGAATTTGGACCCTTAATTGGGCGGGGGGGGGAGACAAATGCTGAAATTTGCCATTTTCTTTTGCCTCGTTCACTGTATACTCACGGGGGACCGTGCATGCTTCACGTATTCTACCTGAGATTCGTTTAGATGACTCTTAACAAGCAATCCATTTTAACCTTGTTTTATTCTCATTATTCATTCCTCGAGTTTATATAATTGTACCATGCTCTTCTTTGTTATAAATTCGTTACTGTTTAACGATACAGCAGTACATTATCCTGTTTTATTTTTAGTATACCTGCTTACTATAAGACGATTCATAAACTACGTAATTGATATCTGGGCTGTTAAACCTGTCTCGTTTGTAAGGTTGTTGGTGAAGTGAAAATGCAGCTTCCCTCTTACATTCTTTAGCTTGATAGTTTTAAAAATACTATTTTGGCGCGTGTGATACGGAATTACCTGATGTATTCCTTGTTTTCTCTGTTCCAATACATTTCATTAGTTTGTTTAATGATCTTCATCAATATGGCGATTTTATATCTTATAGTACAGCTTCTTATTTTATTAGCTTTTTTAGAAATTCTCATTTCGTTAATTATATTCAACTTACTTAAGAACTAGTATTTCCAAGAGATTTATCATACTTAAAACTAAGTATTTTCAAGTTACTTATTAAATACATATTTTATTAATTTATAGCGGATGGAAAACTGTGAATTAATAATGTCATGCAGTCTTAAATATTATATTTTTTAAATTTTATTGATTTATAAGTGTGCAATTGATATGTTTATTGTAAGAAAAGCTTAGTACTGGGCAATGAATATTTGATATAGACATATTGATGTCATATTTGTTATATTATAAAAGAAATATTTGCGTTATCATCAGATATCTGATTACGTCTATATGTTTTGTTCTATCTTCTACAATGGTGCACAAATCGATATTATAATGATTAAGCAGAGAAAAAATATATGGATTTTATCTTATAGTTATTGCCTTTAATTTCAGTAGCAAATGTTTGTAAAAGTGCATGATTGGGTCTCGCCAGAGTGCGCTTGTCTCCCATCCGTCTACATGGTTGTTACATTATTTTCGCTTTAATAGCTAAAGAAACTAATACAGCACAAATAGGTTGGGAACTGCCAACGTTTTGTTCAGGACAATAGTCACATACGTATATGATGGCGGATCATCTGGCCTTCCGTTTGAATAAGAATAGTGAAAAGATATTTCCATGCGACATGTCGTTTGTAAATATGTGCGTTTCTAGGATGAATCCTAAATACATGACCCAAAGCAATGCATATAACGAATAGCGCATGGTAAAAAGGAGGAGAAAATAACTGCCATTGCGTGCTTCTCTGCTTAATTTCTATCCGTCCCTTTCTCTCTGTCAAACCGAATAGTGAGGTGGGCTAATCGAATGTGGCATTTGATAACAGTAATGAAAATATATGGGGGACAGCTAGTTTTATTCAATCTAGGGAATACTTTCTTCTCTTTCCTCCGCAAACAGAAAGGTATGGATAATATAAACCCATAGCACACACGTAGATGAATAGATATATGCAACCATTTCTAGAGAAATTTAAAGACTGAGTTTATATAAAAGGTGTGAGATAGGCAAGTATATATATATATATATATATATATATATATATATATATATATATATATATATATATATATATATATATACTAGCAGGGAGCCCCCGACGTTGCAGAGGATTGAATTATGATCAATAAATATTTTACAAACCTGTATTTTTATTATCACTGAAATACGTGAAATCGTCTGGGAGAAAGCTTCACATGCCACTATGCAGTAACATAATCCCACATATTTGTTATCCTCCATTGCACTGAAGAGAGCCTACTCTTTCTTTTATAAAATTATTTTATATAACTTCTTTGTATTCTACGAAAAAACATTAAGAAATTCACGTGCGGGGGTTGAACGTATACACTACGTCATGAAAAAAATAAATACAAAGTAAAACAAGTAAATTTTCAAGTCTTATGAAATTCTTTGCGGTTAATAAAAAAATAAGACTTTTCCTTGCGGAGCTTGAACCTGAAAATAACGTCATGCAAAAAAAACAAAACTCAAAACACACGCTATCAAATTACCTACTGTTGAATTTTCACAACTCGTTGTTCTATCAGTTTTACTTAGAACCTACATGGCATGATAGATTCATAGATTATAGATAAATTAAAATAACGGTTACGATTATCGATTATCGAAAGTTATTGAGGGTATTCTGAGAGAAAAAATTACAAAGATCATTCCATGACTTATACACTTAAGTTCTGTAAATATAAAAGAAAACCTGGTCAGTAGTTTCAGAGTCAATTAGGAACTAACTCACTCACACAGACAAAGTTGCCTTTAGATCATTGAATATATATATATATATATATATATATATATATATATATATATTATATGCATATATGCATATATATGTGTATATATATATATTATACAGGTAACTTTAATAGGTATCAGTAGTGAATCTTTTGACAAAGGCTTCCTTTCTAGGGCAATTGCTCTTGACACATCAAAGGCTTTCGACAAGGTATGGCATAAGGGTCTACTTCACAAGATTGCCAGCTACGGTATAACTGGAAATGTTTTCTCTATCATTAAATCATTTCTCTCCGATAGGTTCATAAGAGTATTGGTCGATGGACAAACCTCGGAGGCCTGCAGTATTAATGCTGGTGTCCCTCAGATGTCAATCCTGGGCCCAACTCTCTTCTTGATTTACATCAATGACCTCCCTAAACACATACTTACTTCATTCGTTGAAATCTATGCTGATGACACGACCATCTACGGCAACACATCAAAGGCGGTAAATGACAAAGTTCTCTTTGATTCTCTCTCCTCTAATCTCGAGCGCGTGATTCAGTGGGGGAAGACTGGCTGGTTACCTTTCATGCATCTAAAACCAAACTCCTATCCTAACATCATCAACGCTCTGATACCCATCTGGCATCAATTGGGATGGGTGGCTCTCGTCTGACAAGTATCTGAGTTTGACCTTTACTCCTGATCTCAAATGGAACACGTACATCAAGTCTGTTGCCAAGGTCGCGGAAAAGATGGTGGGATCCTTCTACCGCTCCAGAAGGTATATCAGTACTGATGCAATTCTCTATCTATATAAAAGTCAAGTACGTCCAAGGATGGAATACTGCTGCCATATCTTGGCAGGAGCTGCTAAAACAGCCTATCCTGCCTTGACAGAGTACAAAATAGACTTCGTGGCTTAGTGGGGGACACCCTGTTCTCTACCCTGCAACCTCTCTCCCACAGAAGAGACGTTGCGAGCCTATCCTTGTTTTTTCGTTATTTCCATGGCAGGTGCTCGTATGATCTCCAATCTCTGCCCTCCCTCGCCAATCTTTCACAGAAACACCCATCTAGCTGAATCCACTGTGAAAAATTTCCCCACTCTTTATATGTGCCTAAATCAAAACGTGGATTCCATGAACAAAGCTTCTTTCGCAGAACTGCACGCCTGTGGAACTCTGTTCCGTCAGCCTGCTTCCAACCTTACTACAATTTTGATGTCTTCAAGTCCAATGTAAACAAATTCCTAATGAACCGCCCCCTTTAGTAAACACTTCATCAAATCTCCACACTAACGTAATGTACTTGCAATAACCCTTATCCCTGAGTGGCTTCCGGGCCTTGATAAGTGGTAACCACTGTGTATAAAAAGTACATTGTTATATATATATATATATATATATATATATATATATAAATATATATATATATATATATACAAAATATACGAATACTAAAGTTATTCGTGACATATATTGAACTCCATATAACAGTGATAAATGTATGTAGTTTATTGTTACGAAAAGTATGGTGTTGGAAAGAGGGAATTTTCAAATACCTGACCAATAATATGTGTCAAAAATACTATACTACAAATGTATGTTATCAGGGGCAAGATACAGAGACGCGAAAAATAACATTTACTTGTCATTTTTTCAGAAACCGTAACTTTAAGCTCAATTACTAAAACAACTTATACCTCATTTGATTCGTGTGTCATTTTTCTCTAATTTTACATGCCCATATTTGATTTTACTTGAAGTATCTTAGTCATCACGTCAATTAAAAAAATGTAACTTCAAATCAAGGGCACAAACGGAAACTCCGCAGAAACAAATGAGCATTAAATATCAACCTTTTAAGCAACAAAGCACACTTTATCGAATTTTTTCTTGTTCCAGTGTATAAACGTAACATTTATTCTATATGCCCCGACGTTCTCTTAGTAGTTGTCAGAATCATATTAATTTTCGCTTCGTTCAATCGAGAAGTCATTCGAAAATTGACATCTAATGAGTAAATGGTACAGTTGTCCGTGGAAGAGCACCAAAAAGCGATAGTTTTCGTGATGCGTCTAAAGCTGTTCGTCCACAGATTCCCCCTACAGGGAAAACAATTCTATCAAGGTCTGCAACCTCAGAAACAGATTTTGAACGGGTCTTTTTATCGAGCAACAGTTTAATCGTGTTCAACAGTTCTCTCTTTCTTAAGTTTAGAACAAATTGAGGAATGTTATTTGCGAAGTTGTGTTGCAAGACGCAAGCGAATGATTCTGTAAAGGACAGAAAACACAGTCTGGACATGGCCAAATGCAATGAAGATCATGACTTTTCATATTAGTCGAAAGTGATTTTTAGCTACGAAAGCAAGTTGAATAGGATAGGCGGTGATTGTAGGCAATACGCCTGTCGAAGGGAGAACGAGGTATGTAATCGCGAGTGCACAGTTTCAACACTGCAAGGTGGGGCATATCAAATTTTTGTGTAGATCGTCATTACTGCAAATTGCCCAGGGCCTAGAGAACGCTTGCAAAGTCCAATTAATTCGACCAAGTACATTTATATGTGGACTGAGTATGTTCTACCCTACTTTAGCATGAATCTTAATGATGACCCAATTTTTATGCAGGATAATGCTTCCATTAACACAGCTGGCAATGTACGGAGTTTCCACTAAGAGTATTATATTCTGTGTTTGGATTATTCTGCACAATCTGTAGACCTTAATTCTATCGAAAGCGTATGCTTTTACATCCAGCATAAACTACGCAATGATAAAATTTATAATCTGCAAAAACTTTGAACACACAGTAAAGAGACGTAAGATGCCCGTTTAGTGGAGTATTGCGCAGTCTAATACAAAAAAAAATGCCCGAAATATTTCAGGCTATAAAATTGCAGAAAACCTATGCTACCACATTGTACCTGGTTGTTTTGTTCCTGTTGTATTTGTGCGGATTAATGTGTTATACTTACATTAAAATAATATTTTACCACTATGCCGAGTTTGTTTTTTCCTTTTTGATTTGAGATAAATATTTAAGTCAAATACTTACAAGTAAAATCATTCTCTCTCTCTCTCTCTCTCTCTCTCTCTCTCTCTATATATATATATATATATATATATATATATAATGAACTCATTTTTCCCCTATGATTTTGACCTTAACAATATTAAAAATCAAGACATTTCATGCAAATACAATATGCACAAAATGCAGCACAATATCTGAGGTGTGTTATGACCATATTATCTTTCTACTTCCTCGATAATCGTAGATTCCTTATTATTTTCTGCTGAGAGTTGACTAGCAGAATCGGTTAAAATCAATGTAATTATTAAAATATTTTCTTTCTAATTAATTCCTCCTTCTCCCCTATAATTTACACCGTTTCCTTGATCGTTGAAAAGGGACCGCTACGAAGGAACGCCGGTTTGGTGTTTCTTTACTTCGTAGTTGCTTACAAAAAACCTGGAATGTAATTTTACCGGGTCTTTCCGTTCTATGCTTTCTATAGGTCGAATTCTTATCCCACGTTTACTTTTACGCTGCTTAATTCCTATTTATATTTATTCAACAAATTACATAGCATACTATCCAAACACTCGCTTACTGAAATTCGTGTTCTGCGATACGACTTCAGTTTACCCTTAGGAAATCACGTTTACAAAAAAAAAAAAAAAAAAAAAAAAACTCTAAATCAACTAACCTTTGCTTCCATGTTTTACTACAAACTCAAATGGTCTCTAACTCTTACTTACATATCCACCTTTTATTATGACACGTCTGTTTCTCTTTCAGCGTAGCCTCATCTAATAACACTTAGCAGCCGATATTCAGGTAAATGGACTTTTATATCACATTGCATTATACAACCATTCACTTATTCCATGTAATGTTATTGACCACGCCATTCACGTAAAACGCGCTTATAAAATGTATAGTCCGTTTAAGATTACCCCGTCCTTTAAAATATTTCTCTTAAAAAAAAAAAACAAAACCACATGCATTCAGTTTCACTTATTCGCAAGCGAATTGGGAGAATGAAACCATGACTTAAAATGTGGGATTTTTTACCAGTTTTTGCTATACAAAATTAGTCATTCTTTCAATTTTCCGCACAAACCACATTAAGATACATGTGCGAAGGTGGCATAACGGAGGATGAAGTCATTGAAGCCTTAAAGCGGGTCGGCCTTAATAAGTCACCGAAGATCGATGGTCTGCCATTCCATGTGTATTTGAGGTTGTCATCGTTTCCCATTTGCTGACGGTTTTATTTAAACCATGGTTTGCGAACGGCTAAATCCCCAAGTAGTTTACCATGGGTGTGATGAAATTGTTCGTAAAAGCAAAGATGGTGGGGAAGGCTTAGGTAATTTCCGGCCCTTAACGATGCTCAACGCTGAGTTTAATATTTTGGCCAATATTCTCGCAAATCGTCGGCCCATTGTCCTGGCTCGTCTTATTTGCCCCGAACAAACGTTTACCATGAAAGGTAGAACAGTCCAGGATAACTTGCACACGATACGCCTGATGATAGAAAAAGTCGTCACTGAGGCCGCGCTGATCAATTTAGATCAGTCCAAAGTCTTCGATAGGATTGACCATCAGTACTTGGGGTCTGTTTGTCGGCAGCCGGTTTTTGGCCCGCAATTTAGCTCATTGTTTCATCTTCTCTATGCTAACCTCGCGGTGATGGTAGAAGTGAATGGGAAGAGGTCGAGACCCTTCAGTATGCCACGTTCAATTCGTTAAGGGTGCCCGTTATCACCCATGCTATATGTGCTTGCGATCAAGCCATTTTTGCGCAGACCAAGGGTGAATCCAGTCATACCTGGAATAACTTTGCTAGGTGCGGATGCCCAGGTAAAATACTCTGCTTATGCCGACGATGTAACTGTGCTTGTAACGAGCAGTGCTGAGATTAGTGTCGTCGGTGTAGAAATCAGATTGTATTAAACGGTAACAGGTGCCAAAATATACTGCGGTAAGTCTTCGGGTTTGCGCATCGGTGCCTAGAGGTGTATGCCCCTTTAGGGACCCTTTAGTTGGAGTGACGGGCCTTACAAGATACTCGGCGTCTGGTTTGGTCCTGACTTCCAGATAGAAAAAAAAATTGGTCAAAGGTTCTGAAAGCGGTTCGGTCCACAGCTGCGCTGTGGATCAGTACACAATTTTATTAAAGAGGAGAGCGGAGGCGTGTAATACCCACATCTATCCAATCTTTATTTATCGTCTATCAGTGCTTCCAATCCCGTCAGATACACTGATATACTTGCAGAAGGCTCTTTTCAACTTTTTTATGGCTTGGAAGTGCCCCTATGGTCTGTCGCGATATGTGCTATCTACATCCTTCTGAAGGCGGTCTAGGTATGCCAAATGAAGAGATTTGGCTCCACACACTACGGTTCTGCTACATAGACCGAATGTGCACACAAGATAGGGAAAACGGTGGCCTCTAAATGGAGGACACCAAGAAAGCCTTCCCGGCTTTGAGAGAGGTATATGAGTCCGAGAGAGAGGCACGCAGTTTGTGCCGAGCTGAAGGCCCCTTGTACCGCGAGTGCCGGTGCGTGCTGAAGTTCATCTTAAGAGTTAAGGAAATCCTCTCCAACGCTCTGCTGTTGTCCCAAAAGGCATTGTATCGGTTGTTAGTGAGGGGATCTGTAAGGGGTTTTATCGGTGAGGGGCTCTCTTTGAAGAAAGAACAGCTCCGCTCAATCTGGCCTTGGGTGCCTGGGTCGGGATGCCTCACTAACGACGAGGCATCCTTGACCTGGCTGGTAATTCGGGATGCCCTCGTGGTCGATAAGAGACTTCACTCAGCTGGCCTGACGACACTACCTATTTGTAAACAGTGCGGTGCCGCTAATTGAGTCTGTTACGGGTCTCATGGTTCGCATACTGAAAACATCGTCATTAAGTTTGGCTCCTATCAATGTATATAGCAATTAAGCTTCGACAACGTATAGGCTTGGAAAAGAATTTTGTTTTACCTTGATAGCAGTGATGAGAGGTGTTATCTGGAACACACGCATGAGAGTGGTCTAAGGATCTGAGGACTTCGCTTCCTTCCACCTTATACGAATCTTCCGTTATCAATTTAAATCGTATCAAGACCGAGAGAGTTAGACTCTCACCGCCAGCCTTTGTTGAAAGGTGGGTGTCAGGTGCGCATGTATGCAGTGTGAGAGGAGCAAGCATTGGCTGGTACTTTGATGTGCCTTAGGCAAAGTATTTTAGGATCCAAAAACGAACGTCAGCCTTGACACGTTTTAAAGTCAAGAGCATGGCACACCATTAGGCTAGAGTAGGTCCAGTTTTTGTAGGTTTTTATGTGTTCATAACCTAGCTCGTGTGTGATAGTGATTAGACCCCTTTGAAGTTTGTCCCCTGTGTTTTTATGTGGTTTTTCAATTTTTTAGACCCATACTTTTCACCAATTGGGGTACAGATTGCTAGAGTTGCCAGAGATGCGGGTCCCCTTTCGAAGTTTTCGTAGGAGGTGTTTAAAATAAAGCGTTCGGACCCGCATCACCATTTTGTCTGGCGAATCAGCGCATCTGCCACAGGTTAGCAGCAGAGGTATCTTTTGTTACTAACATTGTAAATACTTCATTTTTATTTTGTATTATAACATTTTTATAACTCCCTTTTTCTGATGGTGTTTAATTAGTTTATCATGGTATGATGTTCTTATGGTGATTAACGTTGGATTTATACGCTGATAGATGTATAGTATGAATGTGGTATTATGGTGAAAGTAGGTTGAAAGTAGGAACTAGTTGGGTTAGATTAGTTAGCACTAGACCGAACAAAATGTCCCTGCCTTTCCCCCATATTCATTCTTGTGCCAAATTTATTTGAAACTTTTTGTAAATTTGCCGAAAATAAATATTTACCCCATTATTACATCCTCCGGGATGGTGCGATGTGTCTCGTAGCGGCTTCGGCTGCAGGGAGACAGGGTGGAAGTACTCGGCAAGGATCATTTTTGACACTCAGCCCGAGATATGAGCGGCCGGGAACCGGCTCAGCACATGTCGGACTGAGATACACTATCTGGGTAATGCGTAGTAGGTCCACCCTCCCAGGCCTAGCTACCGGGCTTTCCGGTGGAGTAAGTTCATTGCTTACTGCCTTAGGCGCCACCACCGGGGAATGCCGACGGGATTACTCCGGCAATTTTTACAATTGCAGGAAGGCCACTCCTTTAGAGGAGCCTGCTGGATCCCCACTTTCCGGCCTTGTGCCAGATTTCGCTGAGGTGGGCAGCAAATAAATCCTCTACCCCATTATTAAATAAAAAAATATTGTAACATTATGGCTAATGTTTCCGCGTAAATTTAGAGTAGTAGAATAATATATTATCTGAGCTATAGTAGTATACTCGATTAGATAAGTTCACCCAGGGCAGGTGGATAATAGATTATAGACAGTAATCGATACAACTACGAGGATGTTTTCATTATCCAACTAATTATTTCAGAATTGTAAAGATAAGCCCCATTTCATACAGAAAATCACTTAAAATATATTATATGCACCAGCTGTATTTTATTAGGCAGTTAAGTATTTTTATTTTGATTGAAGAACAAATATTTAAAGCAATTTGGAAACTTTATATTCTCCAAAACTGAAAACTAACAAAATGCTTAGAATGCCTAACTTGACTGAAATTTATTTTAAAGTATAATTAAAGATGAAATGAAAATCTGACGAACATGTTTATATACTTATTCTCTTCATATTCACCAGGTGGTAATTGAGTCTCCATTCTAAAATTGCAAACGAAAACAGTAAATAATATATAAATGTATATATCTCTATTTCCCACTTTCTAAGTCTCTCTCTTTATATATATATGCATATACGGACAAACATATATATATATATATATATATATATATATATATATATATATATATGTATATATATACAAATATATGTGTATATATATGTATATATATGTATAAATATATATGTATATATATATGTATATATATATGTATATATATGTGTATATATATGCATATATATGTATATATATATGTATATATATATCTTTATATATATATATATATATATATATATATATATATATATTGCCGCTTCAAGATTTAAATTTGTTTCATTTCTTTAAATCATTTTTTCTAACTCAAGCACGAAAAACTAAAAGTATGCACTGTTTGTGATATTTTTTCTGTACGTATCAAACAAAAAAAAATTAAAACTAAAATAACAAACAAATCTAATCGATAAAATATGAAAAACGTTTAATCGTTTCCGATTTTTTAATCCGGCCATTTTTAATACTAATAATTAAATATTTTCGTCTCTTTTTTTAAAAAGTAATTGAATTATTTAACCAACTTGCAATATATGATAGGCTAAGCTAAATTAGATTTTTTTAGCCTACAATTGGAAGAGATAAGTCCTGTCATCGATTATTGTGGTCAGGAGAAAAATAACATCCAGTATGCTTACTACTTTAGTATTTTGGTTAGCATTTTATTATTTTCCTTGACTATTACTATCACAATAAATACTCTTTTATCATACACACGATAACAGAAAGTTTAATTCTACAGCCGTACACTAAAATTACAAATTATATTTTGTATAATTTTGTCCATCCTAAGGCAGGGATAAGCTTTAACAATGTATATTATGGTAAATGATAAAAATCAATGAAGTGAGGGAGAGATAAGATTAAAAATAATCAAATTGATTTAAGACTAGATTATCTAAACGTATATGTAGATAAAACAATACAGCTAGAATTGTGAAGCACTTAGTTCCAACAGAATAACAATACATGGTTGCAATATAATTATTTGCGGGAGATATTCGACTTTGCGAATATAGCATTATTATAAGAAACATTGAAATGTTAGAAAAAATAATGCCTCATTGTAAATGTATTACTTTATTAACTATTTAAAAAAGTGTAAAAAAACAAAAATTCTTCTTGGAGGGGAAAACAATACATTGCAAAATTTTTGCAGAATGCTAAAAGAGTTATTTCAGGAAGATATTTCCAATAAATATTACTAAATTGTTTTGATTTGTGTAAAGTAATTTATTTAATGTGAAGATTATCTTAAATATTTCTACTGGCTAATTTTAAATGAAGGCTTACAAATAGTTATCAAATGCATTTATTCTGAACAAGTAATATTTTGAAAATACAGAGATAAATATTTTATTCTATAATATGTTGTTTTAACAAATGATGATTTAACAAAAATTTAGACTGCGTAACTTTACCTTTTCTTAATCATCTGCTATATATATATATATATATATATATATATATATATATATATATATATATATATATATGTATATATGTATATGTACATATATATATAGAGAGAGAGAGACAGAGAGAGATACATATCTGCATACGTATACATAGAGATAGAAATAGATATAAATTTGCGTTATCTGTGGCACTGACATTTATATTAAACGGCGACGTTTCTATAAAAAATTAATAGAACCTCCGCATGTACAATGCCTTAAATATACCAATGAATTCTAAAATGGTTTAGAAATTTGATATTACTTTAAAGAACATTTTTACTGAATTCACCGTTAGTGTATTTTTCTGTTTCATACCGGAGTATTAAATTTATTTAACTATTACGTAGAATTTTATTTGTCCATATTTTTACAGTGTGTATAATTGCTAAACATATGAAGTTCAATTAAATTCAATTTATGTGTTCGTGGAGCGGGTTCTATTAAACTACTCTGCCACTTTTTTACCGACTTAAACTTTCATATCTGTAGTTTTATGACTAATGGAAAAATTCGATTTTGTTTCGAGACATAAAAATAGCTGCGTAATTTTAAAAATTGAGAAATTCTGCTTAGCAGGCGTAGCCAGACGTAACGTGTACACGCCGTGCATGCGCATCTTTACACGTTTATTTTTAAAGTTTTTACATGTGACATTGTCCCAGATGGTAGCGAATTCCGCGAGGAAGCTAAATATTTTAGTTTGGATTCTAGCTGACTTAACCAAGGCATGAATCCTAGTTATTATTATAGAGTATTATAGTATTATTTGATATACCTATTACATTTCTATAATATAGTGTATGACTAGATTGTGTCAGCCTTTTACTACGCTCAACTGTATTTAAATTTATACAATGTTTTTTATATAGGCATCACCATTTATCCAACCTTTGAGGCCACTCGAGGATAAGGGTTAACGAGTGTACAGTAGAAATTGGGCAATATAGTAATCGTTAGTAATGGAAATTTGGTAAATTTGTTAACCAATATGAAACGGCTCATCAAAAATTTGTTTAGACTTGAAGCCAACCATATTATAATCAGCTGGAAAGCAGGAAAACGGAAGACAATTCCACCGGCGTGTAGTTCTTATAAAGAAGATTTGCTTATGGAATCTACGTTTAGGTTTAGGTACAGATAAATAGTGGAGGAAATTATTGATAGTGATTTCTGCTAGACGGGTGTTTCTTGTGAAAGTTTGGCCAGGGGGACCATAGATAGGAGCTCAGCCGAGCACTTGCCATGAAAATAACGATACAGAAGAGGCAAACTCGCAACATTTTATATTAATTATCATAGACCAAATACTTTATTGATTATCATATTGTACTGCAAATATCTTATGGAGGTATGATAGAAGTGTAAAAATATTAATTAAGTTGCAAGGATTACAATAAAAAGAAAAGGATCAAGCATTTTAATCTTATCCGTTAGCATAGCTGCTATCAATAGGTGGATATCCACATTCTAAATAATAAACCGACATACACGTGCATTACTAACTCCTGCCAATTTATTTAATCAACTTTGACCGTTTAACAGCTACATTACTCAGCTAACAGCAAGCTTAATTTATTGCACGTGTTCGGATTTCCTATATATTACGTTTTAAGTCCGTACACGATTATAAACAAAGCAGTTAACATAAACAGAAAAGTTAACTTACATATACATATATCTATATATCTATAAAAAGTGAAATTATTTCCGTGTGTACATTTCTCTTCCAAAGTACTCCGTCAAACTTCGCTCTGTAGACTGGAGATTTGACAGACGCGGTACTGAAATGTGAGAATATCTTTTTAATAGATTTTTGGCCAGAACTTTTCCTTTCAAAAGTCAAAGTTCAATGCTTTGACCTTTGAAAACTCTACTTTAAGTCCTCGGCCAATTTTGGGTTTACACACTTGAAATTTTAAATGTAGGTTACGTGGACCAGTGTCAAAGTTTTTATTGTGATTTGAGATCAAGACAATGAATATTAGGGAGTTACAATTGGGGTCACATTTAAAAAAAATGCCTCTCCGGTTTCTACTCAATTCCCCAGACAATTTCTACTCTAAGCATTTGAAATTTTACATGAATTGTATTCACACGTAAGGGAAGTTATTAACAGTAGATAGGACTCGAGAAAAACCGGGCTGAACTGCTAGTATTCCTATAAGTTGATTATTTTTATTATATTTATTATTAGTAAAAGCTGAATCTTCTGACGGGCTAGTAACGATACTTACGAGGGATTAGATCCACACACAATAAATATCGAAATACAAAGCAAGAGTCGATATCAAGTTGATTAACGAAGTTTATTTGTCAGATAGAGAAATATTTATGTTAAAATCATCAGCTAGTCAAATATTTCGTCTATCTGACGATTTTATCTGTTACTGTTTATATGTTATTTACTTTATCCTCGTATTCTGATTTGCTTATGACAGTTTACTCTGGGCCATGCCAGTTGCGACGAATAATTCTATAAACTCTAGTGAGAGACTAAAATTCTAACAATAAGAAGAGTAGCCATTGATCATACCGACAATGTACTACAAAAGGGATTACTAGGAACCATCAGAGAACACATCAGACATTCACCTTAGATCAATATATTATCTCTTCGTGCTTAACCGTGCGTCAATTAGATAATCGAATGGTACAAAGCAGGCATTGAAAAACGTTCTCTGACGGAAGAATTGTAGCAAGCCCAATTAACCACCATGGTTTTGTACAGATTATGTAGCCTCCGCTACACAATGAGAGCATGCATTCGAGCATTTCGTACATCATAAGACATATATTAATAGGTAATAACTAATAGATGCTAGAAATTATTGTGAGAGAGAAACTGCCACAGACAAAAGTAGTTATGTGAAATAATTAGGTAACGCATAGAATCACATAAGATAGTAAGTCGTCATTTCCCCAAAATTTATAATAGTGAAGTGAATAACGGCCACTCATTAATACCTTCATTATCCAACAAAAAGGTCACATGCACGGCAACCGAAAATCCGAAACTGCATGTCTGACGATTTAGCTAACAAACACCTCCCTCCTAAAGTTCCCTATGCGAACTGAAACCATACTTGCTGATCTGAAAATAACCCCTTCTCATGCCCGCGATATCATAAACGCGTGTGGGCTTAATCTCGTACTTTTCTCTGTACTTTTCTAATTCTACAGTAAATGGTAAATGCCTTGCTGAATCTTGCTTCTCTAATAGCTGGGAGATGGCTGTTTGGTATCAGTGTATAGGTATTTTGGTGAAAAACTGAAACCCTTAATTTTCGCGCTATTAGTCTTCTCCCTCACTTCGCTAAAATAAAGCAAGCACTAGTTCCCCACTTTGCTTCTCCCTTACAACCACTGTAGGTGTAGACGATATCGTTCTACTGCGGATATTTTAGCTGCCATACCTAAATGCATATACCATGCATGGAATAATGCGGGGGACACACAGGGCTTTAACGTTTGATATAAATCAAATGCATTTGAAAAAGTCTAGCATGAAAGGTTCCTACTGAAAATTAAATTGTATGGTATATCTGAACGAATAGAATATATATATATATATATAATCATTCTTAAACGATATGACCATATAGGTTTTCTTCAATCTAATATGTCTCACATTATCAACTAAGCCTATGTCCTCTCACATCGCTGCACTGTTGCATCCCTGTGGATATTGTACAAGTATTTTAATGGATGTTCTCTGATGAACTCGTTGCACTTGTGCCCTCTAAACGTACATATCCTCGACAAACCTTTCAACCAAGAAAATCACACTCCTTTCCTCCTGATGTCCCTAACTTTCATAAAGCTTTCTACAGGTAGATATACTTCCCTCGGTCAGCTAGACGTTGAAATCCTCTTCGTGCTATCTGCATTTCTGATTGTATTGACATGGACATTTTTAATATTACGTGAACTAATATTTCGATAATTTTTCTAAGGCATGGTCAAAAATAGTAGCACCTACGTCTTTACAGGAATTTGCAGAAATATTCTCGCCTGGCGTCAGGAAATATACGAAAATGGCATGGAAATAAAGTTAAAACGACATGTGCAATCAGTATTTAAAGGGAAGCATAAATTGACATTTGCGTCCCTAGATAAAAACGATTTACAACGCGAGAGGCTGGAAAAATCCGGTATTCGTTTGAAAGTAAAATGCACTCAGTGGACTGCAGTGACTCTCTACGTAAGAAAGAGATTGGAGAATATTCACGTGACTGCATTTGTTTTTACATAGGGGTCACCTTTTATCAAGGCCCCAAGGCCACTCTGGGATATGGGTGATTGCGTGTACAGTAATCAATGAGATAGTATTGTAGTAATCATTATTATTGGGGGTTTTGATAGAGTGTTTTACTTAAGAGGGCAGTTTGTCAGGTGTTTGTTTATGTTGGACGTGAACTGTAGTCAAGTGGGAAAGAGGCAAGCGGCAGAGAGTTCCATTGGCGTGCAGTTCTAAGATAGAAGCTTTGCTCATGGAATCTATGTTTGGATTTACGCACAGATAGAAAGTGGGGAAAATTATTGACAGTAGTTTCAACCAGACGCGTGTTTCTAGTGAAAGATGTGCGAGGGGGGACGAGGGGTTGGAGCTCAGACGAGCAACTGTCATGGATATAACGATAAAATAGACAGGCTCACAACGTCTCTTCTGTGGGAGTAATATAGCCGAACTGTACGTGCAACAAGGCACTCTTTTTAAAGGGGCAAAAGAGAAAAAGTGACCTGTAATCGAAGAGGTATTCTTTTCTAGAAAGATAAAAACAGTCTGTGTTGTCATTCAGAAGAAACAATGTGCCTGGAAAATTGAGGTAATATCGCTGCAATAAATTATCTTAGAAAATTCTATCTCTTTATTTTATATATTACCAAATGCAACTGATTAAAAAATATGTGTAATTGCTGGTTTATACGCAAGTTTTCGTCAACACATGACCCATGTAAATTTCGTCATGTACGATCTACATGTCCACACTCGCTTCATGTCTATACATGGCGACATACAAGCTGTTGAGAATAATTTCGGTGTGTTTAAGCATATGCGAGAAATCAAACGAGCATAGTATTACAGTCTAGGAACCCATAATAGATTTCACAAATAATTGTATTGCCCTGTGAGTAAGTATTAGTTCATTCAGTACTGTCTTAGAAACATTGTGTCTATTAATGATGTTTTTCTTCGCATAATTATCTAAGCGAAAGCTACAATTATCAGTATTGCGCCGATTGTGTCTAATAATCATCTGCGCTGAGCTGTTGTTGTTGTTGTTGTTGTTTATTACGGAAGATATTAAAACAGCTGTTTTTTTATTGCTATTTTTGACAAGATGTCTTAACACAAAGGAAGAACACGATTGGATATAGAGGATTATAGATTGCAGATACACGATGTCGCTGTACCATTTAAGGCAGCTAGTGTTCCCAAGTCCAAACCGTACGAAACTAATAAGATCACGTATTAAATATGAGACTTTGTAAGACACAGTGCAGATGTGTGCATATGTAATGTGCGTGATTAGTGCCTGTTTTCAACAGGAGCGTTTGATAATCATAAATCAATTGAAACAGCTGTTTAGTTCACGAAATAGCTAGAGACATGCCGTTAAATAATACATGAGGGTGAGCAAGCGTTAACATTCTCTTCCGTCTGAGGCATATGAACAAAACGAGTGTTCAGTTTGTTCAATTTATGTAATTCCTAAAAAACGTAAACGGACGGAAAATGAACCAGTCATATAAGATACTTAAATATCATACATATAAAATCATATGGATAAAATTGAAAAAATCATAGTGTGATTAGGTGAAAGGTTCGACCAAATTAATTATTAACTTTTTCTTTCGAGAAATTAAAAATATACTTGATGAATTGAACAATGCATGTAACTCGTGAACACTATGTAAAAAAAATCGACCAGGAAGTATCGCATTGTTCATGAAATATGCAATGGAAGCAAAAGTAAGGATAAAATAAGACGCGTTCAAAATTAACGAGTAATTCAGTATTAAAATCAGTAATTTTATATAGTATTCATCATAATCTTTCAATTTTCCTCTATCTATACACATACACACTCACGTACATGTAAACAGGTAGCATCGCTGTAAAAGTATATTATTATATACAGTCTAAGAATTAAATAATTATATAAGCACACTTCAATTATATATTGAGGTCAACAGATACATTAACAAATACGCTCATAATACGGAGGGAAAAGATGAATATATATATATATATATATATACATATATATATATATATATATATATATATATATATCAAAACCAAAGTAAAATATGATGAAAATAAAAATAAGATAGATAAACCCCATAATTTATTATACCATACGTGTTCACACTGAAACCCTTATCACAATATTCTGTGGATCTATATTAAAAACCTTGTTAAACTTTGTGACATATTTCCATTCGATGGAGGTCAGGCGCGAACGAACACCCCATAATTTTATTATAACATATTTCTTCAAACTAAAAAAAATAATTATCAAAATATATTTATGCAGATACATACGAAAAGTCTTTATTAAAGTGTGTGCTTATTGCTATTCTATAGTGGCCAGGCGCGAACGCAGACCCACAATTTTATTAAACTATCCCTATTTAAGTTAACACACACTTATCAAGGTATTATTATGTCATCATCGGCGGTCACTCGTGTCCGAGTAAGACTGCCCTCCGTTGTGGCTTCTGCGGGTCCTCAGGTGAGCATAGAGCCCAATCCTAGACCCAATTTGTCTTGTGCAATTTGGGCAGATAAAGGTAGTGGTGGTGTTGGGGTTGGGTGTGTCTGGTTGATAATCTGTCCTTTCTGTGCTTGCGTTTATCCTCAGCAGCTTGATTTAAGTCACTACTATACAGCGCAGCACCTTTGTGGACAGCGCTCCTCCATGCCAACCTGCTCCCAGCCACGTCCTCCCATGTCTCAAGGTCCATGTGAAACCGCTTTAGAGTTGCTTTGATGTTGTCCTTATACCTCATTTTGGCCACCCTGGACACGCTTTCCCTCGATAAGCTGAGAGTAGAAAATCTGTTTTGGGAGGCGGAGATCCGGCATTCGGACAACATGACCAGTCCATCTGAGCTGGCGTTTAGCAATAGTAGCGGTGATAGTGGGAATGTAAGCCTCACTCAGGACGCTGGTGTTGGTGCGTCGGTCCTTCCAACTAATTCTGAGGATTTTTCGGAGGCATCTTTGGTGGTACGTATCCAGGGTTTTTACGTGCCTCCTGTATGTGGTCCAGCTCTCCGATCCATAGAGAAGAGTGGGCAGCAGGACAGATTTATATATCATGATTTTGGTCTTTGCCAGAAGGTCACGGTTCTTAAATACTCTCTTCCTTAGCCTTGAGAAAGCCCCACTGGCACAGCTGAGACGGTGTTGTATTTCATCATCTATGTTGGCTCTTGATGATAGGATGCTGCCTAGGTATAAGAAGTGGTCCACATTTTCCAGTCTAGCGTTGTCGATAGAGATGTTTGGGGTTGAGACTGGAGTACTGTTTGGTGGTGATTGATGGAGAATTTGAGTTTTTTTTATATTAATTGTTAGTCCTAGCTGTTTGTACGCCCTCGTGAAGGCAATCAGTGTACACTGTAGGTCCTCTTCTGAGAGGGCTACAAGGGCGTTATCGTCTGCAAACTGTAGCTCCATAATGGATACGGTGTTCGTTCGACCTTTGGCCCTAAATCTGTTGATGTTAAAAAGTCGCCCGAAAGTTGTGTGCATAATCCGAACTCCATGGGGAAGATGTTTGTCCGTGAGATGGAGGATAGCAGTAATGAAGATGGAGAACAGGGTTGGAGCAATGACACATCCCTGTTTCACTCCCGTGTCAACCCTGAAGGGCTCTGTTTCATCTCCACTACTACTGAGGACTGTAGCTGACATATTGTCATGTAGCAGTCTCAGTACCCGAATGTACCTCTCTGGGCATCCAAACCTTGCAAGAACCAGCCAAAGGGCTTGACGGTTCACAGAGTCAAAGGCTTTAGTAAGGTCTATAAAAGCCATGTATAATGGTAAATTTTGCTCCCTGCACTTTTCTTGGAGTTGACGAGCAGTGAAGATCATGTTCATCGTGCCTCTATTTGGTCGAAAGCCACTTTGGGACTCGGGAAGGATGGTTTCTGCAAGGGGTGTAAGCCTGTTGGCCAAAACCCGAGCTAGGGCTTTCCCTGTGGTAGAGAGGAGAGAAATGCCCCGGTAGTTCCCACAATTTGCCTTGTCTCCCTTCTTAAAGATGGAGACAGCAAGGGCATCTCTATATTATTTACATCTATATAAAAAAACTTGTAAACGTTTTTTGTTTAATTTTTATTTTTTTTATTTCCATACTTTGTGGAACAGGCGTGTACGCAGGCCCTCTAATTTTAATAGATCATCATTATCCCAGATTAAACATACCCATTTCTGTGTCTCTATACATTTTCTATCATTATATGTGATCATTTCTCTATAATAGTAAACCATATAGGGGCCTATTCGTGACCAGACACACACACAGACGTTCAACTTTATATTATAGATATTAGGGTGTCGTGAGATCAAACTTTTTTGTCATATTAATTTTCGGTAGTGATAAAACGTTGCTCCTGTTATTAAAGAAAGGAATGATACCTCCTTTGATATTATATTACATTGTTTTCCATCAATTCCAACTTTTTCTATGTATCCGTTATACGCGAAATATAAAGTAATTATTTTTTTAACTTCGGTACGAGAAATATACTCTTATATTCTTGGAATGTTGCTATTCTCAATAAAAATAGTGTTCTGAGAATGTTTTAGTCACTAATCAATAAATTATTTCTCGAAATGCTATTGGCTATATATTACCCTATGCTATTCCATACTATACTATTTTAAACTGACCCACTGTATTTTTCTTTTGCAGTTGAATATTATGGCAGCTTAAACTAGAAACAAGACAACTTGTACTGTCGATAGTGCTATGTCTGACTTACCTGATAACAAGCTGCCAAGCATTCCTGATGTTATGTGTTTCTATGCAAAGTGGCAAAGTGATATACCAAAATCTACTCTCTCGTCAAAAATTGTCACTAAGGTTGCTATATCGTCCATGGAACATTGATTAACGCTGGTATTTCAACTGTTACACTGCTGAGAAAGGTGCAAAAAATTGTAAGCCTTCGATATGAATTGCGAAATGTGTTAAAGAAAAAAAGGATTACAAAAGAAAAATGCAATAGGACAACGAGTTCTAAAGGAAATCTGCCTGCCAGTATGATTTGATTTCTGCATGTGTCCTAAGTGCAAGAAAGTGCCACGTGTTGAACAGTTATTTTTAGATAACCAAAGATCAAAACAAAAAATGGTCGTAGGGACAGTTGACAAGGCGGCTAGTTAATCTTTAAGACCAAAAAGAATGAAAAACGAGAGCAGCATTACAATAACGTTACCATACTGGATGAAGGGTAATCAACAAGTTTAGATCACATCAGTAATTCAGATAGTCCAAACTAAACTTCTTCTTCGGAGAACATTTATAAAGATGAATTATCACGTAGAGCATCTAAAATATGACGTCACATCCTACTTTGGCCAGAGAATCTGATAGATATGATGTTTTAAATACAGTTGGTGCTTCCATTGAAACAGCTACTCTTACTTATTATGGAATACTGACAGAAAATCACAAAACGCCGGCAGTTGATAGATCAAATTTGTGGACAGAATGCGAACGACTGGGTAGCCAACTTAGAGATAGTGGCTCAGAAAAAAATCTCCAAACATTAAACTCCATATTCTTTGATGGAGAAATGATGTTGCTAGATGGCTCGCATCTGTGAACACGAAGTTTCGAATTACAGAAGAACATGTTGTTCTACTAAATGAGCCAAATACACAGTACTTAGGCCATGTTTCCACTTCAAGTGTATGATTTGCTTACATTTTTGTTGCGATGGCTAAACTTTTTGATGAAAATGACTTGTCTCTATATGATGTAAGGGCTGTAGGATGTGATAGAACAACACCAAATACAGGATCCCACAAGGGCATGATTCGACGACTTGAGGTGCATATAAATAGACGGTTTCAGTGGTTGGTTTGCATATTGCATATGAATGACTTATCTCTCAAAAGCATCTTCACCTTGTTGGATGACACACCAAGTGGGCCTACTGCATTTAGTGGAAAAATTGATAAAGATCTTGCACATATCAATCGCTGGCAGTTGTTGCATTTGAAGCCATAAATGGGAAATGACCAGAGTTTAAAGAGCTATCATCCCTGAGTAAAGATAAAAATACTCGTATGATATATGTATGGGTGTCAACAATGGTGTTGTGCCATCAATCCTTGCATCAAAATAACCAGGAGTCGTTGTCCATTCAAGGTGGTTCACTATGGCCAATAGAAGTCTGAGAGTCTATATTTATACCTTGAATCAATCGAAGGAGTTTTAAGATAATGGCAGAATATATCAAGAATCGTATGTCCAACTTGGTTTAGCATTAAACTGACAGTTTGTGGAGAACTTCGCTGGGATAGTTACATTCATGTTAAGATTGAATCACGAAAGCAAATGGCTAACTACAACACAAAGAGGCACTGAAATGCTTAACTCTATATTCCCTTGTTCTACAGTGCTATTATTTACTTGGAAAATGCAATTCTCATGGTATAACTGAGTAATAAATGTTCTTGTATGTTTTAATATATGCATTTTCAGTCAAATTTTCAACTTTTCGGCGGCAAAGGAAAATGGCTCCGAAAAATACTAAAATCTTTTCAAATTTACGTTTACATATAAAGCAACTTTTTAGAACTCTCGAAAAGCAAAATGCATATGTCACTACATCCTAATATACATGCATATATATAGATACACTTCTATATAGAGATACATATATATATATATATAGTAAGATATAAAATATATATGGAAATTAAGCTACACAGAATATTCCGTGTGTCATCCACGCTAGGATTTATCAAGCATAAGATGAAAGACGGAATATTTCTAACTTACTTTCTAGCTCTACCTACGTATTAACCACTGTTGAAGTAAATACTTAAATTTTACGCATAAATCTATACTTTGTATATTAATTAATGTGATTAAATTAACTAGTCATATATATATATATGTATATATATATAAATATATAGGTTAACAATAAAATGGTACCATAAAAAAAATTTAAAAACCCATCGTAAAGTAGAAAAAAGCTCAGTGAACATAAAAGAGATATAAAAAATAGCAATTCTCTTAGTGCATTATTCTTTCATTCATTGCAGCATAATCACACCTTTAACTTTAAAAGTAGTTAAATTTATTTCAAATAAACCGCGCCGGAGACTTCTTGAATCTGCGCTTATCGCAAATTACAGCACAATTAAACAACGTGCAGGTTTCTATAACATAGCACCATTAATAAGTAAACTTTTATAACAAGATCAGTTTAACACAGGTTAACCTTCTCACACAATTCAAACACCTCCTGTAATAATTAATACATCCATCCTGGACCCAACTCTTTTCCTGATCTACATTAATGATCTTCCAAATCATATCCTTACATCATTTGTAGACATTTATGCTGACGACACTACCATTTATGGTACCACATCTAAGACAGTAAACGACCAAGTTCTCTCCAATTCTCTCTCCTCTGATCTTGAGCACGTAGTACAATGGGGAAAGGAGTGGCTGGTTACATTTAATGCATCTAAAACCAAGCTTCTCTCTTTACATCATCAACATTCTAATTCACATTTGTCATCAATTGAAATGAATGGCTCTCGTCTTCAGGAGGCCTCAAGTTTTGACAAGCTTCTGGGCTTGACCATTACTCCTGATCTTAAATGGAACACGTATATCAAATCTGTTGCCAAGGCCGCTGGAAAAATGGTGGGATCTTTCTATCGATCCAGTAGATATCTCACTGCTGATGCTATTCTCTGCCTATATAAGAGCCAGGTACGTCCAAGGAGGAATACTGTTGCCACATCTGGGCAGGAGCTGCTAGAAAGGACTTGTCCTGCCTTGATAGAGTTCAAAATAGACTTCGTAGCCTCGTAGGGGATGTCCTTTTCTCCTCCTTGCAACCTCTATCTCACAGAAGAGATGTTGCGAGTTTGTCTCTGATGTATCGTTATTTTCATGGAAAGTGTTCAACTGAGCTTCAATCTATGGTCCCCCCTCGCCAAACTTTCACAAGAAACACTCGTCTAGCTGTAAACACTATCAATAATTTTCCCACTCTTTATCTGTGCCTAAACCTAAACGTAGATTCCATGAACAAGCTTCTTTCTTAGAACTGCACGCCTGTGGAATTGTCTTCCGTTTTCCTGCTTTCCGGCTGATTACAATATGGTTGTGTTCAAGTCTAAAGTAAATAAGTTCTTGATGAGCCGTTCCATATAAGTTATTAAATTTACCAAATTTTCATTACTAATGATTACTATATTGACCAATTTCTACTGTACACTCTTTAACCCTTATCATTGAGTGGCCTCTGGGCCTTGATAATGTGGTGATGTCTTTGTAAGAAAAATATATAATCTGAATCAATAAATTACATAAAAAACACTCATTTCATTCCTGTTACAAACCTATATTTGAATTTCAACATATATATTTCTTTCCAGTAAGAATATAAATTGCGTTCATATCTTTTAAAAATACATTAACGACTATATGACGTCACTAAGATTTACCGCTCTTTTACAGCGCAACCCCATCCTTTTTGAATTTCCAACCTGTCTTTTCCTTTTTTCTGAAATAGAACGGCGTCACACTTTGAACGTGAAACATTTTCAAATATTCTGTACTGGTGTTTTTTTTTTGTTTCTTAACCTCATTCATCCAGAGGAAGTTTCGCAATAAAGATGAAACGTTCAGGAACACATAATATGGTTTGTTCCTTTGTATTTTTTCTCTCTCTCTCTTTATATATAATTATTATAGTAGAAAATAATTATATATATATATATATATATACACACATATATATAAATATATATATATATATATATATATATATATATATAGGTAGATAAATAGATAGATAGATAGATAAATAATCATATATATACAAGCAGGTGATTTATAACATCTTTTACCGGTGAAAGTCTTACACAAATACAGAAATTTGGTAAACGATCGCCCCCGAAAACACTTAAGTTACGGTCTTTGTTAGGGTCAACTGCTGATTCTGGAAAAATTATGGTTACTAAAGGTTAGTACTAGTTTGGGAAGAGTATGTTCGGGTCATGGGGATCCAGGCGGTTCCTAGTGTCACGTCTTTTATACTAGTTGTCTTTGTGAGTAGAACTTATCGACGTCAATGTCAGTGTTAGGCTCTGTTAAAATGCTACTAATGTAAATCGCCAACCTTTAACCGTTGAGCACAGATATACACTGTCTCTCACTGGCTGTCTGAAAAATCCACTGTACAAGATGTTATTTCCTTACATGGTTGATACTTGCGGGCACCTCTGGGAACTGGCGAGACAATGGCCTATCTTTCCCATGTCGAGCACCGTAATCGATTAGTTGGTTTTGTTATCTCTGCTATACATTGGTCATTTTATGTGGTTACTCTCAACTGATGTAAGGGCACAGAAATAAATATACTATGAATGATAATACTAATAAGACTAAAACAATAGCAGCATATAATTAAATTAACGTTCCTATTTAAGTAAGTTTTAGTAAAGTAGAGAATAATTCTGTTTAGAACGACATAAGTCCCTTTTACACAGAAATCGCCACTTATCAAGGCTTGGAGGGCTCTCAAGGAAAAGGGTGTATGATATACAATAATCAATGTCATTATAGTGTTTTTAACATAAGTGATCGGATTTTTCAAAGTTGGATTACATAGGGAGTACTGTTCATCAAGAAATTGTTTTAATTGAATTTGAAGGCAATCATATTGTAGTCACCTGGGAAGCAGGCAAACGGAAGAGAGTTCCACAGACGTGCAGTTCTTGCACAGAGTCTCTGCTCATGGAATCTTCATTTTTGTTTAAGTACAGATAAAGAGTGTGAGAAACTATTGGTGGTGGTTCTGGTTATACAAGTGTTTTTCGTGAAAGTTTGGCGACGTGAGACCAGGGATTGAAGCTCAGAGGAGCACCTGCCATGAAAATAACGTTAAAGCAGAGACAGGTTTGCAATGTTTCGGCTGTGAGAAAGAGGTTGCAAGGAAGAGAAATTTGCATCCTCCACTAAGCTACGAAGTCTGTTTTTAACTCTGCCAAGGATGTCGCAAAAGTACTCTATCATCGACCGTACCTGGCATTTATATAGGTAGAGCATTGCATCAGTAGTGAGATATCTACTGGAGCGGGAGAAGGACCCTATCATTTTCTCAGCGCCCTTGGTACGGATTTGATATATGTGTTCCATTTCATATCGGGAGTAAAGATCAAGCCAAGAAGCTTCGAAAGACACGAAGCCTCTCCAGGACGAGAGCCGTTCATTTCAATTGATGCCAGATGGGCATCAGTGCATTGATGATATAAGTATAGAAGCTTGGTTTTAGATGCGTTATAGATGGCGGTGTCGTCAGCATGATTGTCTACGAATGATGTAAGGATGTGATTTGAAAGATCGTTAATGTAAATTAGGAAGAGAGTTGGGTCCAGGATTTATCCTCAAGGGATCCCAGCGTTAATATCGAGAGCCTCTGATTTCTGCCAGTCAACGACTACTCTTATGAAACTATAGGAGGAAAATTATTTAATAATTGAGAAGACTTTTCCAGCTATGCCATAGCTGAGTATCTAGTGAAGCAAACCTTTGTGTCATGCGTTGTCAGGAGCAATTAACCTGGAAAGAGAGCCTCCGTCGAGAGATCCACTAATTTATTATTTTATTAAGATTTATTATTAATTAAGATAAAATTGTAAGCAAGTTTGTGGTAAATCTAGCAGAATGGAAACCATATTGCATGTCAGTAAGGTTATTCTTTGCTGTGAGTGTTGACTACTTCTCTATTTAGCACAGATTCCAGTCACTTTCTTATGACGCGCAGGAGAGGTATTCGCCTTTACTGAGATGAAGATGTCCGATCACCATAATTCTTAAATACTGGGCATACTGGTCAGATTTTCCATGGGGTTGGGAAGCATGTCACTTAAAGAGAACGTTTAAATTCCTGTTGGTTTGAAGGTTTTTGAGCTAAAATCGGAATGTCGTCAGCGCCAGTTGCTTTACTGGAATAAAGGTTTTTGATTAGCTTAGCAATATCACGTAAGATGTCGTATAATGTGTTTCAAGTGACGCGAGGAAACGCAGGGGTTGACAGCCTTCGTCGTTAAGAGTAGAATTAGATGCAAAGTTTTGGCAAAGAGTTTGACTTCGTCTGATGGTGACGCGATTACCTCAGGTCCATTGATGACAGTGGGGATAGAGCATGCACTCCTGTTCAAGATTCTGTTTGCTATTTGCCAAAAATTGATAGAACCTAGCCGCTACACAGCTATGTTAAACTTATCGGACTCTCGCGTTATTCATGCCTTTTTTACATTAGTTGCTGACGGTCCTGAAACCCGCTTCAGTTCAGTGCAGCTATTACATTGGAAGCAATGGAAAAAGTGAGTTCTGTGCCCAATGGTAACTGCACATTCTGGAGAGAACTGCGAATGTCTGTAAGGTTTTCCTTGAACATTTTCGAGGGTATGAATCAGTCTATACCCACTATTAACCATTCTGTCAGGTCTGATACTATAGAGGGCACATTCTTTTTAAACGTGGAACGCAGAAAGAGATCTGATATTAATGTACAGAAGCTCTCCCAGTAAGTCATAGAGTATCGATTACAATTTGTTTTTTCTTAACTGGAGACAGAACAGATGATGAACATATCTCTAGTAGGGGAAATACTTCTTTAAAGTAATAACAATCAAGACACGATAATTTTGTCAATTGCTTACTCTAAAAAATTGAACAGTAAGAACATGAAGTAGCAATAAACAGATAAGAAGCATGGCCAAAATTGTGAGATGAAAACACTAAAATAACATTGTTATTTTAGTGTTTTCACCAGACAATGTAGTAAAACTGGGATGAACCATTCTCTATGTCCACTGGAGTGACTATGTCACTAATTTGAGGTCACTGAGCGGACGGAAATCACCAGCATCGAGGTCATGTTGCTGAAGTCACAGCTACTCTGGGTCAGGCAGGACTCCAGAATGGGCGATCATCGCCTGCCCAAGATAGTCCTATATGGCGAACTCTTTACTGGCTGTTGTGACAGAGGGGCACCGTAGAAAATATATAAAGACTCTCTGAAGAAGTCCTTTTGTGACTGACACATTGACCACCTCCAGTAGTCTGGTCTTGCTACTGACTGTGTTACCTGGCGACATACTGTCCACCAGGCTCTGCTGGAGAATCGCTGCAGAAGGAAGATTCCGGAAACCTAAGCAGTCGTACGTAACGTGACTTTTCTGCAGCCGCTGTGGCCAAATCTGCTTATCGCGTATCGGACTCGTCAGCCACAAGCATGCCTTGAGTCGATGTGGAATACCTCCTTAATAGACTCTTCGTTTGTGAAGTACTGCTAAGAAAGAGAGAGAGAGAGAGCGAAAGAGAGAGAGAGAGAGGAGATGTGTGTGTATGTATGTGTGTATGTATGCCTAACTCTTTCGAGAGCACGGGCGGTTTTTCCCGAGGTCAAGATCCTGTTGAAGCTCGGTACTTTCGGACGCCAAATATCGAAAAATAGGCCAAAAACATTAACTACTTCACCATCAGCTGAGCAGTTGTCTACAAGGAACGGCATTTTTTTCGCTGACAATTTTCAAATTATTCAAAGTTCGCGTCGCTTAAAAAAAACGGTATTTCGACCGGCCGTGGCGTCACAATCGCGATAGTCCTATCGATAAGTTTTTTTTTCACTTCTTTTTCCTCTGGGGAACTATTGGTTCAAGGCTGCTTACTACTCCTATTTTTTGATCGCAATTTTCCATTCTCTTTTTGTTCAGCCAACACTCTTACACATACCTCCATTTTCTTTTTCGTCATCCCGTCACGACGTCGAGCCTGCCTGCCTAGTACAACATTTTTTTTCTCTCAACACACACCTACAAGACTTGGGCTACAGTTTGACCCCAAGCTAGTTATATATAAAAAATACAGCAAAATGTTTACTTGTGAAATACGTGAGTGCGGAGATGAATTTTAAGCTTTCTTCTGGTGCACTGAGTTGAGCCTCCACGTAGAGAAACAATCAATCGATTTGATTTTAAAATTAAGCCCTTTTACCGATTTTGATTAAAATAAAAGTAAGTAATGTGTAATATTCATTGTTCACCAATCGATACCGCGAAACGGTATTGTGCCATTGCATACACATTATATACTAAATGGTATAGATATGTAATTTATGAAAGTTTAATGACTAAGTAAACATGAAATTGCTTTTAAATTTGTCGATTATTCACGTATCTGTATATGAGATGTTACGCACATGTAATTTTACAATGTTTTATATAAAATATTAAAATGTAATTGAATCATGGTTATGCTGCGGTCTGCGTTCAATTGTGGAAAACATTATAGCAATTATCATATTTATGTATAATTTTGAGAAATGCTTACATTGTTATAAATATTGTTAAATCAATAAAAACCGCAATTACATTTATTACAAGAGAACCATTATAAAATTTCACATAAATTTGGTCGCGATAAAATTATATTGAATTAATTCATAAGCAAATTACACACACGTTTAACAGCTAATGCATGCTTACTTGCTGCTACCAGCCTTTTAAATTGGCTAATATTGCACATGAAATAAACGTCGATTTAGATGTATTCTGTTAATGTGTTTGATGGAAGAAGATTCTTGCAGAATACTGCTGTTGTCAAATGATGCTTTCACCAGTTGACGGTCACTAGATGTAAGTTTTGGCGAATTCGAAAAGGAAACTGTGCGTTGATATTTTTTCTGAAATGTCATATCATGAGAGCTAATATAGCAGCCATTACCAATGGAAAATAAAACAATGTAGGTAATCTGAGTTTCCCAATGAGAAACAAACCAAGAAGTGTTTACGTTCAATTTTAGCACATTTTAATTTTGGCCCTTGTATTTCCTTCTAATTCCAAGTTTTGACAGCTAACATCGAAAGTTTATTAATCACAAGGGAAATAATTTCTGGCCATTACAAAAACGGATGAGATTATTTATCTGACAGACAGCTGTTCAATGAAAGAATTTTATATTACTTATTTTCGAATTAAATATTTAAAAAATCCTTAACTTAATTTTACACGTTCATAACTGCGATATATATCTGGATGATAACTTGCCTCAATAAGATAATTAGGTGGAAGAATGCAAGCGGTATCTACAGACTGCAGAGAAAGAGTTGTCGTAAGAAAACCTTTCAGTGTTTGAAGTACAGGAATTTTGATTACATATAAGATTTTCATTATGGTTTTTCTCATTATTAAAACTCCACAGATTAAAATCATTTTAATGTGATATCTATATGTATTATCTAAATCCTTTATTAAAGTTGCTAAAAATTACATCAGTTCTAACATTTTTTGACCAGACGTAAAAATTAGATTCATTCTAAGTACATAATTCATTTTCAAATCTCTAAAAGATATATTAAAGTGATATAAGACGATAACAATATTATATTAATATCATATATTTGTAAGATGACTGTTACAATTGTAGAAAATATTATCAATTATGTTTTTACTTAAAACTCTTTACCGAAAGAAATAAAATGTGTTTCTTATTTATTCTTTGTCGTCTTGCTTACGAATAAATGTTTATTTACTGTATAATAGCGGGTATTAAAAATAATTATTTATTTAATTACAAGTTACTTTGGATAAAGTTAATTATTGTTGTGTCTTAGGTGTTGGTAATAAATATACTTTAATGCGTTGTTTCAACGTCCACATACAAATACACATTTTTAACCAAATAGCGAAAATATAAATTGAGAGAACGTGGGGTATATGCGTAGAAAAGAAGAAAAGAAAAAAAAAGAAACGTACCGGGCGTATCTGCAACGCTCTTTTGGAAAGAAGAAGGAAAGGATGACCAGCGTATTTGTACACGCGAAGGGCACTTGGGAAGGCAGAGCATGATGGGAGAAGCTATTTTTTCCTGTCTCTTCCTTTTTTTCTAGATAGGATGGTTATAAAATCAGGGAAAAATTCCGTGGGGAGGGGGTAGAGAGAAAAGATTCGTGGAGATCTTCTCTGGAAAAGAATTTCGTATTGCTGACGTTCGGATTCGGCATTGCCATTGGTGGCGAGAGGCCAAGTGTGGCCTATTGGAAAATAAGAGGGCAGGAACGTGCTGTTGTCGAAAGAGTGACTCACTTCTTCCCGAACTCCAGAACCGAATCCTGATTATAACCCTAGAGAGAATATAAAAGTGTCGCAGTGGAACCCATGAATACACATTAATCCATTCTGTGGCTGGGATTGCCAGGTAAAATCGCAATATGGCGGAGCCTATGCAACATTTTATGCAGTACATATACAAAATAACAAAATACAGTACAGTTTATAATTCACGTGTATATAATGAAATTACATGATGAATAACACCGTAAAGCGGGGCGAACACCGGAACCGGGTCAAAAAGACATCGCATTCCACTTTGTATCCTGCCAAAATTAATTCCGGGGGCACTATATTGTTGGACCACGGTATCTCGGAGCCACCATATGCTGGGGTTCTACTGCACTAAATATTTTATCAAATTCTCATGTGTTATATCGGATCATATGGCTATAATAGTTATAAAACGTTTGTAATAAAACTCCAGATGTATTTCTGAAATTGCCATTATATATATATATATATATATATATATATATATATATATATATATATGCACACACAAAGACATATATACATATATATATATATATGTGTATATATAAATTTATATATATATATATATATTTAGAGAGAGAGGGAGAGAGAGAGAGAGTATGAGAATAACGGAAACAGTATGCCGACAAAAACTCCAGTAAAGATGTAGTAAAAAAATTATGTGCGAAGCTTTAATATAGTGTAAATATTTCAAGCATTACAAGGGGTATGAGTTTGTCTAAATGATGAGATTTACGAAAATAGTATTCCGACAAAAACAGCTCGGCCGATAGCCATTAGTCGCGGCTTCTCGTGTAATGAATGAAGGTGTGAATGTAGGATTGACATGAAATTCTTAAAGATAAACTAAAATGACCGAATATTGAGCTGAAATGATTTAAATAAATAAAAAGTAAATGACTTAGAATGACTTTAATGAACTTAAGGATAAATTGAATGACCTTAAGAATAATTATTACTTAACATGGAGGAATCAATTAAAAGACAAAATGATAAAGAAAAAATGTAAAAATGATATACTCTACTTCACGCATTAGCACGGTATGAAAAATAATTACTGTTTCCGGTACAAATTAACCCCCTCCACCACTACGAGTCTCACAGCAAATTTTCATATTGAAGAATATAAATTAAAAATAAATTAATGCTAAAGCATATCAATTTAAAAAATCGAATTATTTCGAAATTATTCATGCTTTGGACAAGTTTCAAAAAGTCTAATGGGGCATGAAATGTAATTATTTTCAATCTGGGTACATTTTTTACCCTAGATGAGCCCCTTGGAATGCTTAGTACTAGCGACAATGGACAAACTATGCAGTTTTACACCGTTAAACATGTATATTTGAATTCAGCACTATGAGAGAGCACTGTATAGATATACATATCTAGTTTTTTATTGAGAAATATGAGAAAAGGGCGTTTTTAGCACAAAATTAGAATTTTGCTTGGGTCACCCATACTGAATTAATACTAAAAACAATGCCTGCGCATTTTGGACAAGTTTCAGAAAAATGTAATTGATAGGTCAAAATTTATGGGACAAAAAGTCTCATTTTTTCAATGTTGGTACATTTTTTATCCTTTATGAGTTACTTGGAATGCCGAATACGAGTGACAGTGGACGATAGTGCAGTTTCACACCTTAACACATGTATATTTACATGGAAAACCACTATATATACATACATATCAAGTTTTTGTTGAGAAATATGGGAAACGCGCAAGAACAAAGGGCGTTTTCAAAATTAAAAATCCACGGGGGATGTAAACCAGACTTTTACCAGGGTCACCCATACGTAATTTATATTGAGAACAATGCCCTTCAAATTTTGGGCAATTCTCAGAAAATTTCCAATGGATAGATCAAATGTTACGGGAGAAAAAGTGTCATTTTTGGCCATTTTTTAACACTTTTACACGGGCAAAACAGGATTTTTAGCTAAAAAAAAAAAAAAGATACTATGCACATTTATACATTGAAATATAATTTGTGACAAAATTTCAGGAAAAACTAATGGAAGATTATCCGTCAATCATCCGGACTAAGGGGCAGACGGACCCATGGAAAACAGACCCCTCTCTGATAAATCGGGGGGCAAAAATATTACTCCATACTCCTTGCTTAAAAAAATGTAAATGTGCTACAGACCGGCCGACGGAGTGATTTGCATGCGGCTAAAATGCCTTAGCATGGAAGGGTTCCCCCTTCCCTTGCCAAGGAAAAGTTACAAATGTAAGTGCAGCATATGTTAACAATATATACTACACTTTGATCTTAGTTATGTGGCCAAGGAAAAGTTACAAACGTAAGTAAATCATCTATTAAGACAAGATACTACACTTTGATCTTAGCTATGTGGCCAAAGAAAAGTTACAAACATAAGTGCAGCCTGTAGTAAGAACAGATACTACATTTTGAGATATTAAATCCTTTACTCATGTTAAAAATACAGTGAAAAATCAACGATGAAAAAAAAATTAGATGCATGGCCAACTCAAAAGGGGGGATTGTAAGGGTCCTTGGACATCCTTGTCACTCCAGAACTAAACAAAATCAAAAGTTTCTATCAGCTAGTATCTTCTTTCACCATAATACCGCATTCACCCTTTCATTCTGGAGGACGACCAATATTTAAAACATTTTTATAGACGTGTTAAAACAAAAACAGATAACAATAAAATGGTGCAATAATTCATTTGTGTCGAGGGCGAGGGAAGAAAAAACAAAAGGTGATTAGTAGTACCCTCCCAACCCCGTCTAGTAGATAGACTGCCCGTTCCACTAGGTTTGGAAAAGGAACCTCGCTTTTGCGGGTCAGTCTCTAAGTGGGGATACCATCTAGTGGGGGTAAATGGAGAAAAGAAAATTGTGTGGGCAAGGAATGTGGGCTAGTTTGTATTTCTTTCTCCCCGAGATGGGTGAAATTTAGAGGAATGGGTGAAAATCAAAATTGCAAGTAGGAGGGGGTGGGGATCTTGGAGGCTTCCTAATCGGAGAGGGATTGAACAAACACTCAGCCAGCTGAGAGGCTACTTGTTTAATTTTACTTAACGAAACTGCGCATTCCACACCTAGGCGGGGAACACGTATTCAAATTTTGCTCCTCTTCGTACACACATTGCTACATGTATCTATCTTCTCTCAAATGCCGCATGATGCAGCCTTCATCTATCACATCTGATCTTCACCCGTGTTGGTGTTAAAAGAAAGCAATCACAACCTTGTCAGAAAAAGACAACATCCCTCGGCAACCTTGCAGACGTGACGTCCAAATCACCATTCTCGCCATGCCCAGGATCGTAACGTAGACCATTTGTCTTTCCCGGTCCCACGGCGGCCTCACGTTGTCCACGACATTGGATACGGTAAGTGGGCGAGGATGCTCAGGATCGATGCAAGCCGTCACTTCGCTGACATACGACCAGTACTGGCAGAGTCCGCGGCAATCGAAGAAAACGTGTTCAGTCGTTTCTACGGCAGTTGCCCCACAACGGGGACAATCAGGCAACTCCAAAAAACCCGGAACTGCATTATATGTTGTTGAGTGGAAGTGCATTTCGGGTCACTCGCCAGGTCAGAGAGAACTCTTAATTGTTCAGATGACTCGAATCTGGCGCCCATCTGTACGTTGAGCGGATCTCACTTTGCCGCCAACCCAAACGTGTGCATAGCGGTTCGTCGGCGGCCCCATTCACGAGATCCCTGTGGAGTTCCCTACAGGTAGCAGTCCCAAGGTCGCTGGACCTTGATAGTCGTTTTAGCGCGGTTTGGCACTCTTTCAAGTAGGCAGATTCTCCCCGTGGTCAGGGAAGGCGGCAGTAACCACGAGGTGTCACGGTTGTTTATCTTTGTATCGTGGCTCAGGAAGGCCAGCCTCTCAGAGTCTCGATAACACTACAAGCCCGGCATTCCCTAGCCTCCCTCAGACGGATGTTGAATACAGACCTGTCTGCTGACAAGTGTCTTCCTCTGTCCGAAATAAGCGAGGACAAGTGTTCGAAGATAGCTGTTAGGTGTTGTGCAGGCAGGGGAAGTACGACCAGTCGTTAAGAGATGAGAGGAAAAGCGTAAGTTGCGTACACCTCATCTCTACCCTTTAAGGAATGTTTCCTAGGAAGCCACGAATTGGCTGCAGCCTCCACCTTTTCCACTCCAGGCGCCCAACCCAATTTTACCGACTTGCTCCGGTTTTTCTAGGCCCCTGTAATTCTTTCGTACCGAGCGAGCGCCTCCGACACAATCTCGATGTCTTGGAAGCTCGACACAAAGACCGAGACATCACTGGCGAACGCGGCTTCATTGGCATTTGAGCCACCGGGTATTGCAATTCCGCGCAGGGCCGAATTTGCCTCCTCACGTCTCAGTTTACGGAGCAGGGGCTCCAAAGCTAGTACATAGAGCAGGGGCGGAAGCTGACAATCCTAACGAACCGACTGAGAGATAACTAAGGGTTTTGAGCGCTTCCCATTGACTTGTACGACAGATGTGGGCTATCGATACATCACAGAGATCCACTTGCAGAAGTCCGTTTTAAAACCGGCGGCGTCTAAGACAGATGGCAACAAACGATGGTTGGCCCTATCGAAAGTTTTGGACTGATCTAAGTTTATCAGTGCGGCTTGCATGTCGTCATATATCCCTCCATCTAGGATCGTGCGTATCAGCCGCAAGTTGTTCTGAATCGATCTCCCCTTCACAGCATAGTTCTGTTCCGGTTCAACCAACTCGTCGATAAACACCTGCAGCCGATTCGATAGGATCTTGGCCAAAATCTTCAACTCTGTGTTAATCAGAGTTAATGGCCTGTAATCGTCTAACTCTTCCCCACCATGCCCGTCACCTTTCCTCAGCAATGTAGTCACTCCTTTGGTGACTTGCCCTGGGATGTATCCCTGAGTAAACCAATGGTTGAACACATCCGTCAGAAGAGGCAGTAACATGGGCGACAGCCTACAATACAGTTCGTATGGCAGACCATCAAGTCCTGGGGATCTTTCATAGCTGACCTTCAGCGCAATAAAAACCTCCTGCTACGTCACCCGACCCTCGCTACTAGCAACTCTATCCGCCTCGAGAGGGGAGGCTATTTATTTTCTCCCCCACCGAGCAAATTACGCACAAAGCCGATTCTTAAAGTGAGAAGTTAATGGGGAAATGGGGACCAACTCCCCGGAGACTAGGCGAGCTGGATGGTGACAATTGATCTGAAGAGTTGCCCCTACATTGACCAAGGTCTTATAGTCGCCCCCACATATGGTCTTTGCTTGACACTTGTTGCCAAGGCCCCGAAGTCGCCCCCACATATGGTCTTTGCTTGACACTTGTTGCCAAGGCCCCGAACGACTTGGACCGGAGAAGTATGCCTCGAGGCGGGGAGAGTCAGTCAAATAGTCGCTAAAATCAAGTACCGGGAGATCGGGGTTCTGCGTAAAAACGCTTCTGGAAATGTTCTCGAACCCCCTCGTAGATCTCCCTAGTCGATTCCAGGGTGCGTCTATCCGGACGTCTTACCTTTAACAATGTATTTGTACGAGCCACGCCTAGAAATTTTACGATGTGCGTCAGTGTTGGAGTTGACTGCTTCATTGCCTACCTTTCTAAGACTATCTCTGACTACTTGACCTTGATAACGCTGAATGTCCTGCTTAGCTAGTTCCTAACTAACCCTATCACCCTCCCCGTAGTCCGGGCTAGTTTCTTCTCTAGCTTCTTCTTAGTTTTGGCCTTATCTAGTGCGAAGCGCTGGGCATACTTGACGGAGAAGGTTCTAATTTGGCTTTAGACCTACCAACAACTTACTCCTGGTAACCACCTCCACTAGTGCTTTTTGAATTAATTCTATTAGATTCTCTTGGAAGTCTTGTATCCCCAGAAGGGAGGTGTTTACCTTCCAGTGAGATACTAACTGAGGCCTATTTGCTAGCTTCAGCCGAGTCATAACTAGTTTCTGGTCAGTCTGCCCTAGCCAAGTGAACGTGGGGCAAGATAAGAAGTCTACTTAACCTCTCCTAACAAACATCTGGCCGAATCTAGCCATCAGATCAGCCAGGCTGAACTCGCACCTCTCCAACCCTCTAGCGTTGCCCCCTACCTTATCTATCTCGAGGTCAAAGATGGCGTTCCAAATCCTCATTGGCACTACCCGCTTTAGACAATCTAAAAACGCGTCAAACTGGCTAAAGAATGAGACCCTCTCACGAGCGGTGCTGGGCACATGAACCGCGTCACCGAAACACAGAATCTTTTACGGCAACACCGGCCACAACCAGCCTGCTCACCGCATCCCTATGAACAACATCGACTGTCGCCGACAAGGTACGTTTAACCTCGCCGTATTGACTGAAGACGCATCCTAACAGTTCCGCAGGTATTTTGGTTGGCACATTAAATACCTTCACCGAGTCCGTCTTTTTCCCTGGCATTCCGGTATTAGTTTGACTCTCCCATGCTTTATTTCTTGGAGGGAGAATCTCTTCGCATCGTCCTTGGTTGGTAGGAGGATGTCCCACACGGTGAAGTTCATCTGGTACAGGTATAGTACCGGGATGTTATGTTTGTGGAGGAGCGCCAACATGTCTTCCTTCTTCATCCCCAGGAGGCGGGTTTCCAGTATATCGGAAATAGCGAAGGACAAGACTCTCCTCTCAATCGCCTCCCAGGCACCGGGTATGGGTTTTCTATCTGCCCCCTCTATGTATTGTCCGTACTTTGTCAGGTGCAGGTCTCCATACTCTTGAGGGCACAGTTGTTTTTCTATGGTCTTCCCCCACGCAGCCCCTATTGGTGGTGTTGGTGTCGCCCCTGCCTTTTTATTGCCGACGCTTCCTGCCTCCCCAGATTTCTTAGTCTGTCATTTTGTGCGAGTATCGCTTTTGTGGGGATCCCCTTTTCAGTGTCGTTTAGGTCCGACTCTCCTTGGTTAGAGTCGTTTTCGGGAGCAGCTTCCCATTTTGGGGAGTCAGGCTCTTCGGGAGCATGTTCTTTTTTGTTTACTTTGAGGCCATCTGCCCCTTCCTCGTTTGTGAGATCCAAGCGGCATGCACCCTCATTTTCTTGTACTCCTCTCCTTTATGGTAAGCAGCCCTACTGTCCTCTTTATTGTCCTTTTGGCCTGGAACGTCCTCCTTTCTGTGGTCGGGGTAAGATGCTACGAGCGATGTTGGTTTTGCCCCCGTTTGAGGGGAGTCGCCCTCGGGGGGAGCTGTTGGTAAATTTTCCCCCTTCTGATGAGCGTCACATGTTGTTCAATCCGGCCGGTACACCCTGTCAGTGGTTGCTTTTACCCTCCTAATGGGGAGTCATCCTGTTGGGTAGCAATAGACCCCTTGCTGGGGGTATCCATATTAGTTGTATCCTGGCTGGGAATCCATGTTGCTGGCCGCCGGGCTGGGGGTATCCGTTTTGGGTCCCTCTGCTTTTAAAAATCATCGAAAAGAGTGGCGTGGAGACGGCGTCCAAAGTGGGGAACCGACTTTGGCGCCAAAAAGAAAGAAGATCGTAAATTATCAGGTCGGATCCCCCCGTGAGGGGGGGAGCAGAGAAAGACAGACAAATTGGTGGTACGGACAGAACGCTACGCAACAAGCTCGTCAGATCTTACGGGCACGAGAATGTGCCGCCAGAACAGCACTGCCTTGCGCGTTGTATGAGACAGATACAACACTTTGATCTTGACCTTTTGGGCAAGAACAGAGTGTTTATTTGCTTTCCCATCGAGCAAATAAGGCACAAGGCCGATTTTTAATGTGAGGAGTGAAGGGGAAATGAGGGCCAACTCCCCAGGAGCTGGATAATGACAATTGGTATGAAGGGTTGCCCCTACATTGACCAAGGTCTTATATGTGGGGTTGGCCCACATATGATGTTTGCTTGCAGTATCCGCCAGAACTTTGATCTTCATATTCAATTTATTCCGTTTATAAAAAAAACTACAATTAAAAAAATTTCATTACAAAATTAAAAATTTTAAAAAGTAAAATCTCCAAAAAACATAACAAATTTAGGCCCAACCCCGTATAAGATCTGGGGAGGGCAGTGTTGCATGGGCTTTGTAACTAAAGTAAAAACTGGAGTCTTTGGCGACTTACTCTTGACTGGCAACATTTACTACAATACCTCATTCACTCTGTGGAATCTAAAGCTAGCTAATGAATTCCCAGCGTTTAAGCAAAAAGCATTTCTGTGTGTGTGTGTGTGTGTGTGTGTGTGTATGTGTGTGTTTGCATTTTTTTATTAAATATAAATAAGTTAGTATGTGTGTGTGTGAAAAATGTTCAATTAATTGGAAAAATAAAAGTTCTTAATTTGGGGAGTGGGGAAAACAACATAGAAAAAATGATCAAATAAAATTGCCTAGTGCATTGTTAGTATGGTTCCTCCCTGAGCTTATCTAAGTAGTTAGATCGTCTACTGTTTTCCGGGGCGCCGCAAACAAGCGGGGAGGTTCCTAGTGGCGATTGGTGTGGATTCTTATCGGGTATTGGGGAAAAATAAACAAAGCATTAAAAAACAGAAAAGGCGGGATTGGGATGTGGTAGAAGGCGACCTCCGAGTAAGGGTTGACCAAGGGGCGACAAAACAAAAGAGGAGGGGTAATCGCAGGGTAGCCTCGGGTGGTTCTCTAGTGCAAAAACAAATAATTGGGGGACCGGATCTCATTTGTACCACCAGTCAAGTGTCTCTTTAATTTTCTGTTGCTAACCTGTAGGACCCAGTACCACGTTTGCCATGCCTATGGCGTTAATACGAATTCAAACTGGGAACCTAGTCGGATGCACAAGCTAGTTTCATGAGCCCACCTCCTGACAACAAAAATCGAGGCAACCTCCGCCAATCGCATCTGAATTTTATAATATCAATAAGTTTCTAGAGTGGAACAATAAATAATTTCCTGTAAACAAAAACACATGTTTTGCTTTTTTTTTTTTCTAATATTCAAACAAAAAATGAAATACTTCCGACTAAACTGAAAAGATTTAATTTGTCTGTTCTTATTATTCTTGAAACTACTATGCAAATTCTTTAATTGAAGCGGAAATTTATATTTTAACAAAACTTTTAGAAACAAATAATCCCGCTCCATACAAAAAAAACCAAAGAAATCGTTTACTAATTACTTTTCTAATTCTTTCGCGCTGTCTTTCTATAGGACTATGTTTTTTCGGCCATTCGGGTACTCGCTGCTATTTGTATTATAACGAAATTATTTTAATTCATTTTGTTTTATTTTTTGGGGGGGTGAGTTTATTTTTCAGCGCACGGTCTAGAAACTGTACTTAATTACCGGATATACAATTTTCTTTTTGTTGGAGAGAATATCGCCTACCTTTTGTATTTTGGGGGGGGGCGCGATTACATTTACATATTTTTATACTTTCATTTACATTACCAACTAGCTGTGTTAACCGGCGTGGCCCGGGTGTTTGTAGGGGTGTTTTTTGCCGAGGTGATCAAGAAATCCCTGGTTTTAAAAAAAACACCGTTGCCCGAGTGTTTGGAGGTGTAACAGAAAAAAAGAGTTTTAGTAGGAAAGTTGGCTTGGCTCTCGACCCTTTGCCATGGAGGCGGAAACGAAATGGAAAAAAAGCCTGGGACCTTACCATCTCGGCCACAAGAGAAGAGGAATGATACGCATCTTAATTTAACGTTTATAAAATGAAATTAACCGGCGCGAGAAACATAAGTCGCGTGATGATAGACCTTGAAACAGGATGCGGCTGCAAGCCAATTTTCGCTTGTTTTATACTGAAAAGCGAAAGAAATATCTGGAAAATATAGCGTGTGAAAATCGGGTAAATTAAACACACACGCGATCCTCGTTCTTAAGTCGTAGATATTATCATTTAGACGAGATATTAAGTTTTAAGAAGCGAGCCGAGCGAGAAGGCCGACAAAAAAAACCCCCTTTTTCAGACATACACAAAAAGCGAACATAACACATTTTCGCTTTTATATATACACTAGCGGGGGTACCTGGCGTTGCCCGGGTGTTTGGGAGGTGTATGTAGGAGAGGGTGACCTTGTTTTAATATTATAAAAAAAATACACGATGTTAAGAAAAAATGGAAAAACCAAAACAAGGCAAAAGAGCAAACGAACGTACAAAAAGGGGAGGGGAGTTGTAAAGGAAGAACAAAAGGTTAGATAGAAAGACAGACTCGAACCTGAAGCATCGAGGCTAATGTTGAAAGAAAATCTCCGACAAGTTACCCCTATGCCAAAGAGACATACACTTAAAAACGGATACAATGAAACCTTTAAAAACACTTGCAGGTGATTCAAAATAACGCGAACTGTTTCTAGGTCAAACATGACGTTATTGTCGTAGTAGCAGGAGCAGATAAAATGAAGGTACGATTTTTCAGAACTTTCCTTGAAGAAAAGATTCCAGTTTAGGTTTAAGGAATTAATTTTTTTGGCCAATTTTTCGATATTTGTCGGGCGATGGTGGCAGCTTTAAAATGATACCTATCTGGCGAAAATCCTTGGCCCGTGTCGAAAATGTTTGCGAGACAGACAAACACACACACACACACATTTTATTATATATAGATTGTTATTGATCCATCGCCGTGGCCCCCTATAAAAATGAATTATATCCTTAACATAGCAAGTGTGTACCAAACGGAACTTCATGTCAACCCGTTCATACTGGTTACCCATGCTAATATATATATATATATATATATATATATATATATATATATATATATATTTATATATATATATATATATATATAGTTATTAAAATAATAATCAATAAATACCTACAGAAATAAGTGTTTCATCCTTTTAGGAATCATCAGTGCATGGTGTCAATATAAACAATAGTCAATTTGTCAGGCTTGATCTTAACCGCGGATGAAGGCAAACACATAATTTGGAAACTGTTTTGCCAACTATCCTGAGACAACTCAATATTATATAAACCTGAAAAATGACTTTTATAAATACTAACGCGAGGGTTCTTTTTTTTTACTTTTTGCATGTGTACTTTTTTCACTGGCTTTCTTTGTAAATAAAGGAACACTTTTTATTTGCTTTTAAGTGGGGAGCCATTTGCTTTTTTTGAGCGAGACATTTTTGTTTCTAAAAGTGCGTGCCTCGAATAAATACTTAAGTTTGAATTTGAAGCAGTCAAAAATCCGGTAGTAAACTTTTGCGACTTGACTTACCGTCGTTTAACCCGTAAAAAAATGAAGATCTACTAAAAACTAATTCCAAAAACAGTTTAATGAATTTTTTCGTTATTTCATGTTTCTAATGTAACCCCTCTCACCCAAAAAGTTTAATTTGTCATAATTTGGGGTTCGTATGTTTCTGAAAATGTTAGGTTAAAGTACAAAATGGTATTATAAAAAATCAGTAAATTTATCGTTATTTTATATTTCAAATGTAATTCTCGTCCCCTCCATGTCCAAAATTAAAAAAAATGTATTTGTCCTGCCCACCCCTTCGTCATTATCCAAACTTGAAGAAAAATGCTAGAGGTGGCATGTTTCTTGAATGCTTGGTGGCCAAAACGTGGTTGCCCATTTTACCTTTATATTATATAATATTTGCTTATTCCAGGTGTAAGCCTAATCAATTTTAGATGAGTTTACGATGTTCATTGCACTTTTTTCCCAACACTAAATGTAAAAATAGTAGATATTCCATCAAACTTTTAACACCTTAACTGGATCGCTTCGGATTTATTATATATACATATTGAAATATCTCACTAACGAGAACTAGAAAACAGAATTTGGACGTTCCACTATTTACGAATAAACTTCTACAATTAACACCTTTTACCGGCGATTGCTATTCCATCTTAACTCACATTTGTAACTACCATTTAATGACTGGCTTAATTGCTATTCATCTAGTATTCGGCATGTATTTTTTCATTATAAAATAGTTTTACTTTATATAGTTTTCTGTACGTTCTCTATGTATTTTGTTTTTTTATGACTGATTATGTTTTTGTTTTTTTACATCGGCATCACCACATTATCAAGGCCAATAGGCCACTCAAGGATAAGGGTTAAAGAGTGTACAGTAGAAATTGGACATTATAGTAATCATTAGTAATGAAAATTTGGTAAAGTTGATAACTCATATGGAACGGCTCATCAAGAACTTATTTACGTTAGACTTGAAGACAACCATATTGTAGTCAGCCGGAAAGCAGGAAAACGGAAGACAGGCGTGCAGTTCTAAGAAAAATGCTTTGTTCATGGAATCTACGTTTAGGTTTAGGCACAGATAAAGAGTGGGGGGAATTACTGATAGTGTTTACAGCTAGACGAGTGTTTCTTGTGAAAGTTTAGCGAGGGGGGACCATAGATTGAAGCTCATTCGAACACTTTCCATGAAAATAACGATACATCAGAGACAAACTCGCAACATCTCTTCTGTGAGATAAAGGTTGTAAGGAAGAGAAAAGGGCATCTCCTACGAGGCTACGAAGTCTATTTTGAACTCTATCAAGGCAGGCCAGGTCCTTTCTAGCAGCTAATGCCCATATGTGGCAACAGTATTCCATCCTTAGACGTACCTGGCTCTTATATAGATAGAGAATTGCATCAGCAGTGAGATATTTACCGGATCCCACCATTTTTCCAGCGGCCTTGGCAACAGATTTCTGTTACGGTCTCACCATTTTGTCACCATATTTTCTTATATATTTTCCGTGTCTTCATCCTGTTTCTCTAATATCTCCGTACCCTTTATCCTAGTTTCAATTTTTCACAAGTTATTATATTATTTTTATTGTATACGTTTTATAGATTGTACTTTGATGTTTGTTTATTTTTTAAAAAGAAATTACAACGTGTGAAAGCCCAGACGCCTTTGGACGATGAGGGTTTATGTGTGTATTGTAATCATTATCATTTTTGGAAGCGTTCGTATATCATTTCAGTAAAATATGAAATTTAAATCTGCCTGAGAATAACCCATAGACTATTATTTTATGAATTGCATATGAGAAGCCAGCCTCCCTATTATACTTGCGACATGTCCATAGGAAATAATCAATTAAATATGGCTTCCTATAGGGGATTGATCTCCTAATCTGAGAGATGAAATGCGAGGGAAGCAATATTTCCGTTCGATAAAAGGTTATTTCCTCCTAGACTATCGAGCACCAGTATTCGTGTATTTATAACTATAGGATAGAACAGAGGGCTATTCATTTGATAGCGCGATAGAAACACATTTATCGGTGATAGGCACATTTTACGCATAAAAAATTTCAGTTCACATATGAATAATGAGATAGTCTTGCTTTACATATTATTAAATATTAATATATTATGTCGGTAAGAAAAAATGCTATTCTGTCTATGTTTCACAATAGATTATAATGATATGAATACATCATAGGACGATGCAGAAACAGATAAATATAATTATGAATTCTTCATTTTTATGGAAATATAATAATACATAAATAATATATTATAATTTCAAGTGAAATAAAATCTTGTATATTTTACGGAAATATAATATAAACTATTAGCTACACTACATAACAGTTAAACTAAAGATAACACAATCATAATTATATGTGCCTTCTCAAAGTTAGACACATTTTTACTAACAAACTGCCAGTTATATATCATGCTGTGCCTAGTACTACGTCTTTGGTTTTAAATTATATAGACCTTCTAAATATTATATATATTTTCACTAACGAACTGCGAGTTATATATCATGTTATGTCGAGTACTACGTCTTTGGTCTTGAATTATATGGGTCTTCTTCATTATACGACAACTTATCAACCATTTACGCGGTCATGTCATTTGCAGCATGAACGTAGCGTCTGATCGATTTACCGAGAAACAAGTATAATTAACTTCCGAGGAATAAGATACCATTTTCTGTAATAGCGAGAAATAAGTATAATTTTGAGGCATAATTTTCTTATTTTATAAACATAATTATTCCTCTGTTAGAAATCCTAAAACAATAATTAATTAAAACTAGTAAGAAAATTACAATGTAATAAGCACCCAATTAAGAAGCTTTCCTAACAAGCGGGTGTCTCTCGATATTAATTCAGTGAATATATAACTGTTATATTGCCTTAATATGTATGTTGTTTTTAATATTTTATGTGACGGTAAATAATGCTCATTTGCCAAAGCAATATCGATTGATTTCATTACGAACTCTTTATACATGGTAATTCATAAATAAATATAATATAAACACATAAATATATGTATATATACGTATATATAAATATATATATACATATATATAGATATTTATACAGTATTAGGTGAGTGAAAAATTGGGATTTCTAGGTGCTCTCCGCTTATCTCGGCATTTTTTGTAGTCTTCTTTTACATACAGATCACTTGCCACCGGTATTTAACAATGTCGACCAGAATGTTGCTAGAAAAAGTGGACTAGCCCCAGATTAAAATAAATTTCGTTGATGTTTTAGTGTACGAGGACAAGTATATAGAGATAGAACGTAAAAGTAGAAGTGAAAATTAATAAAACGTTTACTCATTATATGCATGTGCACGTCACGTATAAGGATCTTGCGTATCTTTATTGCATGTGATATTGGACGTCAAATAATATAATAGTATTGACGCTTAACATGTTTTTAGGTACATCTTTTATTAGCTATATATTAATTGAATAGCGTGTGTTTTATTAATTATGTGTGCCACGCTTCATCCAAGTGACTATCTTTTAATTTTTATGAACTTTCTTTTCTTCTAATAAATAAGTTTACCAAGAATTCATCGTGAGTTTTGTTTTTGATTTTGATTATATCTGATAGCACTAAAATCATTTTCAAACGTCAAATCATTTAACCCTGGTATTGATTGCCAAATTTCTTGCAGGAAACCGATTTAAAAAAATTCCCAAATCTCAATGCCGTTTATGTCTAATCTCGAGTATATAGCTCGATAACTGACAGAGGTATATAGTAGGGAAATGTACACAGACACCAAAACACATACATTTTCACTTTTATAGATATATAGATTTTACCATGGATTCTTCATAAGTTTCAGGTTTCGGTTTTGATTATTGCTGGAAGCAATTAAGTCAACTATTTTATAAATAACATTACCAAAATTCTTCAGTTAGTTTGCTTTCGTTTGGACGGTAGTTTATCACACTTCAGTAATCTATCTTTTATAAGTAATTATATCAATGTAAATATTTCATGAATTTTAGTTTTTGTTTCGATAATAGTTCCGAAAAACTCAAGTTATATATATATATATATATATATATATATATATATATATATATATATATATATATATATATATATATATATATATATATATATATATATAGGTGCATTGGAAGGCACATTCAATAAAATACATCGCAATAATATATATATATATATATATATATATATAGTATTGTAAAAAAAAGAAACAGTGTAGGATACATTAAATTTTTCGTCATTCATACTTTAATTAGGGTTAAAGATTTTGCTTAAAATATGGTCAGTATATTTATATTACTATTCTAATTTATATTTGTTGTAGTAGTTTCAAAATCTAAGTTTAGAAAGTTTATATTTAAGGAAAGTATATAGATTAACAAACAGAAAAAGTACAGGATACATTTTTTTTTAAAAAATATTTCTGAAATAAATTTAAATGACTTTTGATTAGAGGCTAGTAATAATGCAAACGAGTTATCACTGACTAATCAGAGAGTTTCTTTGAAAATAATTTATAAAATAATTGTATTTTGGGCACAGTCCTTCAAAGTAAACCTTTTATAAAAAAAGTGCCTAACACTAAAGAATTGTCAATAGACATTTGCTAAACAATCATTGATAAGCACAAAGAAGGAAAACGGTATCGAATAGTATCAAGGGAGCTTAATCTTCTACATAGTAGAGTTGTAAACGTTATTAGAAAGTTTAAAAACCCTGGTGAAACTATTGCAACTCTTCCAAGATGTTGTCGGCTAAGGAAATTAAACGAAAAAAAAATCACGGTGGGTAGGCAGATAGGTAAAACTAAAAACACCTTTTCTTACTCGTGGTGAAATTCAAACCGACCTCAGAAAAGCTGGGATTAATGTGAACAAGGATACAATCAGTAGAGTTCTTAATCGTGCAGGTTTTGTTATCAAGGCCCCCAAGAAAAGTTCCATTATTCAAGCTTCAACATGTCAGATCACATTTGAATTATGTTAAAACATATGGGGAACAACACCAAGAATTTTGGAGCAAGGTAACCTGATCAAACGAAACGAAAATGGAATCTTTGGAAGAAATAAAGCAACACATGTATGACGTAAAAATAGCACCGGCTATAATAAAAAACACCATTCTTACGGTAAAGTCTGGCGGTGGTTCGCTTATAGTATGGGTTGGTTTTCATCCAAAGGTACTGATGGACTAGAAACAATCAATAGTAGAATGAATGGACGTATGTGCAGGGAGATTTTGGAGAAAAATCTCCAGAAATCTGTTAATTTATTGGGACATAATAGCAATATCGTGTTTCAACAGGACAATAATCCGCAACATAATGCCAAATTAACCAAAGAAAAGCTTAGAAATAACGGAATTGACGTTCTTTTGTGACCCAGTCATTCTCCAGATCTCAACCCAATTGAAAATTTGTGGAAAATATTAAAGATCAATATTCACAAGAGGAATCCACAAAATATTCAACAACCAGAACAGTTCTGCAAATAAGAAATGCACAAAATATCTGCATATCTTTGCGAAAAAATGTGCGCAACTATAGAAAACGATTGAAAACTGTTCAACGCAATTAAAAGTATGCCACCAAATATGTATCCAATAAATTTGCGTTAGTTGATTTTAATTTTTCGTTTAATATAAACTTTCTAAATTTTAATTTCATAATTACTACTAGAAATACTATTTAGAATAGTAATAGGAATATACTGACAAAATTTTAGGCAAAATCTTGAAACGTAATTAAAGTTATGAAAAATAATGTAATGAATCCAATACTTTTTCGTTGCACTGTATATATATATATATATATATATATATATATATATATATATATATATATATATATATATATATATGTGTGTGTGTGTGTGTGTGTGTGTGTGTGTGTGTGTGTGTGTCATTAGTTTGGTTTCGGTTTCGATTGAAGTTAATGCACCTAACTCATATGAATATTTTTTAATCTTTTGAATCGCAATATATATATATGCATATATATATGCATATATATATGCATTTATATATATATATATGTATATATATACATATATATATATATATATATATATATATATAAATCGATTAAACATTAACTCCATAATAATATAGCCGAAATCTACCAGAATTAAAATATCATATTCAAGCGTACTAAAAAACGGGACTAACCCGACATTCCTTGCTAGCTTTGATAAATACTTATGCAGTTTGAACCAACACGCTACAATAATATCAGAGCGTTTCTATTTACTTTAACATCTACATAATACCAACATCAATATCTAGGATTCCGATGTGGAAATTTCACATGTGCCGCTAGCCAAATGTTCGTGCATATTTTTTGAAAGTTAGAACATTTTCTATTGGACATGTGCTCGACAAAATGTATCAAATTAATTATATAATAATTAACGACCTCCGCATTTGTCAACAGGAATGCGGAAGTTAAATATATGCATCTATAAAAGTCAATCAATGTTAATAAATTTAATAGATTACATATTAAGAATTATTTTTAATAACAACTTAGAGGGGAGCATGTGAATATATAGAGTTTTTTATATGATGAATAAATCATTTTATTTAAGTAAAAGAATATTATGGAGGCTGATTTATGAGAACAAAGATACTATTGTGATTTAATTTTTAAATATTAGTTTTGAGTAACTTGTGTCGACAACGTGTTAGTAAAATTAGCGTGGCAATATTATTTACTACATTTTTTAATGATAAAATATATTTAGATATGATTCTATATTTCTATTACCATCGCCTTCTTTTTTCCGTTTTCTTTCTCTTTTTAGCTCCTTTCTATCTCCGTCTCTCTCTCTCTCTCTCTCTCTCTCTCTCTCTATATATATATATATATATATATATATATATATATATATATATATATAGACAAACATATATATTTGTATATTTTGGCAGCAAGTTAGCATTTAGACACGTTTAACTGAACACGACAGAGTTATTTCTGTTTCCGATCTTGTTGGATATCCTCGACTTACCCAATTGTAATATTTATTTCAGATGTAATCTTAAAGAATATTAGAAGTTTAAATAGCAAATGTTTCATTTTTAGTTGTCTATTTAATAAATAATATTATAAAGTCTATATATTCATATGTTCTAAATGCGAATAATGGACCAAAACATCTCTCGTTACGTGATTATTATAGAATGAGAATACATTACTAATAATAGTTATTCAATTTTTGTGTAATATACTAAAATATAATAACTTTTACTAATATATAAATGGTGTGTGTGATTTAGTGTGTGTGTGTGTCTGTCTGTATGTCTGTCTGTCTGTGAATTCTTTTTCTATGGGCTCAGTATCGACTGGCCAGATCTTTTTAAAAAAATACAGGAGGATACATGATGTGTTGTATAGTGTTTTTTACGTTGGTTTTAATATCGAAATGAGTACGATAAGTATCGTAAAGTGATAATCAAATAGTCCAAATAAAGAAGGACGTAAGGTTTTTAGTACATCCAACACTTTTAAACAACCTAACTGCAGAAGTACATTTTATAAGTATTATCACTGCACAAGCCAAAAGGTTTAGTCTATAAAACAATTTCGGATATCTTCTATAAGACAGAGGCGCGTTCTAAATGAATGGTTTTAACACATTTATGTCATGATATTTCAATTTGGTACGTGTAACATTAATTTGAGAAACGGTGTTTATATGTGCGCAAAATCAATAGTTTATAATTTGATATAATAGGGATGTATTTGAAATGGGCGTATCTGTTTAGAGCACAATTAAACAATGATATTTTACATTTGCGATTTAAGCGTTATATCAAGTCATTATATACAGCTAATATTATAAGACCAGGAGTTGGTTTTCTACTATGCCCTACGCACTAAAATCTATTGTAGACTACGTGGAGGCGCGTAAATCTTTTTCCCTGTATACCTCAAATATAGCAAACAATCTATTTATTTGACTAAAAAAAGTGTGATTATACTATATATAGTATATATATTTCGATAGCAATAACTATAAAGGAGAGTGGGAAATTTGGTCGTCTCTATTACATCGTAAACAACGTCGAGTTTCCCTACTAATTTATTAATAACTAGCAGTGTTACGCAGCGTTGCCGTGTTGATAGAAAAACGAAAACGAAATTGCGTTTGCCTACACTTGCAAAATAATTTTTGTTGTACTTTAATTATTTTTACTGTGTAATAATTTATATCGGTTAAAAAAAGCAACCGCCGGATTTCCACAGATTTTTCAAGACATACAAACGCACATACATACTTTTTAAAGTCTTAACATCCTATACACCCTCTTGTTAGGGGTCCTGCGCGTATTTGTTTTGGAAAGAGTTGTGCTATCGCAAACCACACACTTCTATATAGTCGGCGTTGGTAAATACCAATAGCAAGTAACGGTTCAGGACGATTTGAAACTGCCTAGATAAGCGGAGAGCGCATTCAGCGCCAAAAATTTTCGAATGGTTACCCATCTTGTGCTAGTCATGCCTAATGCGCCTTACCTTATGTGATTCGACGAAAACGAGTGTGTCAGAATGATGTTTCCGTAACATACATACATACATACACACAAATACGCATCTCTTCTTCCTATATAGATTTATACTATGTAGAATTTATATTATGTAGAAATTTATTTCATCTGCAATTATAAAAACACTTGGCTTCATGCATACACAAAGAACATGATATCGCGGAATTTATAGTCAGTTTCCATAAAACACTAGAAAGCGCCTAAATCCTTTGCCGATAAAATCGCTGCACTAATAAATAAATAGATAAATAAGGTATTATATATTTGTTTAAATAGATTCCTTATATCTACAAATATATAAACGCACTTTGTGTTTTGAATTAATTCCGTTATTACTATCAAACAACTGCATCGATTTATTTTAATTTAATATCATTTCATTATGTGTCGTGCAGTATCGTTAGATATGTTTTGTATTGAAGGTTTAAACAATCGATAATCGAAAACAGTAAATTAAAGTAAGAACAGTCTTGTTTTGACCACTGTTAACTCTCTGATACAACCTATTTATCAGAAATGCATCTTAGACATTGTATAAGTGCACAAGCACAAATACCCATCCTATAAAATCAGAATTAGGTTATTTGGTACGAAAGGAGTCGCGTTCGAAATGATTATTTGTTAAGAGGATTATTGCAACATTATATTGGACTTTTGCATTTTAATTAAAATTCAGAAATGCGTTGTATGTGAATATTCCTTCTCATGTGGTGGGTCACTGACAAGAGCAGGTAATCAATCGACTTTATAGAAAGATTGCTTGATTACACTGATTTTGATGACAATAAAAGTATTGCAACTCTGGGCCATTCGTTGATCCTTATTTAATCCCGGATAATGCTGAGTCTCACTGCTCGTATATGAAAAATCAAGTAATATTATTTATTTGAATAATATCATGAAAAATGAAGAAAACAATATACTCAATGTTTGTAATCAGTAGTTTGTTATAATGTTTTCATTAAAAAAAATAGCCACAGTTTTCGAAAAATACTGTCGGGAATATTCCATCGTTTTACGTAATTTGCCAGAAATGATAGCACCTTCTTAACTCTGCATAAGTGCTCTAATGTAATTACGGTTTTAATATATATCGATTGTTTAATCAGTATTGCAAAGTTTATCATAATCCAAACTTGTAACTCACTGAAAGTTTTCACACAAACCACCAGAGAGTTACTTTTGGCGTCTGAGCAATGAATGCCCCGAAATTTCCAATGCTTTCCACCACTTGTAATAACTTCGCTAATTACTTTACCTTATCGCAGCATAGCATTCACCCGCAATTTTTCATGCATAGCCAATTTTGATCTACACATACATTTTGATGGCAACAAGTCTCCCTAATGTCCTAGTTCTATTCGCACTGATAATATAAAAGTCTGGTTAGTAATTTTTCTCCTCAGTCTTTTTAACTTACTTGACATTCCTCGTATATTTGGTGAGCTGCCAGTTGATTTTTTGTGAGGGTGTTACTTACAATTAAGAGTTTTGGATTCCATGTGGTATTTCTTGGAGTTTTACTACTGTACTTGTTTCTGCATGTGCAAATAGTGTATGTTGCTCATGTGTATTAGTTTCCGCTTGAAGGGTTTTCCTTAAATCTTTAACCGTTTTCCTTACTGTTAGTCGATATATATTTTCAGCTATCCCCTATCGATTGTGCCCATTTTGATATTCTACTTGGTTTAGCTTACTGCATTTGATTATTCTGTAGTTTGTTATTTCTTCATTTTATATATTATTCACTCACAAGGAGTTTTCAAACAAGTTTACCACATACACTTTTCTTAGCCAACAGCCTGCTTCGTGCTTTTTAATCTGAGTGACAACAAGTCTCACCAGATTTTGTAGTACTCTTAATCTCTTTAAATAACATGTGCAAATTAATTTGCGTTAACTCAACATCTATTTACTTTTGATTTCAGATTCCTTACGACCATTTTTATTCAGGGAGGATGGCTATAAGCCTCCTGTATGTTCCACTTCTAATCGCACTCATTCAGAGTATTCTGTCCTCGGTCTTCCCACACTTTGTGACTGATTCGTGTGGTATCAGTTTATTTCGTCACGTTTTGCGACGCCGGAGTAACTTACAATTATACAATTTCAATTTAATCAATTCCCTATAGCATTTATTTGTGGTTTTCATCTGTAGCATGTTATATATGTCTGGTGCGCTCAGGATACACTGTATTACTATTAGTATTCAATATATTATCAGCAGTTTTATAATTATTATCGGTCGTATATTCTCAGCAATTCCTCGGATTTTATTTTGCCTTTCTTTTTCACAGTTTTTAAAATTCTTCTGAATGTTACTACTATTATTGGCATCATTTTGACCTGCATATTCCAAATTCTTTTTCAGCTTACTGCCTGCCTCAGTTTATTTTCTAAGCTTCTCAGTTCATTTGATAATTACCCTGTGGTCTGCTAGAACAGTGAAATCTACGATTTGGCAAGACATTTCGTATTGTTTATTAATACGATATCCAGTTTGAAATGTTTTATCTGTTTGTACGTCTATATCAATAGGATTTTGTGATTTTCGTTTTTAAGTACTACTGCCGGTTCATGCTTGTAGAGTTTGTCTGGGCGTTAAAAAAGGCAACTGGTTGCATAATCCTCAGTGTCTTTCTTTCCTCAATTTGACAAATTATATTATGTGATTGATCATTTCATTTGTTTTCCACAGAGAATACATATGTTATTTTCTTATATTCTGTCCATCTTTATTGTAATTTAGTTGGTTCTAATCTCATTTTTGTCTCTTATAAGTTATTAAGTTTATTTGTTAAAGCTTCGTTTTTTTAGCCATGTCCAAGTATTTTCGTTAGTTTCATATTTTGTCGTCGTTATGAATCGTTCGTGTATTCAAATTTTGATCCCATTTTTCTCTTCATAACTGTCGTCTTTCTGTTTAGCTCATTTTTCAGTGCATTTTGCCGCTGTAATTATCCTTTCGTTATTCATCTTATGTACTTTTCTAATTCATTATTTTGTGTGGATCACACACTTTTCTATACTAACACGCCATATTCCTCTGTTTTTTTTTTGTCATATAGAGTCTTTTAGTATCATTAATTACATGTAGTGCGCTGTCCATAGCCAACTGTTTCATCGTTTTCTTGTCGACAGGCCTAAGTGTTTTATTAGTCAAACAGATTATCTTACGAGTAATTCTGAAAGATATGTGTACCTTTTATTGGGATTCTACCATATAGTTTAGGATTGATGTGTTTTCTTGTTCTTCTGATGTAATCTTTTCCAATTTTCTTTTAAAATTTCGTTGTTTCGTGAGCGACTGCTACAGAACTTCAAAATATATGTAGATGTCGTGTTCACCTAGTGCCCTCGTATCAAGTTAGTACAGTAGTTTCAGGTTTCCATTGTCTACAGTTTTCTCTTTTCATAACTAGCAATGCCCACTTCCCCTTATCGAGTACCATTCGGATATCACGGCTGATGATCCTGATCGTGTTTATTAGCATCTTTTCTTAGTAATTAAGATCGTCTATGTGCATCAGGTGCTCATATAAATTACATCTTCTCCTAGTTCTTTTTTTTGTTCTGCTTCTTTTAGTTTTCTTTTCACATTATTATTATTATTATTATTATTATTATATTATTATTATTATTATTATTATTATTATTATTATTATTATTATTATTATTATTATTATTATTATTTGTGCTCAATAACACTTTTCACAAGGGGAATCATTCATTTTTTGTCTAACAAGGGCCTGACGCATTTCATTAAGTCTGAGTGTCACCATATCTTTCCTGATTCAAGTACTCTCCACCTCTTTCGATAATATTTGCAGACATATTAGCCTTATCGCAACATCTGTTTACCAGTAATTTCTTGCTGATAATGACAATGGGTCTTGATTGGAATTAGTCTTGCTGTGTTCAGTTTTCGTCATACTCATCTAAAGGAGGTGTGGTTGGTGTTTTCTCTTTTTCCCCTTTTACATGTTCCTAAAGCGTTAATTATTTAGTTATGCCAACCTTACGCTTCTCATTTACCTTTTTTTTCGAGTCGAGGGGTAATTTATAAATATACTGCTTTAGTGTTCTTGTTTTCTGTGTTGTATTGCTCTCTATTTTGTTGTTCTATTTCTGTTGAAGATTTGAGATATCTAATTAACGTGCGTTGCTTATGTGCATTAGTCTCCCCATTCAACTATTTTCTTAATATTCCAGCCGTGACCATCAATTATGTCCATTGTATCTTGTATTGTCGTTTACGTGAGTTTCTCCATTCTGTATATCCCTTGTATCATCCTGAACTATTTGTATCAATGTGTGCACTTTCTGCGCCTCTCTAAAAGCTAGGATATGGCAGGATTTTTCATTGTTTTTCATTATGATAATATCCAATTTTCTTACCAGGAATGAATCTGTTTATAAGTGTATGTCTCATAGGATTTCGTAGATTCTGTTTCCATGAATTGGTGTAATTTTATGTGTGCCCCATTTACTCCAGTTCTCACGATAGCGTTGTTTTCATAATCCACAGTGTAGTACCTTCCCCACTGTCTAGTATATTCTTATATTTATTTTTTGAAAGGAGGGGGGACTAGTGTGCTGTATTTATTTATTATATAGTGTGTCATTTAAGTTCTAGAGTGTCTACATTTACTCTTGTAAATTCTATTCAGCCTTTGCTTTCATGTGGTTGTTTCTAATACAGTTATCTTGTGAGGTATTAATTAAAAGTTCATTTTTTCTATTTAATCATCCGTTCCTAGCAATGCCGATGCTTTTTGCCATCTAATGGCATCTTTATGAATCGTTCGTGTTTCTGTTTTCTTCCGATTTTTCTTTGCATTAACTATATTTTTTATCTTGCTTTCTCTCTTGCAGCGATTATAAGATTGTCCGTCTTCTGCGCTATATATTTTTCTTTTTTTCTGCCATGCACATAGTCTTCTATATATTAGTATCATCCACACTTTTTCCTTTGCACGTAGAGTCTGTCAGCAGCATAATTTGACTTAAGTGCATTCCATGCTCTTCCCGTTGAGATAATCGTATTTAAATTTTATCTATTTTATATGTATTCGCGTATTCTTTATTACCTGTCACCCTCTCCTCGCCTTTTTATTCAATTTTCTCATTTATCTTCCTCATTTTTATATTTCTTGCGTTATCATTGACTCTTTTTAAATAACCCAAATACATTCACAGTGACCTATATATATTTTACTAGTATATGCCTATATACTAGCGTTTTGATTTAACTTTTATACGCTGTACCTAATTTTAATTCAAATTTACAATAATATACATTACCTTTATACTTATTTAACATATAAATGTCATCATCCCAGTTATTTTTCTATAGTTGCATTTTATAAAATCCTAGAAAAGTAGAAGACTTTAACTTCTAAATACCATCATCTAACGAGTTTTTTTCTTAATTTGCCCCATTACTTTTCCTTTGTGGTCCGATCCAATGATAAAGATATATATAACTTTTCTTCCTCATTCTTCATTTAATATCATTGTTTACTTCTGTTGATAGGGTTGAGCTTTTTCTAATTTTGATAAGTTTTGCTTTGTTAAAGATTTAGTTTTAATAATAATAATAATAATAATAATAATAATATATATATGTATATATATATATATATATATATATATATATATATATATATAGCGTGCGAGAGAGAGAGAGGGTGGAGAGAGAAAGTAAGTGAGAGGGAGAAAGAGTAAGACAAAGTTAATAAATATACATGCATATTAAACTATGTAATATATATTACAAACTTGATGCATATAGAGAATAGAAAAAATTAGTGCATGAAAATGTAAGAGGTACGGCAAGACATCCATTGAAAAGCTATTTTGGAATGCCTATTTTATAATTTTAGTGTTTATGTAAAACTAAAAAGTAAGCTTCGCTTAAATATTATTATTTCTACTGAAGAAGATTTTAGAATTCAATAGCTACTAAAATGAGCCGGACCCACGCTTTCCCTGAACTAATTTATTTACTTTTTATCTGTCCCGTATTAAAGCATTAGAAAATGTTCGCATAAGTTTCAGTTTTTATTATTTTTTTCAGTCGCGTGCAAGCGACTCTATAAGTCACTCCGTCGGTCCTTCCGTCGGTCGGTCTGTCCGTAACACTTTTGTGCATGGCCTTTTTGGTTACGATCAAAGCTCTGTTGTAAATAGATACTGTTCTTAGCTGTTAAAGCTTTTCTTTGCATTTTGGCCAATATCAAAGTGTTGTATCCGTTCTTAATACATGCTGTACTTATGTTTTAACTTTGTGATATAAAGTAGGAGATCACTTTTCTGTATTAATTTAACGCAAAATGATCACGTAGCATAGAAATATTTTAGAATTTCATAAACGTACTGATAAGAAACAATATAGGTATGTAGTGTGATATATAAATTCTCGATTAGAAAAAAATTAATGCAAGGTAGGGAAATGCGCAAATAACACTGTTTCGAAGCTGTTAAAATCGCGAAAACATCAACACTAAATTTTACATCCGTATACACACACACCCACATATATATACGTATATATGAATATATATTAGTATATATATATATATATATATATATATATATATATATATATATATATATATACAGTGATGATCATATTTATTGGCACGGTAAAATAAAAGTTAAATTTTGTCTAATAAATTCTAAAAAAGGGATTAAATTAAAGAAAATAACAAAGTATATTATGTACTTTTAACTGGCCTTTCCGATGCAGCAATCGGATTTTAGAAAAAATAAATAACAAAGGAACAACAAACATAATTGCAAAAAAACCTTGTTCAAAATTATTGGCACGATTTATTTAATAATCAATTGTATAGCCTTTGGCCTTGATTACCTTCCTCAGTCGCTTTTCAAGTTGTTTCACTCTTCAGTAGTAATTTTAGTCCACTCTTCCTGACAATAATCCTCCAATTGAATAAGATTCTTAGGCTTCCTTTGCATTACCCTCAATTTTAATGTTCTCCATAAATCTTCAATTGAATTAAGGTCTGGGCTTTGTGATGGCCACTCCAAAACATTAATATGATTGTCCTCAAGCCATTTCTTAGTCAGTTTAGCCGAATGCTTTGGGTCATTATCTTGCATGAACCACCAACGACGACCAAGTGAGAGCTCTTTAGCAGAGTCTTTCAGGTTTTCATCCAATATTTTAACATAATCTTCCTTTTTTATGCTACCTGTAACCTTAACAAGTCGCCCTGGTCCAGAGGCAGCAAAGGATCCCCAAAACATCAAACTGCCTCCACCGTGCTTCACTGTGGGTATGGTGTTCTTAAGCAGGAAAGCTTCGCCAGATTTTCTGTAAATATAAGACACTTTATTATGGCCAAATAACTATTTTCGTTTCGTCAGTCCATAGAACACGTTTCCAGAATGCAGCATCTTTATCAATATGACGTTTTGCAAAGGCTAGCCTTGCTTTCAGGTGCATAGGCTTCAATAAGGGAGTCTTTCTCGGACGACATGCTTTTAAACCAGCTCTCTTCAAAACTCTACCAACTGTATGTCGAGATACATTCACTCCAGAGGTGCTCTGTTCATCAACAATCTCCCCAACAGAGATCCTTGGGTTTTGTTTTACTTGTCGAACAATTTTCCGTTCATCTCTTGGGGAAAGAATCCTTTTTCTCCCTCTACCCTCTAAACTCATAACGTGGCCTTGCGATTTGAACTTGTTTATTATGGCTCTAACAGTGGATTTGGGAAGGTTTAGCTTCTTTGAAATCTTATCATAGCCCTCCCCATTGGTATGACATGCTACAACAAGCTTCCTGACGTCTTCGCTGTGTTCCTTAGTTTTAACCATGGCGATTGAAAATTATAATTTAGTCACTTATAATAGTTTAAATAAATCGCTATCTAAAAATTATCTGAAAAAGATTATTCACTGAATTAGCGTTAAACAAGCATAATATGGCTATAAAAAAGTTCAGAAAGCACGTAAACCGGAAATTGATTGATATTATACTGATACTAAAAGAAAAACAAAGCCGTGCCAATAATTTTTAACAAGGGTTTTTTGCAATTATGTTTGTTGTTCCTTTGTTATTTATTTTTTCTAAAATCCGATTGCTGCATCGGAAAGGCCAGTTAAAAATACATAATATACTTTGTTATTTTCTTTAATTTAATCCTTTTTTTAGAATGTATTAGACAAAATTTAACGTTTATTTTACCGTGCCAATAAATATGATCATCACTGTATATACATATACATATACATATATATATATATATATATATATATATATATATATATATATATATATATTGTTGTGAAGGAACATAACTGGCTATACACCGGTTACAAACTGTATATATATATTGGACTGTTGGGCAGACAGCGGCAGACAGCGGCAGACAAGCAGTCGCAGTAAGACGGATAGTCTTACGTGTTGATTATCAGACTTTCTTCCCCATACTTGTTACTATGTACTTCTATTTACCTTAGGCGAGCAGCCTTACGTTTCTGTATTATAAATAAACCCCATTACACATACCACTCGGTGTAACTCACGTTTGTCTTTATTTCCTAAGTATTTAGGAATATAACAATGGCGACGAAAGGATGTTCTTTCTCTTAACAGAGATAAATTACCGTACCAAAGACTGTGTACAATGCAAGGATTTTTTGTTTTACGAAAAAAACAAACTACACAAGGATTTTTGACCACGTGCGTCAATGAATTTAAAAATGTTTCCTACCTAAAGTAACGAAAAGTACGGATTTTTCTTCATAAAGAACTCACAAGAAATTATAGAAACATGTTCAAGGTAAAGTGGAATTTATATTTATTTTGACAAGTAAAAAAAAAAAAAAATGGTCGCAAGTTGAATTCGAAACTACACTAAAGGATTACGAGTTTCGAAAGAAAAAATATAAATACAACGACTATTGTACCATTTTATGCCACGTGGGAACGGCAGCCATATATATTTTTTTTTTTTTGGAAAATTAATTGTTTGTTATTGCCTTTATATAAATAATTGGAACTATTTGTCGTGGGAAGTAAGAAATATTTTGTGTATGAACTTACGTTGTTGAAAAAAAAAAAAAAAAAAAAAATTATTTTACAAAGCCTGTTGAATTACTATGGATGAACTTTGTTGAAACGTGTTGTGTCTGCATATTGCTACTAATTTACGATATACGTAAATTTACGATTTTTCTTTGGAATTATTGTGTAGAATTCGAAAAGACATTTTTGTACTAGAAGCTAACATGGAACAATTAGCAGAGTTAACTAAGGCTCTAGCCCTTAGCATCCAGGAACAGACAAAAATGACTCAACAATTTTTAGCGCAACAACAACAACAACAACAAATTCAACAACAACAGCTACAGCATCAGCTGCAACAGCAACAAGAAAGAACACAAAAAACTTTAGAGTCACAACAAGAACAAACAAACATACTACAACGACAAATGTCGACACAGCAAAAGAATTTAGAAAAGCTAATTCTAACGTCGACCGGGAAGAAGACTAATTTTTCTGCCGAGGGTATTTCAAATTCACTAACGGAATTTCGTTACTCCCCGGATACTGGTGTTACTTTCCCTGCATACTACAGAAGATACGAAACAATTTTTACGAAAAGATGTTTAGACTGGACCGATGAGGAAAAAGTTACCCTGCTACTACAAAAACTGGGTACTGATGAAAACACCAAGTATGCAAATCTAATTCTACCAAAAAAACCGGAGGAGGTTTCGTTCGAGGAAACAATTAGTACCTTGTCGAAAATATTTGATAAAAGGGATAGCCTATTTCACTCTAGATACAAATGTTTGAACATTCAGAAGGCAGAAGCTGAAGACTATCTAGAATATGCTTGCACTGTGAACTGTTTATGCGAATCATTTAAATTGAATGAAATTTCCGCAGACCAATTTAAATGTTTAATCTTTGTACAAGGTCTCACAGCACCAAGGGACAAAGATATACGTTCACGGATCCTAACAATTATGGAGGCGGATCCTAACATAACATTGCAAAAAGTCACTGAAGAGTGTCAACGTCTGATTAACATAAAGAAAGACAACACTCGCATTGAAGAGAAAAATATTTTTAAGGTGCAGCAAGTAAAAAGGCAAGGGACCACAAGAAAGTCCAGGTTCCAAGAACACAGGATCCTTAAAGGATACAAAGACCCAAAGCTAAAGTGTAAATGTTGTGGTAGTTTAAGACACAACAATAAGACCTGCTGGTTTAGGAACAAAATATGTTATGAATGTGGTCTCAGAGGTCACAAGGGAACATACTGTGCCCAGAAGAAAAGACAAGGGACCGATAATGTAAATACGCTTCGCATGAATAAAGAAAAAAGCTGCGAAAGACGGAAATATGTTGATGTTCGGATAAATGGACATCTGGTTACATTGCTTCTGGATAGCGGTGCAGATATTAGTATTATAAATGAAGATATATGGAAAAGGATAGGTCGACCTGAATTAACGAAAACCAGAAAGACGGCGAGAAGTGTGTGCGGCAAAAGATTAGAGTTCAAGGGAGAATTAAAATGCAAAGTGACATTCGCTAACCAGACTCATAAATCCAAAGTGTACGTCGTACCAGGAAAGAATACATGCCTGTTTGGGGTAGATTGGATTGTCCTGTTTAATTTATGGGAGAAACCCATAAATTCGTTTTGTAACGTTTTAACTGCAGAAAAAGCAAACCAAAGGGAAGACTTCCTGAAGGATTTGAAAACTGAATTCCCCAATGTTTTTGCCGAAGGACTAGGACTCTGTATTAAGACAGAGGCAAAATTTGAATTAAAGAAAAATGCCACTCCAGTATTCAAACCTAAAAGGAATGTGCCTTTTTCAGCGATGGACGCAATCGAAAAAGAGTTGGATAGACTTCAACAACTGGAAGTCATTGAAAAAGTTAACCACACAGATTGGGCAAGTCCAACCGTGTATGTAAAGAAAAAAAATAACAGAATAAGGGTCTGTGGAGATTTTTCAACGGGTTTAAATGACTGTCTATTGGACCATAATTATCCCCTTCCGTCCGCAGAAGATCTGTTCTCTAAGCTTAACGGAGGAAAAATTTTTTCTAAGATAGACCTCTCAGATGCTTACTTGCAAATTAAGATCAGCGATGAATGCTCCAAATACTTAGGCATAAATACTCATAAGGGCATTTTTAAGCTAAAGAGGCTTCCTTTTGGATTAAAGGTTGCTCCTGCTATTTTCCAGCAAATTATGGACACGATGCTGGCAGGGTTGGAATTTTCAATGGCCTACCTTGACGATATCCTAATTAAAAGTGAAAATTTGCAAGATCATAAGAAGCATGTAAAAGAAGTATTCAAAAGAATACAGGAATTTGGTTTTAAATTGAGCCCAGAAAAATGCGATTTTTTTATGAAAAAAATTAAATATCTAGGTCAAATAATCGACAAAGAGGGTCGAAGACCGGATCCACAAAGGACTGAAGCAATTGAAAAGATGCCTGCTCCAGATTCAGTGACAAAATTAAAATCGTTTTTGGGATTAGTTCAATACTATGCAATTTACATCCCTAACATACATAATTTAAGAGCTCCTCTTAACGAGTTACTGAAAAAGGGTGTTAAATGGAACTGGAATAAGGAATGTGAATCTGCTTTCCAAAATATCAAAAGATGTCTACTGTCAGACTTAGCATTGGCACATTTCAATCCAGAAAAGGAACTAATACTAGCAACGGACGCCAGTGATTACGGTGTTGGCGCTGTATTACTTCACAAGTATGAGGATGGTAGGACAAAAGCTATCGCCCATGCTTCAAGAACGTTGGTTGCAGCGGAGAAAAATTACAGCCAAATTGAAAAAGAGGCGCTGTCGATAATATTTGGAATTACAAAGTACAATCGATTTCTCCATGGACGATCTTTTATTTTGCAAACCGACCATAAACCCCTACTTACCATATTTGGATCAAAGAAAGGAATTCCCACACATACTGCGAATCGATTACAGCGATGGGCTGTAACCCTCTTAAACTATCAGTTTAAGATGGAACATGTATCCTCAAAAAAAGTTAGGACACGCAGATGCATTATCACGGTTGATCCCTAAAAGAAGCGAAAGTTTCGAAGAAACGGTAATTGCTGCGCTTAAAGACGAAAGTGAATGTACAAGTTCAATGTGTAATATGATACGTGAACTTCCGGTAACTTTCGAAAAAATAAAAAAAGAGGCAGTAAATGACATTTTCATTAAGAAAATGAAAAATCAATTGGGATGGATAAAAAAAAATAAAAAGGTAGATCAAACAACGCCTTTTTCCATCTGTGAAGATGTGCTCATGTATGGTGAGAGGATCGTAATTCCACTAACGTTACAGAGGAAAATTCTGAAGGAATTTCATACAGGTCATCCGGGCATTTCGAGAATGAAATCCCTTATGAGAGGATATGTGTACTGGCCTGGTATGGACAAGGAAGTTGAAAAATGTGTCAAGACATGCAGAGGATGTCAATTAGCAGCTCGAGATCCTCCAGTAAAAACGACGCCATGGCCAAAGACGGACCTACCCTGGTCACGTCTGCATATTGATTATGCGGGACCTATAAATGGTTATTTTTACTTGATTATTGTAGATTCTTTTTCAAAATGGCCAGAAATATTTAAGTTTAGACATCCAACAGCAAAAAACACTGTGAGTGCGCTTAATGAAATTTTTAGCCGTTTTGGAGTGCCAAAAACCTTAGTGAGCGATAATGGAACAGCATTTACTGCTCATGAATTCAAAGAATTCTGTGACTCACTAAATATTCTACATATGACAACACCTGTGTACCATCCACGATCGAATGGGTTGGCCGAAAAATTTGTAGATACGTTTAAAAGGGCACTTAAGAAAAATCTTACTACGGACACAGACGAACAATGTATTCAAACATTTTTAGCAATTTACAGGGTGACACCAAATCCTAATAATAATGTCAATTCTTCCCCGGCTGAGCTAATGTTTGCAAGAAAGATAAGATCTGTCTTCGATAGGCTGCTACCAGAGAAAAAGAAAGTTTTCAAAAAAGAAAACCTTAATACCAAGTGCTTCTCCCCAGGTGAAAATGTATATTTCAAAAATTTTCAAAATGGACGAAATCAGTGGGTTGAAGGTATTATCAAAAAAAGGATTGGGAGCATGGTCTATACCATCCAAGGATTAAGTTTTGTCTGCAAAAGACACAGAAATCAAATACGTCCCAGACTGTCTCCAAATGTTGAAGAGACACCAATGGAAACATTGTGCGATATTTTTGATATACCAAAACCAGCGTGTGTACCGCAAACAATGAATATTTCGCCTGAACCGACCATACGGGCTGGACAGAAACCTTTACCCCGGGTAACGCTGACCAGAAGGAAAAGCGCAAGAAAGAGAAAAGTTACCAGGAGATTAAGCCCTGACCCTAAAAGGAAGAGGTATTTAAGCTAAAATCAGGAAGATTTCAGCTTCAGGGGGAGGTGTTGTGAAGGAACATAACTGGCTATACACCGGTTACAAACTGTATATATATATTGGACTGTTGGGCAGACAGCGGCAGACAGCGGCAGACAAGCAGTCGCAGTAAGACGGATAGTCTTACGTGTTGATTATCAGACTTTCTTCCCCATACTTGTTACTATGTACTTCTATTTACCTTAGGCGAGCAGCCTTACGTTTCTGTATTATAAATAAACCCCATTACACATACCACTCGGTGTAACTCACGTTTGTCTTTATTTCCTAAGTATTTAGGAATATAACATATATATATATATATCTTCTATTTTAAAGATGTATTGTGTGCTTCGTTTCAATAGACATACAGTATAAAAATTGAATATAAAATAGTTTAAAATTGTTTATGGTCGGTAACCTTTTTGTAACCTTTTTGCAGTAGCTTACAGGGTAAAAAACGCCCGGGGAATGGTAAATTTTTTTTCTATCTCGAAACAAACAAGAAGTTATCCAGATACATTTGGGAGTTATATTAAAGTAAACGTTTTTTTTTTTTTTGGATAAAGCAATGCCATATCGTTTTCAAAATACACATGCATACATACATACATACATACATACATGATGATTGCAACGTCTTGTCAGACGAGTGCCACTCCCTCAGACATTTAAAATTCATGAGCCCAAATGTCTGAGGGAGTATCTATACAAATATGATGTTACAGAGCATTAGCTTTGTACGACAGCTAAGTCTCTCTCTCGGTTCAAAATGTTGAGATCCAGCAACAACCACGAGCAAGATAGCCAGCAACAAATTAAACTGCATACCAGCTTAATGCGGGTACTGGTCTTCCGCTTTATGGTTTTTTTAATCAGAGATTTGCTTCTCCTAGAAAGGTTGCCTTCAGCACGGCTTACGGGAGCCCTCTCTACCCGAATACACATATACACACACACACACACACACACACACACAAATACACACGGTGCTAGTTGGCCGTTGACCCAGAAAACGAGTTTATTCGCCCTTTGGAAGGTCTTTTTTTTTAATCCTTCAGGGAGACTAGCCGCCCTCCTCACCAAACAAGTCTGGTGGGGGAAGCAGTTTAGTCGCCGGTGACCCGGCCATGAGGCAGGTAGTACTGGGTTACATGGTACCAGTAGCATGTGACATGACCTGAACCATACACACATGCATACATACATGCATACATGCATGCATGCATACATACACACATATATATATATATATATATAGAGAGAGAGAGAGAGAGAGCGAGAGAGAGCGAGAGAGATTGATATAGATATAAAATATTATTGAGTGCATAAAAGGTAGATCCCATGGATATGCATGCAAGGTAGGGAAATGCATCAATAACACCGTTTCGAAGTTGTTAATATCGTTAAAACAAAAACACTAAATCTTATATGCATATGCACACACACACGCGCACATATATATATATATATATATATATATACTTAAAAGTATGTATTATATATATATGTATATACACACATATATATATACATATACATATATATGTATATATATATATATATATATATATATATATTAAGCTTCTATATTAAAGATAGATTGTGTACTTAACTACAATAATCAAAAAGTATAAAGAATAGAATCTAAAAAAGCTTAAACTTGTTTTTGGGTTGTAACCTTTTTGCTGTAGCCAAAGGTAAAAAAGCCCGGGGAATGGTAAACGTGTTTTTCCTATTTCGAACAAAATAAGAAGTTGTATGGCATTATCCAGACACACTGGCGAGTCATCTAAATGAAACTTGTTTTTTTTTTTTGCATAAAGAAATTTCATATCGTTCTCAAAATACACACACATACATACATGCATACATACGTGTATATATATATATATATATATATATATATATATATATATATATATATATAGATATATAGATATATATATAGATATATATATATATATACATACATACACATAAATACAATAATATTCATATGTGTACACGGTGTTACAACGAGAAGGTATTTTTTTCTCAGTATAAAAATGATGGATTGTTTTATTCATGTCAGATGCAGGAATGCATCAATAAGCGAATGCTCTACGCTAGTGTTTTGCAAGTATTCTAATCTCGCGAGCATTGAAGAATAGTTGTCTTTCCATGTATCGTCAATCTCACATAAATTAATTTCTTGGTCCAATGCATTTTAAAAACACTTGTAAGTCAAATAAAGCATGCTGTTAAAATTGAAAGTGTAAGATACTTAACCCAATAGTGGTTAAATTAAGGGGAATTTTAGATGTACGTTCTTCATTAAAATACGGTCTATTGGCTCGTAAGAGATTATTTCAAAGATTGTGGATTTCTACAAAATTCGTAATAGCTAAAACTTACCGTTCCATTTAGGGAACACTGACACAATATGATAGCTCGATTTTCAGAAATAAAAGACATTATACACAAAAAATATCCTTTATTTCATAAATGATATTTACATGACTAAAGTATATTTATTAGCCACATTGATATGAATACATAAACGTTTAAAAATATATACATTCATCATACATCTTATAGTATATTCGACAAAATTAGCAATGCACTAAATAAGCACATTTTATTCGGAAACTTCCTTTGATCTGATATGACATATTTGTTATATATATAAAAACTAAAACATATAATCACATCTCACTTACGGCTTCCAAATCGAACTCTAATCATTTTGACTAAATTTTGAAAGCATGTGTCATGAAGTGGAAGTTGGTATCAAGTGCAAATATGCTTAGTTTTCATACTACAGGGAGAAAACAATTTAAGTGTTGAGATAAGTGTAACCAAGTGTTTTCACTCATCGTTTAAGATAATCTATTTTCTGAATATTTTGCGTCCTTTAAGTATTCGATTTGATGAACTTGGTTTAGAAAAATAGTTTAGTCCTATATTCTTACGGGCAGTCAATAATGGCATTGTCTTATCAGCGGGCATTATTTATTACATTCTCAAAGTATTTAAAACGGTGATATCTAGAAACTTGGTGGTAACTAGTATCACAATTGTTATAACATGTCCGTGTTCTGTACAGAGAATTTTGTCTTTCTAGAATATCTACTCCACCTATGTTTAAGTTGTATTCAGAGATAATTTTGGGAATATTTGCATTCTAATGCTTTTTATTCTTTCAACGGAAACTATTTGGCACAAATAGTTCGGTATTTATTGCGACTGACACATTTTTATAATCATTTTATCTACTTATTATTACTTCATTACCGCATTAAATCTGTAATCAAGTATTCATCGTTCTTTCTTCTGCATAGTGGTACAATTCAGCCTAGGACATATCTTACACTGATTTTCTTCGAATAGTTCCAGTTACTTTCATATTTTGTTTGACCGCTCCTTGCCTGATGGTACGACTTCGATCATTTTTTTACATGTCTCATTCATAAACGTTATTTACTATCGCTTTCACGCTTACTCAATGATGATCAAAATTGATTAAATATTATTACTATTGCACAATCACCAAAACTCGTATCCTAATTTGATCGGCTTAGCTCTCATGCACATTTAAGCGGTATGATTTACATATCTTATTACTACACCCAAGTGAACAGCATGACGCTAATATCTCGAACTGTGTGTACTTAGTTCTGAGTGCAATTTCAGTCGTCACATATATGGACATATCTTTAGATTTCTCAAAATCTCGCTCGAATCATAGCATTATGGAGGATTAGCAAAACAGAATATAGAAGTTCTACCCAATACATGGTTTACGGGCAATTTCTGAAATACACTATGTAAGAGAATACGAATAAAGACTTAGAAAAATCATACTTATTTTTCTGTTTTTCATATCCACTGCTGTTATGAACAATGTTTTACCTAATTCTTTGGAATACATAAGTTCATAAATTTCTTTAACTTTAGGACTTGTGATATTTTCTAAACTGTTCTGTCAATATCAAATGATTTGCACATTTGTAAGGACTAACGCGGATTCATTTTGCTTTCTTTTGGAATAATACACAGCTGATTTTTTTTCATTTTATGGTTACTGATTCATTGTGTTTATTTGACTTACTTGAACAACAACCTGCACTCCATACACTCGCTAGAATTCATTCGGATTTTTATTGTCGTCAATATTATTCGCAGTATTCGTTATTATAAAATGAATAAAAAGGAATATAGAATACTAGACTAGAAAATTTTATAATTTCATGTAACTATTTTAAAAATGCTGATATTTTAACGTCCCATTAATAGGAGGCTGGGGGTAATAGGTTGAGAACGCTGGTGATTGCTTTCACGGCGTGATGCTTTTTGTGATAGAAAATCATTTCGAATATATGTTTTCCAATTATTTTAAATATTATTTTCTCTTGATTATTTTTTTGTTTCATATCATATAGTAAACAGCTATTACAATCGCAAATTTTATTTAATAAAATTAACATAAACTATTTGTGTGACATTTAGTTACTTCAATATATAAGACGGGAATCTTTAATAGCAGAATACGATAGTCGATTGAATGTAAAATATGTAATAATCATCTCGTGTACAAACCGATTAAACACAGACACAGTCAAAAAAGCAACCAATACTTATATAATAGAAGCTTGTGGTAATTTCAAGTAACTTTGTTACTAGCATTTTATTTACTTTTTGTATGCAAATAAAACTTCTTCAACATCTCTTACAAAATATATATGTTAATCGATGTAAGCTAGCCTATACTAAATTACTACACGAAAAGATTTATGAAAGCATCCGAAACAGGATCATTATATTTACACCAGAAAGTTATTTGCTGCTAAACGTTTCTGAAAAAAAAATTATGACATATTTCTGTTTTGTTACATAACAGGAAGTATGTAAAGTAATGATTGTATAAGAGTTGTCTTAAGGAAAATTGTTTCCAATCACCTTGGAAAATCTTATCAGTATACCCTGTATTTAAGAATCCAGGCGATCGTTCATCCCCCTCTCAGTACAAGCCAATAAGTCTCCTGTGCGTCATGAGTAAGTTGCTGGGATCTGTGTTAAATAGAGAAGTAATCAGCCATCTCAGCAAAAATAATCTTCTTAGTGACACACAGTATGGCTTCCGTTCTGCTAGATCTACAGCAGATGTGCTAACGCTTATATCTCCTAGGATTAGCGAATCTCTCGACAGAGGCAACCTTTCTAGGGCAATTGCTCTTGACATATCAAAGGCATTTGATAGTGTATGGTATAAAGGCTTACTTCACAAGATCTCCAGCTATGGTATAGCTGGAAATGTCTTCTCAATTATTAAATCATTTCTCTCTGATAGGTTCATAAGAGTAGTAGTTGATGGACAAAAATCAGAAGCTCACAGTATAAATGCTGGAGTCCCTCAGGGGTCCATCCTGGGCCCAACTCTTTTCCTGATCTACATTAATTATCTTCCAAACCACATCCTTACATCATTCGTAGACATTTTTGCTGACGACACTACCATTTATGGTAGCACATCTAAGACAGTAAACGACCAAGTTCTCTCCGATTCTCTCTCCTCTGATCTTGATCACGTTGTGCAATGGGGAAAGAAATGGCTGGTTACTTTTAATGCATCTAAAACCAAGCTTCTATCTTTACATCATCAACGTTCTGATCCCCATCTGGCATCAATTAAAATGAATGGCTCTCGTCTTGGGGAGGCCTCATATTTTGATAAGCTCCTGGGCTTGACCTTTACTCCCGATTGTAAATGGAATACGTACATCAAATCTGTTGCCAAGGCTGCTGGAAAAATGGTCGGATCCTTCTATCGATCCAGTAGATATCTAACTGATGATGCAATTCTCTATCTATATAAGAGCCAGATACGTCCAAGGATGGAATACTGTTGCCACATATGGGCAGGAGCTGCTAGAAAAGACTTGTCCTGCTTTGATAGGGTTCAAAATAGACTTCGTGGCCTGGCGGGAGATGTCCTTTTCTCTTCCCTGCAACCTCTATCTCACAGAAGAGATGTTGCGAGCTTGTCTCTGCTTTATCATTATTTTCACGTAAAGCTTCACTCTATGGTCCCCCCTCGCCAAACTTTCCCAAGAAACACTAGACTAGCTGAAAACATTATCAATAATTTTCCCCACTCTTTATCTGTACTTAAACCTAAACATAGATTCCATGATCAAAGCTTCTTTCTTAGAACTGCACGCCTGTGGAATTGTCTTCCGTGTTCCTGCTTTCCAACTGTCTATAATATGGTTGTCTTCAAGTCCAACGTGAACAAGTTTCTGAAAAGCCGTTTCACTTAAGTTAACAAATTTACCGAACTTCCATTACTATCGATTACTATATTGTCCTTTTGACTACTCTACACTCCTTAACCCTTATCCTTGAGTGGTCTATCGGCCTTGATAAGTGGTTACGCCTATGTAAAAAAAAAGAGTTCTACGTTAGCGTTAGGTCATTGTATATTCTTCAGAATCCGTAATGGTACGTGTCTTTATTAATGAAGTTTATAGACGTCATTTCTGTAGCCTTATACACACCGGCTTATTTAAGAATCCCATTTCCATCATCCAACCTTGCAAATTACAACCATTGAAAATAAAGTTATATATGAATTTGAAAAGTGTAGCCAGTGTAAATACATCGGACACATTAGGCTGAAAGATTTTACATCGATGATATATCTATATTTAAATCATAGAAATAAGTATGTATATTAGTTTACATGTTGTTACTTTGATCAAGTAGACATATATTGTTTTGAGATAAATAAACAAGAAAAAACGAGAAACATGATGAATAAACTGAGGAATAAAATAACTTACTAAATAAATAAATAGAGCTTATAAATAAAATAATTTGATAAGTAATATGCCATCAACAAACAAGAGCCAGACAGTCTTGAAATAGGAAAACAACACTGATGAGAATATATTACTTCAGATAAAAACAAGCATTCAGGTCAAAAGACAACCGTCTTGAATAAAATCTGTACTCCCCCCCCCGATGTGATACCTTTACTAGGCGGGATAGTACTATATTCTCTTTCCATACCGACTTCTATTCCTTCTCTTTACTACACCTCTATCCACATTTCTCCTGTTCGCATTTACAAACTATACATCCCTACCCTACCATTTTTCCCAGAGTGTAAATAATACCTAAGCATACAAAATTAACGAAACTAGATTTTCGTTTCAATAGCGATTCTTTCTTGAATGGTATTCTACTGAAACCTGCATGCATATATATGAGGAATTATATTTGTATAATAAACAGTCTATATGCCTGCTCTATACTTAATTGAGCATAATTTTATAATTACGCGTGTTTCAGTGTTATTACTTCTAGGAAACTAATCGTTATAGCTATTATATATATATATATATATATATTTATATATATATATACATATATATAACTTGTACCTGTACATACATTATAGAGCTTGAACGCTTCCTTGCAAAGAGCTTAAAAGCCTACCAAAAATTACCCTTTAGTGTAAATGATATCTCCGTACAAGTGTTTGTCAAGACAACGTGGAATGAATTACTAATCAATACAAGTAGGCTCTGAGTTATTATTCAATATTTTGCAGTATTCGATGCCCAAATATATTCTCCTCCACATGGGCAAACATTACGGGCATTTCTGAGAAATGTTGCCCTCTCTCGAAGTCATGTTATCAATAGAACAACACGAAGCTGGTTACTACAGCGGACTTAATGAATCATTGTCATCAAATGTAGTAAGACAAGAAGCAACACGAAAAATAAATTATAACATATTTAAATGGCTAACGTTTACTAACTCAAACTTTGCAAGAAATAATCCGATATAAATATATTTTTATAAAGAAATAAAATGTAATTCCTGGAAAGAATACACTATGACTTCTGAGAACTTCGGCCAGTGTAAAATAAAACAATTATATATATATATATATATATATATATATATATATATATATATATATATATATATATATGTGTATGTACATATGTGTGTGTGTGTTTATATATAACTACTCTATTTACTCACACAAAATCAATATACGAAAGTATAGATTTATGCGTAAACAGATATCTGTCACAGATAATCGAAACGACCTTTACTTATCCATCAGATAACTGAACAATAGTTATGTAAAAAGCGAATATATGGATCAACATAGAAAACACGTTTTCAGGTGTTAAAAAGATTAACCAGTACGGCTTCAAACTTCATGACACCAAATTTAACTTTCCATCGACCAAATAACATACTTAGGTAAATAATAGATAGAAATAGTAGACGACTCGATCCAGAAATGGCTATAGGTATAAAGAATATGCATGAGCCACCCGAAATAACATCACTGTACTCTTTTTAGGCTCATCTAATTACTATCAATCCTCTATTTCTAATATGCACACTAATGAACTCCTTAAGAAGGACAATAGTGTGAACTGGACAACGGAAATCAAGAAGGCGTTCGAAAAGCTAAAAGAGGTGCTCTCATCGGAACTATTCCTGACTACTTACAATCCAGATTAAGATATTATCATCGTAAGTGACATGAGTGCATATTTAATCGGTGGGTGTATTCTGTATCAAATGCATGATGCTCCAACTAAACCGATAGTACACGTGTCTGGAATCCTATTGCAAGAGGAAAAGTATTACTTCCAGATAGAGTCCTTAAGCATCATTTTCCTGCTTACAATATATCACAGATTTCCTCATTGACGACATATGTATTTCAAACGGAACAGAATCCGCTGGTCTCTTTATTATGCGCGAAGTAAATCTTGCCTGCACATATGCAAATAGGCTCCAAAGATGTGGAACCATCATTCTAAATTACGATTTTGATACTGAGTTCCTTCTGTCAATGAGGTTAGGGCACGCAGACAGGCTATTCCAGTTAATGTTAAGGAAGTATGAACCACTTGAAATGTCAGTGATTGCTTCACTACGGTCAGAGAGAGATTATAGTTATATTCCATGCAACACTGTGAAAGAACTTCGGTTGATATAAGGAAAACACTGTGAAAGAACTTTGGTTGATATAAGGAAAACAGCCAAAATCGACAATTTTATAAGAGAACCGTGGGAACAACTCCGGATGGAATTTACTCAACATGCGAACAGGTGTTATTACATGTTAAAAGAGTAGTTGTTCCAGTCGACCTTCAAAAGAAAATCATAAAGGATTTTCGCACAGGATATAATGGGGACACCAGTATAAAGAAATTAATGTGTTCCTACGTGTACTATAAAACATGGACAAAGATAGTGAAAAAACAGGTGAAAGAATGCACTATCTGCTAATTAGCCCATTGCCCAAAGCTCACTACCCATGCTCACGGATACACGTCGGCTACGCGGGACGATTTAATGGACTTAGGTACAAGAGCGCAACTACGAATAATATTATGAAAAAAACATTCGCCTGGTTTGGAGTAGTCGGTTGTTTAGTGTCAGATAACGACACTCAGTTTACATCCAGATAGTTTAAAGAGTACATGGTGAACTTCTAAGAAGACCACATGACAACGCCGACTAACTACTCTAGGTAAAATGCACTGGCTGAAAGAATTATGAACACCTTGTTGAGGGGTTAGAAGAGGGCAACGGGCATCCCATCCGAAAATTCGCTGCTATGGGTGTACCGCTTGACGCCTAACGATAACACACCATCCTAGACGATGTTCGGGAGAAAAATAGCGAACATTTTTGACAGACTATTGCCAAAACAGGTAAAGCCCGTAAAGATAACTCTTCTCAAGGAGAATTACGTGCCGAGAGAAAAAAGTATTCTTCTAGATAAAAAGAAAATAATACATTCTGAGGGCAAAGCACAATCAAGAAAAGAATTTACCGAATTGTCTACATGGTGCACATATAAGCAAAACTTGAACAAGTTACGCACGCACTTCGAACAAGTTAAGAAACTCCACTAGAAACAGAGACGTTGAATCTACCGTATGACGTATTTACCTGTAACTCCCACAATCTAGTATGGAAATATGTTGGTCCGGCAGAAAAATAAGTGATAGTTCCCTTCGAGGTCAACACGAGAAAGAAAAAATATATTTCGGGGAAAAAGATTTCAAGAAGGTTCTGGTGTAAATAACACCCCTATATGTGTAATAGTATGTATTCGTCTATGTAAGCCACGTGTCGTTTAACCGGTCACAGTAAAATCCAGGCCGATTTAATCTTTATATTGTTACCCCCTAAACTAGACCACAACATACACACAGATCTCTTTCTATGCAGGCTTATGCATGCTTATATATATATATATATATATATATATATATATATATATATATATATATATACTAGCATGGGTGCCCGGCGTTGCCCGGGTGTTTAGAGGTGTATGGTGAGCAAAAAAAAAAAAGGGGGGTAATTTTTTAACCTTTGACCCCTATTATGACCCCTGAAAATTTATTGTTTTGGCCTCAAATCAAGTTATTACGTTAGATCCATGTCCACGGAACATATATCTAAAATTTCAAGGGTGTAGACCCAAAATTGTCGGAGGAGTTTGGTAGAGTTCTTACAGGTCAAATCGTTGAAATTTGACCCCTTAACAGCCAAATTTCTGGCTGACACCCGTCACATCGATTTTCCCAAATCTCAGTACCCGGTATTTCAAATTTTGGGTCTATAGACTAAAAATTGACAGAGTTATTGCGTAGGGAAATGCACACAGACAGACAGACACACAGACATACAGACAGACACGTTCACTTTTATATATATATATATATATATATATATATATATATATATATATATATACATTTGTTTAAAATGGTTGCCTATTAAACTCTCCTCACAGTTTTTTGTCGACAGACATAAAATTTAATACATACGGAATTCGAGCATATGTAAAGCTTAATATTCGGTTTTAGCTAAGGAAATTGGTGCAAAAGTTTGAAAAATAAAGTTAGAGGATCGGCATGTGAAATATGCAGGCGTAACATAATACCTATTCCTGCATGTTTTATATTTTTAGCATTGGAGCAAACATGTCTTATCGCTCAGTTATTAATGTAAAAATAAAAAAAATAAATCGTAAGTTAAACTTTTTGGTTTCGATTGTTGGTGGTATCTCACGAGTATTTCTTTAAAAATAAATCACTACTTTATTTTTGGTCCAATTTGATCTATAATATAAATTCACATATCTCTTTAAATGTATGTGTGTGTATGAAAGTAGGTATGTATTCCTAAAACTTTCGAGAAAGGCGAGGGATTTTTAGGAATCGGTTCCGTTTTGAACCTGATTACTTCGGACAACAGATATAGAAAAACTGGCTAAAAACATTAATTTATTCACTTCCAACGGCCCACTTTTTTACAGGGAGGAATCACTTTCCTCGTCGATATTTTGGAAAGGCATCCCTTCTTTTCGATTGTCTAGCCTAAATTTAAATTACGTCCCTTCCGGTTTTCCGATGGGCGCAATAACCAAGACGTCAAGTTCCTTTTTCAGAGTGTTTTTCCTTCCTCGCAGTATGAATTCCAGCCTGCCTACCATTCATTTTTTGTTGCTTAACAACCACCTCCAAACACTCGGGCAAGGCCGGACATCACAGCTAGTATAGTAATCAACAGGAAATCTGAATCAATCCAAATATCCTATTTAAGTTTTCCGGGCAATGATTAAGGCCCTGTTTGTATACACCCCCCCACACACACACACATATATATATATATATATATATATATATATATATATATATTTATATATATATATATATATATATATATATATACTGATATCAAAATTGTATATTGAAATAGTTGTAACTTTAATTATATCGGACGAAACGACATGAATATTTACTGTTTTTTTATCGATTATAATATTATTTTCTGGTTAAATGTTCTATGATAATTTGTAAAAGAACATTTATTGGCAACCCAGAAAAACATGCCTAATTTCCATATATACATATATATATATATAACTATATATAACTATATATATATATATATATATATATATATATATATATAGTCCTAGTAAGCCAATTTTGGTTTTGCTGCTGAGGTTGTCTCCACTGTCGCATTGCCAGGCCACTAATATAATTATAAAAGTGAATTTAAATACTAACATGATTACTTTTATTAAAAATGTAAACATGTATTAAAACTATATATTTATATATTCGCTATACAGTTTGTTTCATTATAATAATTATCAATTTTTATATTAGGATAGATAATCTTTGTTAGTAATGAACGTTTAGAAAAATCTTTTGCAGAAAATAGCATATATATATATATATATATATATATATATATATATATATATATATATATATATATATATATATATATATATATATCCGAAAGAAATTTAATTAAAACTGAAAGTTGAAATGCAAAATCAAATTTATTGTTCGACTGAAAACTCCAAAAAAAACATTACAAAGTCTGTCTTCGGAAGAGTATTTAATTAGTTTAACCATCTGGAATGATATATTCGTGACTATAGTCACTTAATTTCTATAATCAATCAACTGGTGCCCCATTTATGTTGGACTACTAAATTATCCGAAAAACAATTTCCATAATAATAGCTGCGTAGAAAATTTTCCAACTGGTATAATTCTAATCATTTGGATTTAAATTTGGACTTCTTTCTGAAGATGTATTCTCGCCTTCGTATCACCTTTCAATGTGTCGTCATGCAAGTTGCAATTATATGCTCGAATCGTTTATATTAGTTTGTTTTTACTTCCTTTATTTTCATCTGTTTTTTAAATGACAGTCACATGTTTGCAATTTATTACTATAATAAATTGCAGTTTCATTTAATGATAATAACTAGAATATTCTAGCATTGCTACAAATTTAATTTACTGATTCCCCCCTGTTCTCTGATGAGAGGAATACCAGTTTATGAAACTCCATTGAATAAGGGTTTGTAAATTGTGTTTTTGGTATTCAGCCGGACAATAAATTTGATTCTTATTTTCAACTTACAGTTTTAATTTCTCTCCTCTTATAATGAGCTTTGCTTTCTATTATTTGTGTATTGAGCTTTTTATTTGGCTGGGACTGAATATCTATATGTAAATATTTGGTATTTATATTCTATCAAAGGTTACCATTGCTTATATAAGATAAACGTTACATTACCTGTTTTTTCACTATTATATATATATATATATATGTATATATATATGTATATATATATATATATATATATATCAGAATTTCAGTAGAATAGGTCAGTTATACATTATTTATCTGAGATAATAAAATTATTTATATAAAAGAAAAATGATAGAGTGATTCTAATACAGTATATGGCGTAATATAGATAAATATAAATTATAGGAATAAAAATGGTGAGATTTCTAAGAAAATACCGGACGTATAGAAAGATATATCATATTATAATGTTATAAGGTGCATTTAAACACTACTAATTCATTAGACTAAATGTGATTAACCATTAGCTTAGTGCTAAATAAAGTCATTAAATACAGTTTTTAATCTTATTGATATTTTGGATAATGAATTATAATAAAGGTATTAGTAATTCTGGAATAAAAATCTTACTAGCTAAAATAAGATAATTTATGAATATGTAGAAATGCAAATGTAGGTACAATTTATATTGACAGCATCATTGAAAATTTATTCTAATCACTTTCCTTGAATCTAATTCACTTTCTACTTCTAATATCCACTTATGATAAACGCAAAAACAATTACAAAATTGACAGTAGGGGTCCAATAGAGAGTAATAGATGATTTTGAAAGAAAATTAGCACATGTGGTATTAGGGAAAACGTTATGTAAAGTATTTAATAGCGGAATGGTTATATAGGAAGCAGGTGTACAAAAAAGTTATATCCGTATACACCTTGTATATTTAATTCTAAATGTGTTGATATGGGATATGAAATTACTATGATCAACCAGAAACTAATATTTAGAGAAAAAATGCGACGTGAAAATAAGAGAAGTCCTTATATTCTTTTATTTAATTTTAATTTTGATATAATAAACAAAAAACGCATGAAAACAAATTACTTTCGCTAAACAAAATATAGTAATTCAAATTATGTTTTAATTAATTTTACGTAAAAAGTAAAAATATGTACCGTTTGCTTAAAGAAAATGTATATTCTTTATAATATTTAATAACCATTGTAAATTAAAACCCCATAAATAATCAAGAAAAACCAGATTAAAATGAATAAAATGTTATTGTAATTGAACAAATTACTAATATTTTTATTAATATTTTATTCTGAAACTTATTAAAATTCTTAGATGTGGTACGCACTATATAACAACTATACTAACTTTGATTATATCACTATAAGTAATAGTTGAATATTATTATAGCTTCACATATGATTTCATTATTTAATCATCTATTTTTTATTAATTTTATTATTATTGTATGTATTTCTATATTTACTATTTAATCTATGATTTATTACTACATTATTATGTTATATATATTTAATATCTATTTTCTTGTATGATAAGCGTATTTATCTGACGCAATTATTACAAAAATATTTCAATTTGATTTAATATTGTTTTATTGAGAAAAATATTGAATTGTAGCATTGCTGTGGGGACATATTATCGATGAGAATGGTTTAACTGTTATTCCCGCAATACTGGGTTTATTGTAGGGTTGGTAAGTATTATTGTTAAAGTAGTGTAGGGAATTGGATGTTCCTCTATGTTTTACAGTAATCAAAATTCCACGTTCTGTAATACTTTCTTCCAATATCCTAGAATGGGCATTTATATTTTTAATAATATATTTATATGAGAATTGCAACCTAAAGACTTGAAATTATGATATAATTCCCGAATTCTACACACTCGTATTTAGTCCTTACTGTCTAAGTTTTGGTAGTGCATCATCACTTTAAGTAACCCGGAGATATAAAATAAAGTGAACTGGGAAGTCGGGAAAGTTCTTTTTCTATGTACGTGGTCTAATAGCTTCCACACAATCCATTCTTGTTCTTGTTACACATCTTAATAAAATAGTCATCTACAGTTTCTCTGTGTTATCGCTCTTTATTGTGTATATGATTTAGGCTTAATCGATGCCCTCGTCATAATATTTAACTTATATTATTAGTATTCTTATTATAAGTAATCATACGCCACTGAAACTTTTGAATTTTTTTTTTTTATTTTGGCCTAAATATTATTTGCCTTTTTATTGCATAAATTAAGGCTTATTTAGTGAATAGATTAAATAGACTGGGGATGTCATCGATATCAAAATATTACTAATGCTATTCTGGCTTTTCTTAATTAAATACACATTGGGTTTGCCGCTTGGCAAATTTTTATTCCAACATTATACAAGTACACTATTGCTAAGCACCGATTTACAAAGCAGACGAACAAGTTTGAAATAATATTGGGATGTTACTTATGTGGAAACCTTGGGAATCAGTGTATTATAATTTGAAAATATTCATCGATGGTCATTGTTGCTAATCGAAATTTCAATTAAAACATGAAAATCAGAGACAACAACGCTTTAGTTAAAATTGAGCATACCAACAATTATCAAAAACTATAAATAACAACTCTCTCTCTCTCTTTCCCCTTCTCATTCTATTTGTCTTTCTTTCCGTTTTAGTGTGAACACACACACACACACACACACACACACACACATATATATATATATATATATATATATATATATATATATATAAATGTATTATTTTTTTACTATAAACCTACAGACACTAGTGTTTCATCCTTTCCGGAATCTTCAGTGCAACACGAGACATCTCTGGCTCGATTAGCGAAGACCGTATGAATTCGGCTAACATTAACCGCGTAAAATACCGTTGAATTTAAACATTTTCATTTTAAATGTTCATTTTCGTCAGTCAGACAGTGATGTAATCCTTATACGATGACCTATGCATACGAACTAAATTGACCGACTTTAATAAAACTGAAAGTGCTCAACGATAAGAAACGAATTTCTTAAAAGAGCTGTCATAATTATTATATTTTTACTATAATAATTAAATACCTACAGACACTAGTGGTTTATCCTTTCGTGGATCTTCATTGCAGGGTGTCACGCTTAACACCAGTCGAACGATTCGAACCCCGCAACACGATATATATATATATATATATATATATATATATATATATATATATATATATATATAGTGTGTGTGTATGTGTATATGTATGCATTTTCAGCTGGGTTTATGTTTGTGCTATAACTGTATTCGTTCATATATTTCAGAAACAACATCGTAGGATCCAGATTTCCATGCTGTCTTTATCTCCTCTGCCTGAAATCATGTATATATTAAAAATGGTTTAGAACATAACGAAGGTCTTTGCGGGTAAATTTGCCTGTGATCTTTTCCATTCATGTGTTCACAGGCGGGATTAAGCATTTTAGCAGGAAAATCATTCTGTTTTTCCATTATTCTTGTAAAATGTAAAAGAAAAACAATTTTGCAGGCTAATTGGTTTTTGTTGTACATGAATATAAAGATCAATCATTTTAAACTTTACTTGAGATGACTTCACGTTTATGAATGTCTATTAGCTTAGCAATTATTGTATGGAGATTATTAGTAAAATAGTTTTAGTAAAATCTACGTGTAAAATAAGTTACGATAGTTTGTAATTTCTGCATATATGGATATATATATATATATATATATATATATATATATATATAAAAGTGAACGTGTCTGTCTGTCTGTCTGTGTACATTTCCCTACGCAATAACTCTGTCAATTTTTAGTCTATAGACTCGAAATTTGAAATACCGGGTACTGAGATTTAGGAAAAATCGATGTCACGGGTGTCAGCCAGAAATTTGGCTGTTCGGGGTTAAATTTCAACGATTTGACCTTTAATAACTCTACCAAACTCTCCGACAATTTTGGGTCCAGACACTTGAAATTTTAGATATAGGTTCCTTGAACGTGGATCTAATTTAATAAAGTGATTAGAAGCCGAAACTCTAAATGTTAAGGCGTCATAATAGGGGTCAAATTAAAAAAAAATTACTCTTTTTTTTTTTTGCTCAGCATACACCTCCAAAAACCCGGGCAACGCCGGGCTGAAATGCTAGTATATAATATAATGATTGATACTTTTTTTTTGCAAACCATGACAATGCCAATATATGAATGAGTTTGACATAGTACAGATTTATATATGCGGGATTGTTAATACAAGCAAAATCACGTTTACATATACATGCTATAATAATAATTTCATTGTTTCTGGGATTAGTCCAAATATGTTAGATGTCGTATTCACAAGCTTTGAACCCAATCTAATACAAACACTCATAATTTATACTTCTTCTTAATCTTAGAACTTGAAACGCATGTCCAATTCAATAGCCTATGCTGACTGTTTGCTTTATATCTTCGAGTTTACCATCTGTATTCCCTTGTATGTCTACTTCGCTCTCTTGTTAAGAAATGTAAATATTTGGTCGGTCGAAATGCTGAATACCACTATTAATAAGACCGACAACGGAATAAAGTAACAGAACCATCATAGCTTTTTAAAAAAAATAACCTAATACTTTATTTATCCGACAATTTTACTGCATACATTTATGAAGATATGTTACGGTAGCACTCTATGCATAAGAACACAGTTGATTCGAAGTAATTTTCTTTTAGCATTGTATTGAATATATGCGCGAATTCTGGACACATGAACAGATATTTTGGACGCCAATATATTTCTAAAATGTGTCGGATTCTAAGAATGCAGTGAACGTGTACACGGTTAAACATGCTTTAACTAAAGTTCTTACATGATAATATTTCGGGAAAACTATGAGCCTAAACATAACAATGTGTGTTTGTTTTACTCATAATATGACGAAAAACAATGCTACTATTTACTATTGCACACGTGTTATGTCATGTATTTATTAGTGTAATAGAATACCTCTCCTTATTTTACTTTACGATTTCATCTCATGTAGATATGTTTTAGCTTTTATTCCTTTTTTACAGTTGAAAATCATTTTTCAAACGTCATTTTATTGAGGGTAAAAAAATTGATTTTTTCCAGGAAAGCTTGCATGTATAGGATGCCTTCAAAAATACTTGTTTATTTCCAACCAGATCTGAATGTTTGGTTAAATATAGCGGACAGTGTATATTGAAATATTAGTTCAACTAAAATTACTTCCTGCATGTATGAAATATATATATATATACGACACACTGTTAGCCAATACATATTCAGTGTGCATTGATATTGTCATTTACTTCATTAATCATGCATTTTTTCGTTCATTCGTATTTTATTTTTTATTGAGTAAATATTCTGGTGTACAACTTACTGTGCTCGATCAAAAGTTTTTAGATTTTTTTAATTTTATTTTTCGATTTTGAAATTTAATGTTGTAAAACTTTGCGCTCTCTCGTAACAGGCTTTTTATAATATTCTCATTGAGAAAATTTTAGTCACAATTAAATTGACTACAAATAATAGCTATATAAGTTCTATTCCAGTGAAGCTCAGATGTATCCCTTCCCATCCCCTTTACTCATCTACACCATTCAAAGATATTTTTTCTCATAAAACTTATTCCTTATGGAATTGTTTTTCTTGTTGCTCTTGTTGTTGTATACCTTTCATTATACATAACATTTTTTTTTTCTTAATTATGTCTTTACTTTTTACTTCCTCTTACAAATATCATTAATAAATTCTATTATTTGTCAGGGACGTTATAGTTCGAATATCTCCTACTCTTTCTAAGAATACGTTATCCAAATATATAATAATTGTGATATTACAAGTCTCTAATTGAAACATTCTTGCCTTAGTTTGCGCGCCTGTTCCTTTTCTAATTCTTATCATTCTAATTTTACTTTTCCTTCCTCCTCTGTATTATTATTATTATTATTATTATTATTATTATTATTATTATTATTATTATTATTATTATTATTATTACTACTACTACTATACTGAATAAAAATATTCTGTCGCGCCATATTTGTATGTTACTCTAACTTATTAGTATTTTCTAACAAACTAAAGTGTCTAGAATTTTATTTCTGTCGAATTTTCGAACTTTATATCTATGTATATAACAAATGTCTTTAATTATTCACGTGCAACAAATAGATTGTAATAGCTGCTTGTCCTGACATTGGACAAACGGTTTGATGTGATGTAAATGAGATAAACTTACCGAAATCAATTGCCCCAACTTTTATCATTTTGTAATTGGATATGAGATGAGGGTCATTCTTATTTCATATAGTAAGACAATATTTAGATACTGTTTTGTTAAAGTAAAACAAGATAAAAAAATCACCGGTGTACAATAATAAAAAGAGATACCAATAGAATAGAACACATTGTGCATAAAAAAACATATGAACTGGATATTTAGTAATGCAAAGAAAATAATAGCTGACAAAAAATAATATCAAATTAATGCCCTTAAAGAAGGTGTTTATCGTGGATTCCTAATCATTTGCTGTTTAGAATTCAATTTATCTGTGGTTTTGCATGGTAAATGTTTTCTTTGGTTACTTGTCATTTTACGATGATGGTAAAATATCTTAGCTTAAACTTTTAGTCTCATTGCGTATATTGATGTTTCGGCAATTCAAATAATTCCTTACTAGACCCAATAATTCAATTCAAAATCACGTAAAGAATGAATCCAAAATATTTTTTTTATAAAAATGCACTTTTCTTAAACGTTTTTACTCATAAAGGAATACCCCTACTTAAGATTGTAATTTTCAACATGGGTGATTAGAATAAGTCGTAATAAAATGCCTCCCTAAATAAAGGATATGTTTTGTAGAGACGGAAAACAATAAGTAACAACAATCCAGAAAAAAAATATTTTATCATAAATATGTTCTTTTTCTGGATGTAATGATATTTCGTCTATGAATTTTGTATTATCACCAAATTAAGCAATTCTATTATGGCATTCTTCTTTCCATTTATCATTTGTTTCAGTTTAATTGCATGTTTTCTCATCAAAATTACAAAAATAATTTGTTCATAGTTTAATACTGAATTCAGTCTGCATCTATCATTTGTAATTTGTTCTCCAATAAGAGTTCAAACAAAAAATTTCAATACTGATTTTTCGATTAGATAAACGTCCTTATCTTCTCATTATTGTTATTATTATTATTATTATTATTATTATTATTATTATTATTATTATTATTATTTTCGATTAGATAAACGTCTTATTATTATTTTCGATTAGATAAACGTCATTATCTTCTCATTATTATTATTATTATTATTATTATTATTATTATTATTATTATTATTATTATTATTATTATTATTATTATTATAGTTTGGACTCACTAGCAGTTCTTCCATAAACCAAAGTCATATAAAGCCAGTCGCGTTCCCTGGAGCCCAGTTGACGAAAACTCTTTCCCAGATTGTCTCTTTAAATTAAACTATTCTAGATATAACAATAAAACTAACTTCACAACTGTAAGGGTGTATTCTCAATACACTAACGGTAAATTAAATATGGTGATAGTGTGCTGATAAAGCATACAGCGGTGCGTGATACTAAAGACAAAAACTGGACACTAACCTCACATAAAATATGTTAAGCCTACAGGGAAAATTCGTACTCTTGATTAAACGTCTAGTCACGTAAATATGTTGTTTCACACGTTCGTTTAACATCACCTTTAACATTTAGTTTTTAGATATGAACTCATGTAAAACTCGCTCAGTGTTCTCAGAACTGTTTCTAATTGTAACTAGCCTCCATTATTCCAGAGGGGAATTAGGATGATGAAGGGTTTTGTATGAGACTACGACCGCACTTATTCTCTGACTCTTAGGGTCTCTAGATGCGTCAATCGCTGCAGTCAGCATTAAAGTTTAAAAGCAGAATAATCCGCAAAAAAATTGGTTTCAGGCAAAATGTAATTTTGCCTGAAGTATTATGGCGGTGTGAGCTGATTTTCACAAAATAATAAGCATAATAACAAGTTTGGATTCAATGCACATTTTGTTAAATATCCCATGCCAGTTTGTAAAGGTCGAATTTTAAAGCATTATAAATTGTGTCAACGTTTGAACGCATTCCCAATGAAGTGCATTATGTATCAAATAACTATACACTTACATCTCATGGCTTTATCAAAAACAACAAATTATCAACACTACTTGGATGTAACAAAACTAGGATTTACTTGCAGGGACGAAAAATAGAACTATTTCAGTAACTGGAAACTGATTAGTTCGCTTATATCTCGCGCGTTTAGCAATAATAACACCCCACAACTATTACAGCGGCACACGTTAAATTAAACAACACAAGGTTTTTACATACAAAGACATACACAGACAATCGGACGCTTATGCTCTCTTTAGATTGACATGTTTGGTTCGAGATTAATCAGAAATATTTTAACTTTGCAATAGAAGAAATAGTAGGAAATTTAGCATTTGAACTTTTTAAATAAATTGTGTAGCCTCAACAGTCTTATCTGTTAATTCATTTTATATATATATATATATATATATATATATATATATATATATATATATATATATTATGAAAGTATTACACCCACATGGATCTCGACGAATCAACCGATTTGACCAACTGTTTCAACCGATTTGACCAACTGTTTCAACATGTGTCGTTATTATGTGCCATATGTGCCGTCATTCTAGCATTGTATTTAGAATACATTTTACAACAACATTATGTTTTACCATATTGCACTCTCAATTATCTAGCATCTGGTGTAAAATCAGCCTATATTTTGTACTAGTGCACATCATATACTATATTATTACTTTTATAATAATATGTGTATACTGGTTTTATTTATTTTAGTTTATTATTAACTAGAATTTATATCCTTGATTGGATTTTTTGTTTTGTTGTAGCTATATTCATTTTATATTGCAATTTTTCTTATATTTTCAATTCGTCTTTTGTTTTCATATATATTCGTCTGTGTTCTTCTGTTACACACGTAAGACATCGTCGTCAAGTGATTTGAATATACGTTTGTTCTGTAGAGATTGCTCTCGTTTTAAATATACAGTGCCACGCAAAAGTATTGGATACATTATATTTTTCTTCATAACTTTAATTAGGGTTCAATATTTTACCTAAAATTTGGACAGTATTACTATTACTATTCTAGCTAATATTTCGGATAGTAATTACAAAATTAAAGTTTAGAAATTTCATATTAAAAGAAAATATAAATCAACTAACTCAAAAGTATTGGATAAATTGATTTAATAATTGATTGCATATGCTTTATTGCGTTCAACTGCTTCCAATCGCTTTCTATAGTTGCAGACATGTTTTTGCAAGGATATGTAGGTATTTTGCGCCATTCTTATTTACAGAATTGTACTAGGTGTTGACTATTTTGTGGATTCCTCTTGTGAACATTGATCTTAAATATTTTCCACAAATTTTCAATTGGGTTGAGGTCTGGAGACTGACTGGGCAAAATAAGAACGTTAATTCCGTTATTTCTAAGCCATTGGTTGGTTAATTTAGCAGGAAGCTTGGGATCATTGTCCTGCTGAAACAGGAAATTGCTTTAATGCCTTAACAAATCAGAAGATTTCTGGAGGTTTTTTCTCCAAAATCTCACCGTACATACCCCCATTCATTTTCCATACTATAATCGAACTGCCCCCAGACTTTACTGTAAGAATTGTATTCTTTTTGTTATAGGCGGTGCCATTTTTACGCCATATATGTGTTGATGTGTTTCTCCAAATGATTACGATTTTCGTTTCGTCTCACCAGATTACCTTGCTCCAAAATTATTGGGATTGTTCCCAATATGATTAACATAATTCAAACGTGATCTGAAAGTGTAAGCTTCAACAATGGAGCTTTTCTTGAGGACCTTGTTACAAAACCTGCACGATTTAGAACTCTACTAATTGTGGTCTTGCTCACATTAATTCCACATGAATTTCGCCACTAGTAAAGAACAGGGTGTTTTATTATCTTTCTGCTCACCCACCTTGATTTGATTTTTTTTTCGTTTAGTTTCCTTGGCCGATCATATCTTGGAAGATTTGCAACAATTTCAACAAGGTTTTTAAACTTTCTAATAACTTTTCCAACTGTACTAAGTGGTAGATTAAGTTTCCTTGATTTTATTCGATACCGTTTTCCTTCTTTGTGCTTATCAATGATTTTTTGACGAATGTCTATTGACAACTCTTTAATTTTAGACATTTTTATAAATGAACTGGTAGGCTTTGAACGAGTGAACCCAAACTGGAAGAATTTTATAAAACTATTTTAATATAAAGCTCTCGGATTGGACAATAATGTTTAAAAGTGTGTTCAATATTTTGCTTTTGTTAATTCATATTTTCCTTAGCAAAAACTTTCTAAACTTTGATTTTGTAATTACTACTCTAAATATAATTTAGAAAAGTAATAGAACTATACTGACCAAATTTTAGGTAAAATCTTTAACCCTAATTAAAGTTATAAAGAAAAAAGTTATGTACCCAATACATTTGCGTCCGATTGTATATATTACGAATAAAGTTAGAATTCTTTATTCATGGGAGAACAAATTCTGAACACAAAAATCGCATCTAGTCTTATGTTTTCCCTAGACGTAAGTACTGCTTGTACTGCTCCACACAGTGACCAATTGTTGACGTAGGAGCCATGACTATTTCATCGAATAATATGTGCTACCCATTAATTTGTTTGTTGTGAAATATAAATTAAAGTGGATACGCGTCTCCAAGGATAAACAACTAACGCTGTAATATTTGAATAGAAGATGTATCATATGACAAATTATTACAGTCAACACTTAATCTGCGAAACGCAATTAGATTTTTTTCATTTTGAAGTAAACTGATGCACATAAGCTGCGATGCTGTCCAGCAATCACGGACAAATACTACGAAAATGATCTCAATTATTTACAAATGAAACATACTTTGTTATTCAGTAGACCGAGCAATCATATTTGACCAACCCTTTTGTTTTGAAGTGTTTAAGCAAACACATTTTATAAACAATCATATCGAAAAAGTACTAAAAATATTTAACGTTCCACAAACTGTTAGAGTTATAACAAACTGCTGGAAATGTTCGAAAACAAGATACAACACAAGAGTATATATATATATATATATATATATATATATATATATATATATATATATATATATGTATATATATGTATGTTTATATGTATATATCATGTGTGGGGGGTGTGGGTGCGGGATAGTACAGAAAAAAAGGAAATGCCAGGAATAGAATGTCTAATGGGCAGTAGTCAGACGAAAGTAATCATAAAAAGAAGAGGTTTTTCGTCATGTAATCAGCCAAGTAGCGAACGGGATAGCGACTCCTTTGTTTCTGAGTACATGTAATTCTATAATTTCAGAAGAATGCATTTTGTATAAGTGTTCTAAAACAGGTATAGTAATCTAGTATGCGAAAATATCACAAAATTTTATTTGTGAACCAATGAGCAAGCATCGAGATTAGTGAGAACAAATGACACGGATCTTAATTATTTATTAATTGTTTTATATGAATAGTAATTAAACATATCTTGTGTTTATATTATGTATTAAGCGAGTAGATTTTGGTTTTTCATTAAACTTTTAAAAGACACTTACTGAAAAGCTAAGTTGAATAGAAGAATACTGCACATTCAAGTTTCACAATATTAGTGTTATTTACTGAGAGGTTGAGCAATGGCTTGTGAAAAATTATAAGAAATGCATTTTCTATTCCATGTTGATGATTCAAGCTGCCTTTTTTTATTTTTAACTGAAATACACAAACGATGAGCATTGGTAGAAACAGAAGAATGTAGTTCCTATTTTTTTATCAAGGAGGGTTATGGTTAGAGTTTTCTTAAATCGGTTGCCATAATTATTGCAAGTAAACAATTATATGTTTTAGTGTGTACATTATATTTTATATATATATATATATATATATATATATATATATATATATATATAAATGGAATAAGCAAATAGATATACCTATTTATTATACAGGAATATTAATTAATGCAGATGCCAATCTATAGATATAGGTTATTCCTTGTTTAGGAGTTTCCAGTTAAAGTGTTCCATTAGTCCCTTACATTAGTTTCAGTCTCTTGAATATCGGCGTGCCCATTGAACCATTTACAGTATAAAATGTTCAAAATAGCATTAACAAGGCAGGACTTTATCGATTACCGAAAATGTTACATTGTCAAAATAGTAAGCTCTGCACATAAAGATTATAAAATATTGGCAATGATACGAATAGGTAAATTCTCATTCATACAGCATGATACTAACTTAGAAGTTTATGTTGTCGAGAATTGTATGTATGTATGTATATATATATATATATATATATATATATATATATATATAGAGAGAGAGAGAGAGAGAGAGAGAGAGATAGATAGATAGAGAGGGAGAGAGATAGAGAGAGAGAGAGAAATATATAATCTAAAGCTGAATGTGTGTGTCTGTGGGTGTGTGTCTGTGGTCAAAAATAGGATCCTATATAGTTGACTATTTTAAAAAAATTGATTCCATATAATGAGAGAAGATCAATCAAGACACAGGACTTAGAATGTTTGATATGACAGAACGGTGATTCATTAAAATTGTAGGGTCTGCATTCGCGCCTGGTCCACAAGAATGGAAATAGAAAATAAAAAAAAGAAACATTTACAACTCGTTTTGATATAGTTGCGCAGAATAATACTTTCATAAGTATGTTTTAACTTAAATAGGGATGGTAAAATAAAATTGTGGGGTCTGCGTTCGCGCCTGACCTCCATAGAATGGATATAGACACAACGTTTTCTAAAGACTTATAATATCTATCTGCGTAAGTATACTTTGATCATTATGTTTCAGTTTGAAGAAACATACTATAATAAAATTATGGGGTGTTCGTTCGCACCTGACCTCCATAGAATGTAAATATGTCACAAAGTTTAACAAAGTTTTTTTTTTAATATAGATCCACAGAATATTGTGATATGTGTTTCAGTGTGAACAGGTATGGTATAATACATTATGAGGGTTATCTATTTTATTTTTACTTTCATCATATTTTGCTTCATCAAATTTCAACCCTTCCTTTCATAACCTATCATACTTTAGTAAATCAGACTCGATTTTCTGTGGGCTGTTTTTGAACCCAGTCAACGACGGGTACTTTGCTCGTATATATATATATATATATACATACATATATATATATATATATATATATATATATATATATATATATATATATATATATATATATACGCGCTACATGTCTGTCTGTCTGTCTGTTGGATTGTGTGTCTGTCGATCCGGCTGGCTGTTGGGCTGTCTCCATATTTTCAAACTATATTTCATTCGAAACGAAAAGTCGCAAATACTCACTAAGGGCACCAAATGGTTGTTGCTTTTGTTTATTTTTCGCTTTTGTTTTTTTGTTTTTTTTTACTGGGCCGATTCTAATGGGCATTTAACCGGTTAAAATACTTTTTTAATTGTTCAAAATCAGGTAAAAATTGAAAAAAAATCTTTAAACATATTGTGCGTTCATATTAGTATGTTTTTTGTTTTTTGATTGTTAAAACTTTCATGTACATGTCACGTTGGTAATGGTAACGTCACCAGCTTTTAATACTACAGATTCAGTTTAGATCATCGCAGATAGCACCTCAATACTTTTTGAAAACTTTTTAAATCACGACTCTAGTATAAGATATTCTAAATCTCGACGATTAAAATAGCATATTTTAGCGTATCTTAAGTTAGTGCAAAGCCGTATATATATATATATATATATATATATATATATATATGAGTGTGTGGATGTGTGTATGTATGCATGTATTTATGTATGGGTGTATATGTGTGTATCGTTTCTCTTAAGTTAATTGTATTGGGTAAAGAATCAATTACACACGCAGTAGTATTAATCATGTTGTCTAATAATATAACATGATTTATTGTGGAAATATTTGTTGCTTCTCTTAGTTTTCTAAGATATTAATATTTGTTTGTAGACATATTACTTACGAATAGTAGAATATTTCAATAAATCCGAAGTAGAAAGCAACCATTTTACATTTTTTTGCATGAAGACCAAGCTGTGACTAGATGACTTCACAATTCTCACTATATTGCTTTGTGGTATAATTTGGTTTATACGCCCATGTTGCGCAAGTATTTCAAAAATCTAGTAACATAATTTTCTATAATATTTTCAGTGCTAAATTATAATCGTTAACATCTCAAAATCTTAAAAACTTTATGTAATGGGATAATTAAAACAAATAAAAATAAGCAGAACTCCTTCTTTTATGTGGTTATTTTTGCGACTTTACTTGTGAAGTTTGTAATTATTGAAGGTGTGAATATCTCCTAGATATTTTCATTTCATATGAATTTCTCCCCGGCTCACAAATAAGAGAAAGTCATAATGACAAATCATATTTTATATTACTTATTTCCAACGTCTATAACAGCTTTTTTATTTTCCTAACTGAACCTTTGAAAACTACTGCATTGAAAATGGTTGAGTATACGTAAAATACAAATACGCATTTGAAAGTCGTGTCAAATATTCCCTCGAATACTACACCTACTTTTTCTCATATTCATCTATAAATAAATGTTTATAAAGTACTGCTAGACTCTTGGTGTTTGACTTCCATGTAGTAACTTCAAAAATAATTTGTACTTTCGGGATTCTACGGTTAACTTTTATTTTTATCAGGTTTGATCAGTTGTCGTCTTAGGAAATTCTTACGAGACAAATTCAATTCGGCTCTAAAACAATTTATATATCAGAAATTGCAAGTGAAACCAAAATATGCATATTCTAATAAGAAATGCAGCATTAAAAAGATGTATATTCAATTTTAAACAAACATGATGTAATCACTCACATGTAATATTTAGTTTTATCATTTAAAACACTCTCAATAATGAATAAACTGGTTTTATCCGTGTAGGATTGCTGCTTATATAGCTTTAATCAAAAAGTATGTCTTACTTTGGTTAAATAAGGAAATAAAAATGTTTATACTGACCGCATAATATTCCAGTATTCCTCCACAAAGCAATCTTGCTCTATAATTACGATATCTCACGTGGTATCATGGGGCTAGGCACATAGCCTTTACTGCTAAAATGAGTAATCATATATATAATATATATATATATATATATATATATATATATATATATATATATATGATTACTCATTTAATCACATAAATTAATATACGAATACATAATGTCATGAGTATATTTTCAGTATTTACTTCAAAATTACTCAATACATGTGCCTGGCGAATTCTCACGAGATTGAACCACGGAATATTCTGCGTAGCTTAATTGCTACATATATGTGTGTGTATAGACGTATATACAAGCACATATATTACATGCACACACATACATATATTAACATATCATAGATCCATAAACTAACACGCGCATACTCTTATATTCATATATAAGTATAATTAATATTTTATATAATACAGATCAAAAATTAACATCGGTCACAGCAATAAATTTAGTGTTACAATTTTGGATTATTTTGTCAGACAACAACGCCTCGGATGCTTGCCGCAATCAGTCTGTTAACGAAAAATGGAAATATTTTTAAAAATTGTATTTTCTACTGTGGGCATTTTTAAACACCTGTCTAATAAAGGAAGAGGGAGCAATATCACCATCACGATATACACGTCAAGTAACTAGATAGCATGGAGAGAGAGAGAGAGAGACAGAGGGAGAGAGAGAGAGAGAGAGGGGGGTTGCATGCTCCTTACGATAAAACTTTTAAACAGTGTTGCTTGTTTGAAAATTGACATAATTACACATGTAAGAATGTGTCTGCGGGTGTGTATATACATATATAGGTTTAACATTTTTCAGGAAATTTTATTTGTTAACAAGTATTAATCGACTTGTCCATAGTTTTTGTGCATTTTACAACAGTCTTAAAAACGAAATTTACATGCAAATAACTGATAAAAAAGTTGGAAAAATAGATCTGTCGAACAAAAATGAATTTTCATATTTTACTAGAATGTGCTTCAATATAAAACTAATTATTTCGAAAAAGAAATAAGTATATACCATATGCATATACTTTATCTTGTAATACATTTAAGGATCATTCGCATACTTTTATATTTGGTTTGGCAGACTTAAACGTTGGGTTGCCCTTCCTGTATTTCCAATGCTCTATGATATATGAGCGATCAAATATTCCAAACATTTTTTCTGACGAAAAAATAAGCCACTACGATGAACTATATAAAAATAGACGAACATTAAAAAGTATTAATTTTATTCGTAGGGAGAGCATAAACAAAAAATATAAACTAACGAAATAAATGGTGGAAAACAAAAATAGAATTGGCTTACTAGACAACAAACCAAGTCCTAAACTAAACATGTGATGAACCACAAGATGACCAAAAAATAAGTGGCTAAAATATATGAAAAAAATTACAGCAAACCGAAGAAATCAGGAGGTCTTAAATCAGGCATCCCCACGAAAAATGACAAATTGGAGAGCACTATGTCACGACAGAATACAGGTATACAGTCAAGGATACTACACGAAAAGCTTATTTAAAACCTGCAAATATATATCTATAAAGCTGAGGAGACAGAATTGATAACTAAATATCGAACAACACTGAAAAAAATACACTCCCTAAAAACATTGACATACGCTCTAAGCGTAGATCTTTCTTTTTATGTAAAGTATCTTAATAGCGCAAATGAGGGACCAAATGTACCACTTACTTAATACTCGAGAACTACTTCTCAAGAAATAAGGAGGATACCGAAAAAAAGAGGACACCATAGTGCTTTACAAAGACCTTCGGATACAGAAAGAAGTAAAATATAGAAAAAGAATATAGACATGACGTAGATACATTACAAAAAAGCGTGCAAAGAATTCCTCAAGCATTGATAATACAACACATGCAACTGATCCGAAAACCCGACAAGATAATCAAGTTTATTGGAAATGCAATAAAATCATGAAATCATAAACTGGCAGCTGATTAACAATATATAACTGAGACGAAAATGCAAAGAAACATCTTCCGAAAAGAGATTCCATATCACCACTGGTATCCCTCATAATGTCCCTTAATATACTTAGAAGTCGCCAAGTATGAGTAATAATCAGTAATACAAATAAAATAATGAATCGTTTAATGTGTACGGAGAATTGGAAACATTTTGGAAAGATCAATCAAAAAGAAAATTAGAAATTCAAATAAAAACAATAAGAATGTTTGGACAGGATATATGAATGTATTCGGTATTGAAAATAACGCATTACTACTTATAAGAAAAGCAAACATCGAGGCAACGGAAAGTATGACACGTCTTCGCCAAACGAAGATGACAGAACTAGGAAAATATGTTAATATTAATAGTTTTGTGGTTCTGATACAAGACAACATCAAAATGACAGAAATGTAAAAAAAAAATAGGAAAAGAATTCCTCAGAAGATTTTTTATAGAAAGTAAACCATATGGTAGACCTATCAGAGAGGCGGTAGCACTCTCTATATAGGGATGCCCCGTACACGCCTATGTACGCCTACAAAACAAAACTATCTAAATCTCAACTAAAATCAACTTATAAGTTTCAAAAAGCACATATTCTTACAGGGAAGCATCTTACGAATCCAGCGAGTGTCAGAACGTCGGTTGAAATGTGAAAAGAGAGCAAAAAAAGGGTACAAAATGGCCAATTGTTCTTCTTTCTTCTTTCTTCTTCTTCTTTCTTCTTTCTTTTGAGACGATGTATCTCGGTGTATGAACGGTCTCTGACAACAGTTCAAGCATCAATCGACTGCTCTTTACACAGAGAAGTGCACTGATCCATCGCCTTTTAGCTAACTCCATAATTAAATAAGATTACGTGTAATAACAAGTTTTAAACACTATATACCCAATGTAGACAGCCCACTTCGAACACGGAACTTCTCTCAAAAGGGACAGCTCTAAATAATACACCGGATGCTCACAGACGTTCCAGTTTGCCATTTCTTGGACGCTGAATATTTGAGGTGAACGTTAAGGTTTTTTCTTTTAAACAGTAACCCACCAGCGTTAATGAAACCACGAAATCTTTATCTCAGTTGATCAAAATTGTTATAAGAGTAACCTATCAGCAAGTACGACGTCAAAAAACAATGTTATAAAAACAAATAATTCTTCAGATTTTTTACTGTAAAATATGTACAAAATGTCAATGCTGTGACCAGGATTCGGACCTCGCTTAGCACGGCCACAACGTGGGGTCCTAACCTCTAGACGATCACGGCTAACTCTGACGTCTGTCGCTCTTGGCAGAAAGACGCATGACTACTGTCAAACTATTGAAAAATAAGGAGGAAACTTGAAATTCTCACGCATGCGCAAAAATACACTATAGCAACCATTGTTAAATGCAGCTGAACCTCTTCGCTCGCTAAGAAAAGTAGATCAGACCAGTTCTTCTAAGAACTCATCAAACGCCAAAGGAAATAAGTTAAATTAACCGCAAAAGAAACTGCAAGAAAGTCATCTTCTAAGAACTCACTGGAAGCTGATCAAAAAGAATCCAAATCCAAGCCCTAGCCACAAAAATAACTAGATATTGTGGCTACTATACACAATCTATTAATAAAAACAAGTAAGTTTTCTAAAATAAACTACAATAAATTAACCAAGTAACCTCACACTGTCACTGATTAGGACTTCATATAAAGATAACAACTACACTATTGGTGTATATACCGTCCCACACTTTAACTATTGGTGACGGGGCAGTATCTCAATTCTACGAGAGTTGTCTTGCTATAAGATAAGTGATATTATCTTACTATAATATCACTTATCACATAAGTGTTATATGTTTACATTTAATAAAAAATGCCAAAGTCAGCACGTAGTAAAAAAGCTCAGAGAAATATAGACTATGAAGAAAACAAAACCAAGGTATTATCTGAGCAAAAAGAATACTATCAGAAAAATGCTGAAATAATAAAAATTAAGTATCATGCAAATCCCGAGGCAAAGAATGCTGCCTCACGTGCTGACTCAAAAGCACGGTATAACAGGGATCCCGAGGGGAAAAACTGCCTCACGTGATCTTTATAACAAAGAACCAGAAAAAAGAAGGCTGCCTCACGTGCTGACTCAAAAGCACGGTATAACAGGGATTCTGAGGAGAAAAAAGCTGCCTTACGTGCTCTTTATAACAAAGAACCAGAAAAAAGAAGGCTACCTCACGTGCTCTTTATAACAAAGAACCAGAAAAAAAGAAGGCTGCCTCACGTGCTGACTCAAAAGCACGGTATAACAGGGATTCCGATGGTAAAAAAGCTGCCTCACGTGTTCTTTATAACAAAGAACCAGAAAAAAGAAGGCTGCCTCACGTGCTGACTCAAAAGCACGGTATAACAAGGATTCCAAGGGGAAAAAGCTGCCTCATGCACAAACTATTATAAATATAAATATCAAAAACTGCCAAATCTTTGCCAAAACGCCAAAGAATGAACCAAGAAAAAATTAATAGTGAAGGTATGAACATTTTAGAACTTTATAATACTCTAACTGTTTTATCAGAGAGGCGGTAGCACTCTCTATGTAATATAGAACCGATGGAGGACCAAGAGGCAACTCCTAAGGCCCAAAACCCAAAGACATAAAACCCAGCAGGAAGCGACCTGCTACTAATGGAGGCGGCAATGAGCCGCCTCCTAAAAAAGACAATACTATCATGAATGTAAGTTTAAAAATAAGACTGTAAGTAAAAATACTAATTAAGAAGAATAAAAAAGCATTGGAAATGCAAAAGGATATAGGGATTGTATGCCAAAAATATACAAACAAGATATCTATGAATGGCTAGGCACATGGAAATAGAATTGCATCCAAAGTATAGCCCTATAGCTTTTTACAACCGTAATGATGGCACGGAATGAAGATTGGAGAAAAGCTATAGTGCTATACTTTGGATGCAATTCTATTTCCATGTGCCTAGCCATTCATAGCTATCTTGTTTGTATACTTTTTGGCATACCACCCCTATATCCTTTTGCATTTCCAATGCTTTTTTTTATTCTTGTAATATAGGTAAACACACGGAATGTGCAACAAGTAAAGACCACTTAACCGTTTAAAGGTTCTACTAATAATGAACTGACCAGTAAACTTGCTACAAGGCACATCACAATAATACTAATCGATTCTACGTGAAAGGAAATACAAATGGAAGGAGGCAAGTTTGTAAAAAGACTGTAAATCATGCGAAAAATTAGATTCCCACTTAATATAGTACAGTGAAATGATACTCTTTGCAGCGGGAGACACTATAAAATGAGTAATGCCATACAAAGAAAGACAAGAGATAAAACGAGAACAAATGGGATTCGAAAGAAGTACATGCACGATTTGTAATTGTGACAACCGATGAGACGAATGAAAAAAAGTTAAGACACTAGGAGCAAAATAGTATTAATAGATATAACAATAAGCAGAACGCTAAGGGCAATCAACAAATAGAATCATCAACAATAATAATGCAGGAATATTATTTAACTTTAGAACCTGTAAATTCGTCTGCTATTTATAAATTCTAAACCAAAACCATCATTTACAAACTCTACATAAAACATAAGAAATGTTTTACAGTAAAAAGTATTAAATAAATGCAATCTTCTTCGGTTTAAATCGAACATCACATACATCCAAGTTCATTAAGTCAACACAAATATCCATGAATAATCTTAATGGCTCATTTTGAAATGGAAAATTTCGATGTGGCTTACTTTTTGTGTTGAGAGGCCAGTAAAGTCTATCAGCGTTTTCCAGGCTAGTAATGTCTCGCAGTGTTTGAATAGCTAGTAAAGTCTAGCAGTGTTTGAATGCCTAGTAAAGTTAAGCAGTTTTTTAAAGGTTTGTACGCGTTATAATAAAGCGCAAATCTAAAGATGGGGAAATCGAGTTCTTGGAAACGCCCTTAACAGGTCGAAATTTAGAAAGTGATAAAAACGGTAACAACAGTCAATATTTTCTTTTTAATTTCAGGTGCATAATTAACCGAATCTGTGAGCATCTTTTTCTCATTTATCTAAGTATTTTTACGCATACATTCATTCTATATTTATTCAACAACTGTGTGAATCGAGTTTATACTTCTGTTTTATTCATGGAGAAAGATAGATCTCCTTTTCTAACGTCGTCTTTACATGTACACCACAACACATATTGTACTAAACTTGAACAGTAAGTCAATTTCCGGTTAAAATTATCATATATTATGAGGAAAGCATCTGACATAAAGTGTTTACTGTGCCGGGCAAAACTGGCTTCTGAAGAACGCTTTAATTTTAATTGATAAGGAAATTGCAAAAGTGTTAAAGATTATCTGGAATTGGGCGAAACACAGCTACTATTATTAGCACGATGGGGGTTTTCTCATGAATAGGCATAACAATATTTACCGTCAATTTCCTCTAAAGATAGTGGATATAGTGAGTGTGTTGCGTCTAGGGTAAATATGTAGTGGTTTCTTATAACGACAAAATGTGTTTAAAATGGTGTTTTAAAGTTACATTAGATGGTGGCGTATAGTCAAGACAGAATAGATTTTATGTCGTATTTGTTGTGGTAAACATACGATAATTTGGTCCGGAGAGGAGCCACGACAATTAAAATATTATATAGAGATAAGAGCGAACAAAATATTTCTAAATCAAAACGCACAAAAATATTGTATTATAATTCCAAACTAACAATAATATTTTGAAATATTCCAAACAAAAGAAAAACATGTCTTAAAAATCAAAACAAACAGTAATGTTTTATTAAAAATAAAAACGAAGAGCAACACTTTTTTAAAATTAAAAACGAACAATTATATTTTATTAAAAGTCCCGACGAGAAGCAACATTTTTTTTTAAATTCAAACCGAACCAGAATACTATACTATAAGGAACTTAGTGAAAAAAAATCTAACACCAGCCATGGAATGGAATATTCTGAAAAATGCTAGAACATGTTCCCCGATTAGCTCCCCTATATTACCTTTGTCTTTCGGATAAATAAATTATCAATCGATTTAAAGACAATAACAAAAGCTTTGACGCGTTGTATAAACTGCAGACATTATAAAGTGAGTCTTAGTAATTAAATATTACCTCATTATTTCACTTTATCTTCATTAGGAAAAATCTATAATTGAACCAAATAAATACATAATCTGCATACTATATATATACATATATATATACACACACATATATGTATGTGTGTGCGTGTGTGTGTGTTTATTAGGCATACTAATAATATATATAACATAATCACGTTGACACACCTTTTCTCGTCAGATCACCGAAGTTAAGCAACGTTGAGTCTAGTAAGTACCATATGGGTGACCATTAGGGAATTCTAGGCGCTGTATGTGCTCTCCGCTTATCCCAGGATTTGTTTCCAATCGTCCTGTACTTCACTTGCCACTGGTATTTAACAATGTCGCCTCAGGAGAGAGGTGGTTAGAGATGACGCACCTCCTGGCACAAAAAAAGTTCATGAGCAAGCAAGCTCAGTGGGTATCTGTGCAGGACTGAGGGAGCCTGATTTTTTATTGGGTATTTATATATACATATACATATATATATATATATATATATATATATATATATATATATATATATATATATATATATACATAAAAGTGATTTATTAATTTTACTGTTGGGATTTCCAAATGAACTTTTGCGACCCTCCCTTCTGTCTCTCTACCTCTCTGTCTCTCCATATGTATATCTGTATAAGGGATATGATTTTATTAAGACTTATAATTTCTTCAGGGTATTGAAAGACCCACTAAATATACAATGATTTTGATACATTAGCTTATCTCCAAAGACTTACATGAAACAACAGATGCAAGACTGTTTCGATAACCATAAAGATGTAAGAATTGTTCGATGATACTTACATGCCATTTTTTCACACGCTCTTAGAATTTGAGTACGCTTAACATATTTGAGAGTAAAGGAACCGCCGCCGTTTTTTTTTCTTCTAGTTTCGCTACTTCTGTATTTGAGCAAACTAGTATAATCAATATAAGGCGCTATCTACACGTTTTCCCGGTTTTAAAGCGAGATCGTACCAACATCTTTGCCAGTAACCAGAGAAATTACGCTTTCTTTAATATCCAGAAGGGTGTTATTCAACCCTCCTCTCTACTAATAACGTCTATCGAATCGATCTTTATTGTAGCTCGTTGTAGCAATTCTTGTTATTTACGAACGGATCGCCTGCTATTAACAATCGAATTTCGAATAATGGCTGTTGTTCAGCTAGATTACATTCTCCAGTTGACATTTGAAAATATACAAGCTGTGAACAAACGCTTACTATGTGCTGTGTGAATATAGCGCTAGTATTTAGCATGGTTGACGTGTAGTATATAATTTGATAACAGAAAACAGTTAAACATTATTATAATAGATTAAATTTTAGTATCACTGTCATGTTGCAATAATGTTTTAACGCCAAAGGTCATTGAGATATAAAAACATGATTCATAGAGTAATATATAGTTTTAGCCTCCCTGTTCACTTTCATATACAATTTAACTTCATTTCTGTTTGTATATTTTTCCTGTTTTAATATTTTTAAAATAAACATGCGTGTAAATCGTAATAGAAAATTATTTTATCATATACTATTTCGTTGTCACCTTAATATATATATATATATATATATATATATATATATATATATATATATATATATATATATATACTATCAAAAGTACCCGTTGTTGACTGTGTTCAAAAACCGCCTACAGAAAATGGACTCTGATTTATGAAAGTATGATAGGTTATGAAAAGGAAGGGTATATTTCTTCAAACTTAAACATACTTATCAAAGTATACTTACGCAGATAGATATGAAAAGTATTTATTAAAGTCTCAGTCTATTTTCATTCTATGGAGGCCAGGCACGAACGCAGACCCCACCATTATATTATACCATCCCTATTAAAGTTAAAACATACTTATCAAAGTATTATTATATACATCTATATCAAAAACACTTGTAAACTTTTTTTTCATTATTAAATTTTTTATTTCTATATTTGTGGACCACGCGCGAACGCAGAGCCAACAATTTTAATGAACCACCGTTCTGTCAGATCAAACATTCTAATTCCTGTGTCTCGATACATCTTCTATCATAATATTTGATCAGTTTTATATATTAGTCAACCATATAGGAGCCTATTCGTGACCAGAAACGCACACACAGACGTTCAGCTTTATATTATATTATATTATATTATATTATATATATATATATATATATATAAATATATATATATATATATATATATATATATACGTCTAAGGATGTCTATATATGTATATGTATGTGTGTATGAATGTATATGACTATCCATTTAGATATTATGTATATATATGTATATATATAAATATATATATATATATGTGGGGGGGGTGCATGTGGTTGTGTGTGCGTGTGTCCATAGTCAAAAAGCTAACTAGCCCTAGAAATAGATATACTATTACATAGCGGTATTCTTTTTTTGATTGTTCTTGAAAAAATATTGAATCGCTCATATAGATTATATACTTTTTTGTATTAGTATTCGCATGAAAATAAATATAATAAAATATGTATATGTGAGAAATGTAAGTTTGGCTAATTAAACTACAGTTTGAACAATATTCTGTAAAATAAACTGTAAGAAGATTTAGTATAAATATCAATAATATGATTACATTTTTTGCGGACAATGTTTCTGGGGTAATTGCCTGACGGAAATGGAAAACAAAATGTAGCATTTAAAATGTCAAATATGTTTAAAAGTAAAATATATGTTTCGACTAAGTCCTAAGTAAATGCATCTTTCGCATACACATTTTTATCTGCTAATATTTTCCAGCTTACAAGAACACGGAAAGTAAAGGTATAACAATAATATATTAGGCAGAAAAGTTATATACATATTTACATGTCTTCAGATATACTTCAGTTGGAGATATTCTGGCAAGTTGCGTGTTGCATGACTTACTAGAGGCACCACATACATCTTGCCTATTTGGCGGTAGTTGCAGAACTCCCCCGGTATTGGTGATTGATAGTTTTATATATCTCACTCAACCACCTATGTAAATTAGTGGGCGTCTCCACAACACCCCCTCCCAACATTTGAAGTCGTGTAGACTTCAATATTTGTTTCTCTTGTGGTTCATTATAATTGATTCTGTAAATTTTCATTTCCTCCCCGATCTTCTTTGTTCGGGCACGGTTTGTGGTGGTTCTATATCAAACGATTCGTATAGTGTATCAATTAGTTCTTCCTATTCATCAGGTTCGTCATGTTCCTTGTCATTTATCTGACGTTTTCTCAATTGATTTTAATGTATTTTGTCTATTACTTTAGGACCTTTTATCATGGAGACCAAGTCGCCGATGCGTTTATCTACCGTACCAAACTCCCAATGTGAAATATTATTTTTCATACATTAAAAATATACACGGCAACCAGGTTTAAACCTTTTACGTTATGTGTGCGTAGTTTGATGGGTGATTGCTTGCTTTGGTATTTATTTATCAAATGGTGATTTTATATTTCTAGCAAACATTAATTTTGCTGGCGATAATTTCGACGGTGTATTTGGGTTCTTAGTTATCCTGTATATTTGCAGGAATTGTTATAATGCTTTATCCGTCACTGTCCCTATTGATTTCACGCTTTATCGTGTCTACAAACCTTTCCGCTAATCAATTTGATCTAGGGTGGAACGGTGGTGTAGTTATATGTTTTACCTTAAAAGTGTCACAATAGATCTTTAAATCACTTGATGTACATTGTGTTCACTTATCTGTGACTATAATATCTGACACACCAAAACGTGCAAATATTTAATGCATAAAAACTTATTGTGTTATTTGTCGTCGGGTTCTTGAAATGCTTTACTTCAGGCTATTTGAACAAAAAAAATTATCTACTACGATTAGGTAGTATTGCCCTTCAGTCGGTCCAGCAAAGTTTATATTAATGTGTGACCATGGATGGTCAGTTTTTTTCAAGGTTTATGGACTATCGGGTATGTCTTTGCCGCTAACGCGCAACCTTTACACTTGTTTACTCTTAGTGCAATATCCACATATGTATTTCATCCTATTTATACCCGGTTGTCCTGTATGAAAATCACGTAAGATCTTTTTTTTTTCTGTAAGGTTTTCGGGATAACAACACTTTCACTATATAATAAAACATCATTGGATACGGAAAATATGGTTTAGTTTTTTCATCATTTTCCCTTATTTTTTTCTTTATGCCTGTGATGACATTGTCACTTTCAGTCTCCCTTTTAATATCGGTTTATATGTCTGGCAATTCTTTTATTATATTCGCCACCATGTTTTTCCTAATAATTGGAACGTATAGTTGTAAATACTGACTGTTGAATTGATTCCTCCATTTTTGGTATAAGCCTTGACAGGCTCCTCGCATGACATATTTGTTCTGAACCCAGATATTTTATTTGAAATGGAAAATTTAGCAAGATCGTACCCCAACGGAGTAGGCGATTTGCTGATATACTGGCAAGCCTTTCTTTAGCCGACGATTGCCACTAGGGGCTTGTGATCTGTTTCTAATATAACGTGTCTCCGTACAGGTAACGGTGAAATTTCGTCACACCTCTTTTTTCTATTGTAGAGTAAGCCTTTTCTGCCGGAAGTAGTGTCCTTTAGGCGTGAACCCCTATACCATACGAACTCGCGACGCTCGCAACACTTATTTCTAATTTTGGGTTGTAATAGGTAAAAGTTAGATCGGACGTCAACGTCTATTTAATGTTCTCTTTGCGTCTTTACATTACTTTGTCCATATCCCATGTGTTTCTTTCTTTAATAACTCGTTAAGCGGAGCTCATAAGCCGTACATTCATTTGATAATTGCTTCTTCCATCGGTTTTTTTAAAAACCCGTCGGCCACATCTTTTTTTGAATAATTTTGCCACCATTTAGTCTGGCAAATATCTCCTCAGGGCTTGGTAAAGGGTACTGACAATCTTTTAATTGCTCGTTTAGGCTCGTAGAAAAGTCTGCACGGGCCCAAATTTGTTCTGACATTTTTTTACGTAAACTGTAGGGGCTGCCTAGAAACTAGCTTTGATTTTCGATTAGATGCCTGTTTTTTTCAAGTCTATCTAACTCGCTATTTATTTTGTTTAAACCGATGAACGGTACGTTCCGTTTTTTTCTTAAACACTGGTGTTGCATCCTTTTTTAGCTCGTACAAAGACTTCAATGTATTGCATCTTCCCAGTTCAGTAGTAAATATTTCTGGGAATTTTTTTTTAGATCGTTTTTAATATTTTTTGATATTTGGGTGCAACTGGTTATTTTTCTACAAAAAGTGTTCATTGGTTTATTCCAAAGATTGCATCCTTCAATCCAGTCAATTCCCAATAAGTTCTCCCTTTCTGTATTTACAAACGTTTTCAATTTGTTCGTCGTGCCATTTAAATTAATGGGCAGGATGACCTCTCATTCGAATTTTATTTCGTCTCTTGTCACTGTTCGTGCACCTTTACTTGACTTTTGAAGAGTCGGTTTACCCAGCTTTTTCCAAGTGGTGATGTTTATTAACGACAAATCCGATTCAGAGTCAAGCTGAAATTTCACTTTTTGTCGAAAATATTTATTGATACATATTTTCGTAAATTATTCTCCCCCCTGTCGTTTGTTCTCATTTGGTGTACTCTATGTTTTTTGTTTTGCAGCAAACACTCTTATGTCCAACTTTATAGCAATTGTAGCACGTGATATTTTGGTAAGAACAATCCTTTTCCAAATGTGTTTCATCTTCTGGAAATATTACCTGATACTGTCTTTATATAATTCCTTTGATTATTATCGTAATTTCGTTTTCTGTAGTTATTATAATTTGAGTATTTTTTTTTTAATTTTGACTAGTCTCATAATTTCTTTGTCATTTTTTTTAATCTTCCTAATGTACGCCCTTCCTAGTTCTTCTATATCGCTGGAATCTTTTTTAGTGATACAGCCCTTTGGCAATCTTCTTCTAATTTCTGCAATATCAGACCTTGTTCTGTCTCTAATTTTGAAAGAACTCGTCTCCGGATCTCTGAATTTTTTGTGGATACTAGACTATGTACAAAGATTTCGCATTTAAAATCGTTCACCCTGAGTTCCGATAATTTGAAGTTATCGCAGTCTTTTTTTTTTTTTTTTTACAACTGACGCGTATGTCAGTTAGTCTTACTCATCAGTTTTCTTAAGATTAATACATGGCCAACTCTTGTGGAAAAGAGATGTTCGGTCCGAATTACTCCTTAAGAAGCTTTACGGTCTCAGCGAAATCCAACTGATTCGTTCTCCTTGGAAATATGAAATCAACAAATTTGCTATGTCCACTGGTACTGGTTTCGAAGTAATAAACTTACTGTCTTTCTATTTGGCAAGTTTTCGCAGTCTGTTTCGAAAATAGCTTCATACCTCATGAAGTATGCATCAAAAGTTTTATCCTCTTTCGGTAGGTATGTGAACCTATCTATGCTGTTAACAATTGTTGTGCTGGGGAAGATTGTATTATTTTCTTGTATCGAATTAGCTGTAAGTCTTCTGTGCGTCATGAGTAAGTTACTGGGATCTGTGTTAAATACAGAAGTAATCAACCATCTCAACAAAAATAACCTTCTTAGTGACACTCAATATGGTTTCCGTTCTGCTAGATCTACAGCAGATGTGCTTACAGTTATATCTCATAGGATTAGCAAATCTCTCGACGGAGGCTACCTTTCTAAGGCAATTGATCTTGACATAACTAAGGCTTTTGATAGGATATGGCATAAAGATTTACTTCACAAGACCTCTAGCTATGGTATAATGTCTTCTCAAATATTAAATCATTTCTTTCTGATAGGTTCATAAGAATAGTAGTTGAGGGGCAAAAATCAGAAGCTCATAGTATTAATGCTGCTGTCCCTCAGGGGTCATTCCTGGGACCAATTCTTTTCTTGATCTACATTAATGATCTTCCAAATCACATCCTTACATCATTTGTAGACATTTCTGCTGACGATACTACAATTGATGGTAGCACATCTAAGACAGTAAACGACCAAGTTCTCTCCAATTCTATCTCTTCTGATCTTGAGCACGTAGTACAATGGGGAAATGAGTGGCTGGTTACTTTTAATGCATCTAAAACCAAGCTTCTCTCTTTATATCATCAACATTCTGGTCCACATTTGGCATCAATTGAAATAAATGGCTCTCGTCTTCAGGAGACCTCAAATTTTGACAAGCTTCTGGGCTTGACCATTACTCCTGATCTTAAATGGAACACGTACATCAAATCTGTTGCCAAGGCCGCTGGAAAAATGATCGGATCTTTTTATCGATCCAGTAGATATCTCACTGCTGATGCAATTCTCTATCTATATAAGAATCAGGTACGTCCAAGTATGGAATACTGTTGCCACATCTTGACAGGAGCTGCTAGAAAGGACTTGCCCTGCCTTGATAGAGTTCAAAATAGACTTCGTAGCCTCGTAGGAGATGTCCTTTTTTCTTCCCTGCAACCTCTATCTCACAGAAGAGATGTTGCGAGTTTGTCTCTGTTGTATCGTTACTTTCATGGAAAGTTTTCGACTGAGTTTCAGTCTATCGTCAAACTTTCACAAGAAACACTTGTCTAGCTGAAAACACTATCAATAATCCCCCCACTCTTTATCTGTGCCTAAACCTAAACGTAGATTCCATGAACAAAACTTCTTTCTTAGAACTGCATGCCTGTGGGATTGTCTTCCGTTGTCCTGCTTTCCGGCTGACTACAATATGGTTGTCTTCAATTCTAACGTAAATAAGTTCTTGATGAGCCGTTCCATATAAGTTATAAAATTAACTGAATTTTCATTACTAATGATTACTATATTGTTCAATTTCTACTGTACACTCTTTAATAATTATCCTTGAATGGCTTCCTGACCTTGATAATGTGGTGATTCCTGTGTAAAAATAATTATCTGTTAATCTTTCTAACAGTTTTCTCTGTTCAAGTTGCATCTGCGCGAACCTTTCGTCCTGCCTTTCTAGGCATTTTATGAGTCTTTCATTTTGTATTTCGTCTCTTTCTGCGTGTGGCGCTTGCTGTTCTTTTTGTCAGATCTCTTGATTCTGCATGAACTGTGTCATTATTTTAGCAAATTCCTCCACCTTCTTTTTTTTCAAAGATTAGAAAAATCAGTCTATTTTACAAATTCCCTTTTTACAATAACTACGAATAACTGTTTTTCGGTCCGCCTTTTTTTGTGTGTAAACCGAATTCTATCGATATATTATTTTTTTCGTTGAACCTTTCTTTTACCCTTTTTCTATTGAGGGATAAAAATATTTTTTCTCTTAATCCGTTAAGTTTTGATTACGTACAAGAATTCTTTAAAATAATCGTTTCCTGGTACAGCTGAAAAAATATCACTTTTCTCCTTCAAGACAATTTACATAAATTAGTTCACGGTGTACTAGCGAAAACACCCTTTTATATTTGACTTTCGTAGTCACTTTGAAATGGTTATTGGTATTTTGCTGTCAAGTATCCAGTGTTCGAATATCTCGTTCGTAGTAGTTACTTTCGTTTGTTTTTCTTTTTTTTTCGACAGTGACGTCTTTCCGCGTAAAATATTTTTCGAATACTGTTACTGTGTCTAACTCTGTATTCCCGAGTAAATCTCCGTTCGACAATTTTGTAGTTACTTTCGTGTGTTTTTTCTTTTGTTTTTTCTTGGCGCTACTGTCGTGTTTAATAGTGGATTTTAGGCTGCGTAAGTCTTTTTTTCGAATTCTCGACGCCACCGTTGTGTTTAATAGTGGATTTTATCCTGCGTAAATCTTTTTTTCGAATTTTCGACGCCACTGTTGTGTTCAATAGTGGATTTTATCCCGCGTAAGTTTTAATCGAATTTCCGTCGCCACTGTTGCCATGTTAATTAGTGGGCGTCTTTACAAAAGTTCCCTAAGTTCAAAATTCGTCTTGATAATCATGTATTACAATTATATTTGTCATTTTTTTATAACTAGCATGGGTGCCCGGCGTTGCCCGGGTGTTTGGAGGTTTATGTTGAGCAAAAAAAAAGTGGGAGAAGGAAGGTAGGTTCGAACCCGTACCGGCAAGATGAAAAGAATGGGGAAAACGTGACGTCTTTGCTGTTACAACCACCGACAAATTTTATAGACATATACATAAAACCGGAATATATTTTCTATAAAATCTTTAAACATATTTTCATCACCTAAGTAAAAGTAAAACAAAAATCAACGCTTCATACCTAAAGCGTGTTTTAGTTAAAATAATAGCAATAAATAAAAAGTGTGAGACTATACGGCATATTAAATCATTTTAACTTTCTTTATAAAACCGAGTATGTTTGTCGGTATCATTTTAGTATCAGACAGACGCACACGTTGAGCTAAAATTCATATATATATATATATATATATATATATATATATATATATATATATATATATATATATGAATATTGCTCAACGTCTGTGTCTGTCTGTACAGGACTAGGCTACTATATCGTTTACTATTATACTATATTTACTACGTACAATAAGAAGCTGTATCAAGGATCTGAAGTTAGTATAATAAAGTTGTCGTTTCAGGGGGAGGTAACTTGCAGGATAATCCACGAAATTTTGATGGATTGCACTACTCTCTATTACCCAGGGAGGTGGGCTTCTATTGGGGGACAAGCATAACAGGAAAACGTGTGAACGGTCACACCGTTTTATTTACATTCGCAGGATAGTCCACGATGAGGCGGAATAAGGCGTGACGAGTTACACCGCAGTCTTTTACATACGGGAGTGAATCCCACGTAATATCATTTATATCTGGAGGCGCTATGCACGTTAACACCTTTTGATGTAAAACTACTATACTTGATAATCCACGATATAGACGCACATAGAAAATAAATATCACTTTAAACATATTTTATAAGTATTAATAATTTTTTCTAAATCAAAGTGTACATGTTGCAGATCTTTTGAACTCTGGCAATGACAGGTATCTGTGCTAGTATGGTGTGAAACGATAAAATTATCGCTTTAAAAATACAACATCATTTCATTTCTGCTTATGAAAACGGGATTACTTTGTTTTTATGGGGGGCAGCTCCCTCAAAATGCTAATCTGGAGAATTTATCGCTGGGGAGCACAGACCAACGTCTCTGACTACCATTTCGGGTCAGGGTTATTGTTTTCGCGTGGTTTAAAATGAAGGACACATCATGCCATCTAACATATTCGAAATGTATTAAAGTGTATCTAGATATGGTGAAGAGTTTCGTAATTCCCTGATGCAAACAGGTAGCCGCTAATAAACACTGAGTTTGGCATCAGGACTCGGCGCCCACCAACAATCAAAAGAGACACCGGCATGGCTGCAGAGGGAGTGCCTCGATATTGTACTTTTCTCACACAGGCTTCTTCCTTCACTGATATGAAACCACTAGACTACTTCGTTTGGCATTACATAAAAACCATTAACAACATGATCTCTCACAATACCAACGCCAGCCTGATCGCCACCATCTACCGAGTATTCGCCTCATAGTGATACTACTAGGCTGGATGTTTTTCATTGTACGGGTTGAACTTTGCGTGTCTTAAAGAATAATGGGTTTGTTTCCCCTATAAAAGACGTTAGTAAATATGAAATCAAAATAGAAAACGTATGTCAAAATACGTTTTGAAACTACGCGACGCAAGAAATAAACAATTTAATAATAGTAATCGATATATTCAGGCGAAAAAGTAGCCTTTATAAAGATTCTTTATTTTTTTAGTCTTACGCCTCATAGTTTGGTATACTATTAACCAAGGAATTTAATACAAAAAATCCAAGCAAATATATGAAATTAAACACAAACACATGCACACAACCGTCCTTAATATATATATATATATATATATATATATATATATATATATATATATATATATATACATATATATATATATACACATATATATATATATATATATATATATATATATATATATATATATATATTACTGATGAAGACTAAGGGTAGGTCGAAAATCATATACTTGTAAAAAAAAGACTTTTTCTTTGATAACATTTCTCGTATTCCTGCACGCCAGCAAAAGTAAACGAATGAAAAAAGTTATAGGCTTTTATACGTTTCGTATTCGTTTATATACATTTTCATTGATTTGGTATACTTGGGCAGCATTTTCTCCTTTATGCATATTTTATTGGGGAGTAGATATCTCTGCTCTTCAAGGAAATGTAGATAAAGGAGAAAATGTGTGTTTGTTTCTTTAAGTCGCCAATATCCATAATTGATATATATATATATATATATATATATATATATATATATATATATATATATATATATATATATATATATATATTTGTTCACTGTTGTTGGGGGAAAGTATTCCAACAGTGCTCGATTACAAAGAAAAAAATTTCGATATAAGAGCTTACGTTTCTTGAACTTCTGTACAATTATATATATATATATATATATATATATATATATATATATATATATATATATATAGTTCGTAGCGCCTAAATCAATCACTTTATTATTGTATAAATCAATGAATATATTATGCCCATAACTCATTAGAAAAAATAGCAACAATCCCTCCGTAAAAAAAGTACATGAAGTGAGATTTTACGTGATTAAAATCCTTAAATTGGAAGAGAAACTGAAAATCCCTTTATATGTTTCTATTACGCCGTATTGGATATGTATGAAAGATAGTAATTCGACCCAAATATTCTTATTAACAATACACAATAATTTATGAATCTTCTACCAAAATGGTCTATTTAATAATTAGTAAATTTATTGATTTTTTATAAATACCTATAAAAATAATATCACTAAATTATAAACCATTACACAAATTGCATGTACCAAAACAATTAAGCTATAAAACAAATAAACGATTTATCATTTCGGTTATCATATCTAATCAATAGATTTGAATTGAAAACCATGCATAATTCAAATCTGTCGACTATTATAATCAAGATTATTAATAATTACAATTATAATTTTTAAAATCTTACAATTTCAAAAGTACACTTACGTTGTGTTAAGTGTAAAACTAAACTGAAATCTCTTTTTCATCGTTATTTGTAAATAATTTAATTTAATTACTCAAAGTGAGGCAGAGCATCATACTTGGAACAAATCTAACTAAATCTTAACAATAGTTATATTTATTTATTTATTTTATTTAACATTCATATTATAAACACTCACAACGCATAGACATCCATATACAACTAATAAGTAATATTTATATAGTTTTAATTTCTTTCACTTAATATTATTTAAAAAAAAATTAAATCGATCTATATTATGAATTAATTCACTAATATTTCCAATAAAAATGTTAGTATTAAACATTATTTCAGTCGATAGCTATAAATCATTAATTATACTTCATAAATGCAAATGTTGAATAGGGAATTAATTGGTTACTTACATTTACTTGACTTTTTATTTATTTACTCATATATTAATTTATATTATTTTCAATATCAGCACCATCATTATTATTTATATTGAAATAATATTTTTTAATTTTTACATTTCACAACGTTTACTCAAATCAACATGCGACAATCTTGTATTAATAAACATTCTCCGAATATGTTACTTATTTAAGTATAATTTTTGTTTATCATTGTATATATACTAATCTAAAAATATGTATCAGAGTTACTTATTCTGATAACCTGTTATTTTAATTATAATCAAATAAATGTATATTTAAGTGAAAACTAATTCTAATACTTATTCAAGTAATTAAGATTAATAAATATTGTGTAGACCTATAATAGTAGACCATATCCAACTCAGATTTTTCTTATACTGTAAACCCCTTATATTATGTACTTTAATTACAATTTTTTAATTTTAATTTTTATTTATTTATTTATTTTTTAGTAAAATTTAACTAAAAATATGCAATGAATTTATAGACGTTAAGTTAAAGATATATATATATATATATATATATAAAGTATAGTTTATCGTAATAGATGTTCAATAGTCTTATTATAACTATAACATTGATTGTTACATTCATTCTAAAAATGTAACCACTTCTCCATCAATTAATAATTACTTGTTGCATCATATACATATTATTTATAGATAACTATTGGGAGTCTGATTACTATAAATACATTTTCAATATTATAATTATTACCATTTAGATTTTCTGATGTATAAATTACCTTACTAAACAAACTTAAATTTACCATCTATAAACATTATTATACAAACTAAGTTATAATACTGTCATCCATTTCAATTCCATATAGGGGAAGTCGGGGTAAGTTGAGCCAATTTTCCATTTTGGATCTTCAGAACCCAAACGACTAATTATTTTGCAAAGATGAGTGTATTATTATAAAATTCTTTTATTTGGGAACATTTTGAAACAAGTTGCAGTTTTCTGCTAGTACAGCGAAACCGATCATGTGCTTTACAAAAATGCATATCAAATGGCTCAACTTGCCCCGACCATGGGGCAAGTTGATCCAACCTCTGGGGTAAGTTGTGCCACACAGGAGTAAGTTGTGCCATGCAAAAATGTGTTGCAAATAAAGAAAGAACAAGCCCAAAATTGTTGTTGTGGTTATAAAACAAATTATAATAATGAAGTAGAAATGTTAATTACAGCGAATGAAGCAGCACAAAATTTGAAACATATATCTGAAAGTAAGTTAATGAAGTTGCCACTGTGACAAGTCACAGCTGAAAACGAGCTGGCTAGAACAACGGACAGAACTGCCAACACTATTTGGCTGTGGCAGCTTGTAAACAACATCTTCTGCACTGAAACCCGTTTCGTCCTTTGGGTTTGGAACAAACACAGGCTTGTCCGTTCCCACCTTCCCAGCAACTTTTTTGAAGGAAAACACCTTCAAACTCAAAGTCCTCCCCATTGAGAGTGTCACCCCAGGCAATATAGTTCACAGTTTGTGATTTGCCAGCACATTTGACAACCACAAAGTCACCTTCGATTATTGGGCTATCCAGATCAATATCACCATCACTATCTGATGACACATCATGAAATTCAAAATCTGAATCATCAGTGTCACTTGAACATGGGGTTTTAGATCTCGGGGGACATGACTTTTTCCCACCAGCATTGAACAAACACTGCTTTGTTTTTGTTAATAGGTTCCTTTCTATTTTCAGAAAGGGGAATCAGCTTCTGTCGTTCAGGGCTGTCAGTCAAAATCTTTGAGCTGCCCTTTTTGTGGCCACCTCTTCTTGCCTTTCGTGGTGCTGCTTTCGGAAATGGCTGAATTACAGATGGTGAAATGTATGGACGATGCATTACATCATGTGAGCTAGATGAAACACAAGACCCAGATGCGGATGGTTGCATAAGATCATCTTCTTGCTGTTTTTGTGGTCGGACATCATCACTGTGCATGGGCAAGACTTCTCCAGGAACCTCACCTGATGGTCCTGCATCTTTCACAGTAGAATTTGCCTCAAGGCTTTCTGCAGCCACATTTTGCTCACGGTCAGTTGGAAGAGAAGGGGAAAAGTCAATTTCACTAAAGATGTCCCGGTTAAATGGATGAATGCCCGAGGCTTGGAATCCAGCAGCAATGTTCAATGGTGTCATGGCAATCATCTGGGCTTGGTTCACTAGAGCTGGGATTTCATATATTGTTACTGTTTTCCCTGGATTGGATCGTAGCCACCCATCCATGGCTCTACTGTACGCTGTTTTGAAGGGTCCATACACTGAACGGTCGAGCGGCTGGTGACGATGGGAATTGTGTGGTGGAATGGTCAGTAAGACAACGCCATGAGATCTTGCTGTGTTCACAACATTCAAAGAAATGTGTGTGTCATGGTTGTCGAGGATTAAGAGGATTTTCTTTCCTGGTGAGCATCTGGTGTGCTTGATGATGTGATTTAAATATTCCACAAACACCTCTTCATTCATCCAGCCACTTCGTGTTGCCCTCCCTATGCACTGTGTTGGTCCACCTCTGATGAAGTTTTCTCTGTAGTGGACTCTGCGAAAGATGAACAGAGGAGGCATAACTGATCCAATTGCACTCGCAGTGTACACCACCGTTACCAATTCCCCCCGTTCAGCGGAGGTGATTGAACCAACTTGTTTCTTTCCTTTTTCTGTGACAACGGCCCCAGGGTTTTGAACGGTGGTGCACCCAGTCACTTCAGTGTTGTAAATGTCACTTGGTAAGAACTTGTACTTGTCCATTATCTGACTCAAGTTGTTGAAAATTTTATCAACAACTGGGCGGTTGAAGGCTGTGACACGCCTAAAAGATGTTGCTTCTGTCACTCTAATTGCCAGGTTCCGGCGCTTCTTGAAGCCTAACCACCAATTGTGTCCTGCTTTTTTCTCACGATCCCAACTTGGTGGCAGATTGAGACAGTTTTTTTAGCAAACTCATATGCCAGTGTGCGACATCTTCCCAATGACAAACCATGAAACATGTCTGACAATTGTTTCACGTGGTCAGCCATATCCCTTTCAATTTCAGGACTAAAAACCAATTGCCGTAAGGAAACAGGTGTGTAAGAAGTCCCTGCTGGTTGACTGTCTTGTTTGTCCATATACCGCTTCAGTGTCATTCGATCAATGTTAAAGTCCTTTGCAGCACTCCTCACACTCTGACCTCCAGTAACAGCGGCAGCAGCCCGTTCCATAACGTATGTTGGAGTTTGTCAACGATTTGTCTTTCGCACGTAGTGGCGCATGTCTGGTGGGCTTTTTTTCTGTGAAACACACAAAAAAGAAAAATGAAGTTAACACAATAAGTCCGATAATGATGTAGAATATTACTAGAGTGAACTAGTTGATTCAGTGGAGTTCCTGGCATAAGTCTGGAACATTGAACAATGAATGCCAGAACAGCTGGCATTTGTAGAGAGGCACCTGCCTCTCCTGGCACGTTTAGCCAATCAGGCGCCTCCAAATGGAATAACACACCATGCCTGACTAATTGTAGGCTAGTCAATAATGGTGGAGAGGGGAGGTAAGTGCATTCTTGATTCTACAATGATAATAATAATAATGTTAAAAATAATAATGATAATAGTAATAATAAAAATAATTATTATTATTAGAATAACAAAGCGCCAGTACAGCATGCAAATTCCTATCCAAGCACGGCTTACACATCCTAAACATTTACCAGGTAACCCATAGATCTAATTCTTATACAAGTAGAGCATGTAACTTATACAACATGCATTTTGAATTCACTCTATAACAGGCCTACTGATGTGGTTGCACAGTCATCTGTTTTTTGAAAACGTGTAAAAAGACATATGGGGCAAGTTGAGCCAGTGGCACAACTTACCCCATTAGCATTGGCTCAACTTACCCCAGTCTGACCTCATTGAATTGTCTGTTCAAATGCATGCATCTCATGCGTGGTGAATGTAAAAATCTTTTACAGGTATGAAGGCAAGTAATTGAACAAACAACTACCACATATTATATCTAATCAAACTATTACTACACACAAGAGACATGCACTCACCTCTGTAACGCTTTATTTTACTTTTTTGGCACGAAATCTGATTTTCTTTTACTGCATCAACCTCTGATATTGGTTCAGCAAAACAAAATGGTGGAGGTTAAAGGCACGTGATCAGTTCTTTATAGATTGCATACAAACTTGGATTGGCTTAGTCAATTGTGGTTAAAAGGGGGTGGCTCAACTTACCCCTATGCTCAACTTACCCCGACTTCCCCTACTAAGTTATATTAAGTCCTCCTCCTATCCTAATTATATGATATTGTTTTACGCTCTTCTTTATCAGTCCACATTAAAAATATATTATGTTAAATATATTAATATACTTACCTTCATTGTTCATATCAAATATTAATTTATATATATCTTGCCATCCTATATGCTTTCATTATCTAAATTTATTATGACTATATAACAAGGTTGTAAAGTTTATTTATTCTGTTTATTTTCATTAGCTAATTATATTTATATAAAATATTTATCTGATGGTGAAAATACTTAAAATTATGCTCTTTAGGTACTTACATATGTCTTAATCTATTTTCGTCCTTACTTATTTGATGAGTATTTACTGGAACTAATAGCGACTATTTCAATCCGTAATCAATTTTATTTTACCTTGATATGAGGTATTTTTAAGGATGATATATGATTATTGAATCTGTTTTAAACTATAACCTCTGCCCCCCCAATATATGTTCTAACTCTGTTATTATCTGTTACATCAAACTTATATACTGCATTTGAAATGAACCATTTACCTTCTAATGGATATCCGTCAATATTCCTGCAATTACAAAATTAATTCGCTTCAATGTTTCAATTATTTAACAACACTCCTACATGTATCTGTTTGTTTATTTTCTCATTGTTACCACATATTTTTTTAACTTAATTAGTCGTAGTTGAAAACGATAATTTAACATTGTGCGGTCTATAATTTTACTTAGACCATTTCGGTAGGGGAATTTTTATCGATAATTTGATAAAATCTTATAGTAAATTATTTTTCATATGCGAATTGTAAGGAGTATTACACCAAATACAATTTCTACGCCTTTTTTTTCTGTTGGTAATTCTTGATATTGTCTACAACATTAATTTTATTACCATTATTATTTTCCTACTATTTTTACAATGCGATATTGCATGAAATAACATGTGACGGTTTCGGCTTTTATGGTTTACCTTCCTCTGATGCTTTTTTACATTGTTAATATATGGTTTTTCGACTTTATATCCAGATCTGGCTAGTTCCTCGTTGTAATAATCTTTATTGTTATTGAAGTTATCCTCATTTTAGGATAATTTTTTAATTCCCGTTGATATATTAGGTAGTATTGTTTTTTTCATTGATATTGGGTGGTTCGATTTATAGTCAATATAGCATAAAGTTTGATTAGGTTATTTACAAGGTTTAAGGTTCATATGTGTTGTTAATTTGATTTAGAGTGACATCTGGGAAATTAACTACTTGATGATTTTTGTTTATAGTGATGTTTAAGTCAATATATTTACAGAAATTATATAGTCTTTGACTAATCTTTTCTAAATTTACACTTCCAGAGTTAATGAAATATAGTGCACCATCTCTATACAAACCTCCCTTTATATTAGGTTCCTTTTTTCACCAACTCTTTATAATATAGACGCCAAACAAATCAGTTACCAGTGAAGAGACTGGGGGATCCAGCGTGACATCAAAGTTACATTATCTATTTTCCTAGTCCAATATCTATTATCATATTTCATTAAATTACTTCTGGCTAATTTAACTATGCCAATTTCTAACTTAGTAAGGTTACGTTCAGATTTAGCAAATTCTAATGTCATATCTAACAATTATGGGGAACTATATGGGTAAGATGTGTCGATGTCAAACATTATAAACTTACTGTTATTGCATTAAGGCAATGTATCAACCCAATTCAAAACATTTTCTGATGAAGATACTTTAGATGTAATTATTTGTAATATTCTATCTAGAATATTTATACTAATTTTCCTATATCTGAAATAAAAGGAGAAATTAGTCAAATTGTAAGGTTAATTTCAAAGTCAGGTTTGTGGCCCTTCAAAGTAAATCGGGGAAATTATTAGTGTAGACTTCAATATTGTTTTTTATGTTGGAAAAATGTTCAGATCAGATGCATTTATGTTATGAATGTCTTCTATATTTTCAAGTTTATATTTTCCAGTTCATTCATGATTAAATTGTTGTAAGTGATAAAACTAATAATATACTTATTCATACTCTTATAAGCAGGAACAATTAAGTTGGGGTGGTTACGTATTTTTATGTTTAATTCATTTATTGATTGCTAGATTCAATTTCTTTGGAATTTGTAAGTTTTTAATTAAATTGAAGATATCGTTCTAGATTGTCCCGTGACCGAGATTTACTTTGAAGGAGGGAACACCATCTAACGATGCAAAAATAATAAAAAGGACGAATATATGAGGATTATTAAATAATTAAAACATGGAAGTGAATTCATTTTGCAATTGCAGGAATTCATTTTGCAATTGCAGGAATATTGGCGAATGCCCATTAGTAGGTAAATTTCTAATTTCAACTGTAGTATATACATGTGATGTAACAAATAATAACAGAATTAGAACATATATTTGGTCACAGGTTGTAGTTTAAAGAAATATTCAATAATCATATAACAGCCTTCTATTGCATAGTGGATTTTACATTGGGGCACGGTGCTGATTAGGTGAAGATGGAAGAGATAAGTGACATTTGTACTATTTTACAGTCTGTGGTTTCTGATAACATATCTCGTAGGAGAGTTGAGAGAGAGTGATCAGTTCTTTAACACAGTAATTACATGGAGATGGGAGCACATTTCATAGATGGAGAGAGAGGCACTTTACTTAGATGAGTTATATAAATGTTCATTAAACGATTAGTGGGAACAAAGTTAATTAATAACGATTATTTCACATTACCTTCAATGTTGTAGATTGATGACACTGTTTCATCCAGCCACCCTGATGCCGTAAGCCCGAGGTCTCATTTTTTCCTCTCCCGACATCGACGACTTCTTTCGTCCAAAAGTGCCCTAATCGTTTCTTTCGTCTGTTTGTTCTACTAATTAGGGCTTTCATTCATTTTGTAATTATCTTATCTTTTGGGGACATACCCAAAGATTATTTACTTAAATCTGTATGGTCGGCTTCCAATTATTTAAATATACATTTTCATCACACTGATTCGATGGGATTTCCTTGCTTGGATCGTTGGAACTTGATGAAGACTTAGAAAATATCACCCTTGACTAAATAAACCACATCCCTTGCGCCGCAATTCCTATTTGCGCACTAAATTCTAACTATGACCCGATTTCTGTGATTTTTCTTTTTTCATCAGAGCGTCTAAGATTCAGCAGAGATATCCCGCATTCATGCATGTCTAAAAATATATATATGGTTCTATCATCCTACGTATTACGGTATATTTTACTTTTCTCTCCCTTCATCATCATATATATCATTTGTCTGATGTACTGACTATTATAGTCATTTTAGTACCCCAAGGAGTTTTCGTATCCTTCACCACCTGCATTTTTTAATTTATTGAGCAAATACTTATCATCTGCTTGGTGTCATCACTTGCGGCCTGCTTTATAAGCACTCAGTTCCGCAGGACCCATTATTTTTCGAACATGGCATTTCTAATGCTTACATGGGAAGCTACACAAAAATGGTAATGGACATTAAAACAATAAAAACAATTATCATAATAGAAACTCTCTCTTTTAACGTATCACATCTGAAAAAAACTCATAAAAATAACTGTTTACGTAATTTTCTATTTTGTCCCTCTCTAAAATTCTAACTTATCTGAAGACCAACCATGTGTCTCAAATAACTTTTCATTTTATTGTCCTATGACTTTGTTCATTCCGTGTTAATGGATCTATCTTATTATAACTTCCTGATGGTACAATGCAATGTCATTATACATACATTTAATACAGTATACAGTATCATAAACACATTTTCCAAAACTACATTAATAAATTTATCTATGATTTCCACAAAACTTACAATTATAATTTTTTCAATTATTTTTTTATAAAATAACCCACCATTTGTCCAAAAATGCCTCTTTTCTTTTAGAAAAAGAAACCCCATTGAAAGGTGAAACGTTTAGGTATGCGAAGAAAAATGAGTTTTCATTTCTCTGCATTGTTTAACAATAAAAGTATTCCGTTCCTACAATAACAAACACTATTTAAAAGTGCATTCAGTTTGATACATGGAATAAAATGTTTATTGACAGATGACCTTTAACAATTCCGCTCTGGCCCACATTTTCAACAATAAAATTAATGACACTGATTTCTTTTTTCACTCTCTGTGTATATAAAATTGCTTTATTATTATTTTTTCACATTCTCTGTATCTGTTTTTAAACAAAACAATTTACAAACTGAATGTCGGTCTATTTAAATTGATTTCTACGCTAAAGTACACATTGAACGGTATTTACGATAAGTGTGTGTTTCGTTTTTATTTTCACAACAGGAACCGTCATCTGTTATGACCTGTTATTTAAAACTGAAAGTCACATATCAAAATATTTTTTTCTTAACTACTACTTGTGTATGTGATTTCTATCATTGAATTGCTCATTTTGACTTTTTATCTGGTATTTTTCTTTGTGGCATATCGACATTTTTTTGTGAGAATGCACACTTTTTTCATTGTGTGTATGGGTGTATTTCGTCTAGCTTTTTATTTTTTGTCATTATGCGCATGTGTTTGTGTTTTTCTTCTCCTTTTCTTCTTAATTATTTTTTATTTCGTCCTGCATTATTTTCTGTGCTTTTTTTTCAATGGACCCTTACGTTGTGTTTCGTTGTATACCAATTTTCGTTTTTTATTCTTGCAGAATAAAATGGTGACGGCACTCAAATCGACGTATATGTTGTGTAGTTGGGGTCTTTTTAAGATAATGAGGGGAAGATAGAGAAGAGAGAAGGCATTTATAAAGTTCTATAGTCTTAACCTATTGACAGAGGGAGATCAGGGAGGTTGATCAGTTCTTTAACACTGGAGGAAACAGTCATTACTTAGATGGAGAGGGGGACACATTTCTTAGATGAAAAAGGGGACACATTAGTTAGACTAGTTATACACAATGTTCACTAAACGACGAGTGGGAACAAATTTCATTAATAACGATGATTTTACATTATCTTCAACTTGGTAGAATGATGACACAAAGACACCAGTTATAAAAATATAATGATTTTCTTTATTATCGCTCGACCGGTCGAAATGATGATGGCATCAAGGAGTTCAAAGGTGTTTCTACATGTTAAAAACGTTCTCCTTGCTCCCAAAAGGACCCTCCTCCCAGCATCGGGTGTGTCTCCTTTCTTCCTCTCCAACTCTTTCTGTCCCTATGACAAATCTCACTAAAGCCTCGTGTACTATATTGAGAATGCATTTTCTGCTATGATGTCATGAATGGCTTAAAAACGTGCCACACACGCACGTGGAAACTCACATGGCCTAAACATGCGTGGTTCTTACATGTCTTAACAAATTTCTGCAGACAAAGAATTCTTATTGACCTTTTTTCGACCTAACTCATTTTTCAATATATTTTGAATTTGCCATTGTTCGTTTTTCTAGATGACCTTATTTTAATACCGTTTTCATAAAATCAATTGAACAATTAAACTTCTTTTTGCGACAATATATCTAACTTTTTAATGTGTAACTGAACAATGCGAATTCCTTTTTGAATCTATTTTCCAACCTTGCTTACAAGGTTCGAATCTCAGTCTATATAATGTTTTTCTTACTTACAAGAAAGGGGAATCTTTTCTTGTAACACCTTCAAAATACCACGTGTCAACTATGAGAAGAAAACAGCATCATTTACATATTGGATTAGGAAATTAAGGAAAAACAAAATTGAATACAAACTGAAATGAGCGATATTGGGTAGTGTCAGATAATACTCACCAAATAAGTCGGCCCAATGTGACATTTGAAATCTCAAATCGTATCCTTTAATAATATGTTAAGAAACTCTTCTGAACAAACGCAAGGAAGTAATTTAAAACTGTTTACATAAAGGAAAATATGCATTATCGCGATTAAAACCTGATTAATAAAATTATTAAATTAAAATTGAATTAACGAACTTAGCAAGTAATCTTTATTTTTATTTAAAATCTGTAACCTACATAAATAGCATAATTTTAAGTATTTCCCTGATGAGACAAATATTTTATATAATAAAATTATCGAATAACAATAAACAGAAAAAAATTAAACTTTATAATGTTATTATATAGGCCTAATGAGTTAAGATAATTATAGCATATAGGATGGCTAAATATATCTAAATGTATATTTAATATAAACAACGAAGGAAAGTAGTTTAATATATTTCACAAAATATATAATTTTACTCTGGAGTGAAAAAAGAGCGTGCATCTTTATTATATAATTAGGAGTGGGTGAAGTATTAAATAATTAAATAAGATAGTGAATAGAAATGGATCATAATATTACTTCTTAGTTTGATATTAATGTTTATAGATGATAAATGTGAGTTTGGTTACTAGGTATTTATAGATCTGATAAACAAAATGGTAATAACTATAATATTACATAGTAATCAGACTCCAAATATTGATCCAAAAATAAAATGTATATGATGCAACAAGTTATAATTGATTGATAAGTGGGTTCAAATGTATGAGCTAAATAGTTTCATTGTTTACATTAATGTAAAATTCAAGGTTATAGTTATAATACGTTTATATAATGTTATGATAATAATGTTATAGTTATGATAAGTTAATATAAGTTATACTAATCTATTGCCCATCTAATAAGATAAACTATATATTGCTTAAATATATGTATTAATTAACTTAACGTCTATAAATTAGTTTCGGAATTATTAGTAAAATTTCATAAAATTAATAAATAAAGAAATGGAAATAAAAATGCAATTAAAGCTCATATAATAGGGAGGTTTAAAGTATTAGAAAAATCCGAGTTAAATATGGTCTACTTTATAGGTCTAAACAATATTTATAAATCTTTATTACTTGAAGAAAAATAAGAATTAGTTTTCACTGAAATATACATTTATTTAATTATAATTAAAATAAAAGAACTGAATTATACATGGGTTTCAATTCACATCAACTGATTAATTATGATAACCGCAATTATCAATCGTTTTTTGTTAGTTTTTTTAGCTTAGTTGATTTTCGTATATACAAACATGTATAATAGTTTATAATTTATTTATATAAATTTCATAAGTATGTAACGCAAATTAGAATTAATAGACTTCTTAATTATTAAATAGAAGATTTTGATAGAATATTCACAAATTAATGTATATTGTTATTACGGATAGTCGGGTTTAATGGATTTGATGGATAAAAATTCAATATGGTGTAATGGATGAATGTAATGTATTTGCAGCTTCTCTTCCAATTCTCGGGTTTTAATCATGTCAAATAACACTACATTTGTTTTGGACGGATTGATTGTTGTTATTCCTTCTGATGGGATAAGGACATTCTAGATTCACTGATTTATATAACAATTAAATAGTTAATTTTGCGCTACGAAACAGATATTGTCAAGCATTTTATACATAAACTGAATGAAGAGAAATAAATTATAAGATGGTCAAAATAACGAATTTGGGAATATAACTTGTTGTCATTTATTCTCTGTATTGCTTCGTTATTACATTGAGCTTTTTAAATAATGGTTGATATTTATTACAAGAAACTTATTTCTACAGAAATATATATATATATATGTGTGTGTGTGTGTGTGTGTGTGTTTCAGGCCAATCAGTTAGTAAATCTCTGGCCAGGACATTGATCTTCTGTTTGAGGAATCTTCCCACGGACATAGCAGCCGCGTTTCTTGACCTGAGCAACTAAATTTTGTCAATTTCCGATATACAATAGTACAGACTCGATATATCAGTTGTGAAGTCTGACATTTGTCCGCTCTTAGCAAAAAGTGAAGTCTGACAGTTGTCAGCTCTTAGCAAAAGACAAACGGAATATGCAATAATAAACATATCCTTACACTACAAACCGACATCTATTTCTTTATCACATATGTATATATATATGTATATATATATATATATATATATATATATGTATATATACACCTATATATATATGTATATATATATATATATATATAAGATATGCATATACACATATATATATATATATATATATATATATATATATATATATTTCATGAATTTTTGGAAGTACATTTGAATATTGCAATCGTGAAGAGAAGACTTTACTGTTCACTATTAACAGTAAAACGTAATAAAACGCGTTTAAAAATAAAAGCAGAAAAGGAAAATAAAAAAAGGGGAGTCAGCTTATTAGTTTGCAATCGCTTTCCTTATGTATGATTTACGGATTTGCGATTTAAAAGGCAAAATAATAGAAAATATTGATATTTTCAGCGTCCCTTGCTGACTACAATATTGTGGTATTCAAGTCCAACATGAACAAGTTCTTCATGAGCCGTTCCCCTTAATAATCCAATTTACGAAATTTACACATCTAATGATTATTATTATACTGTCCTTTTGACTACTGCACACTCTTTAACACTTACTCTCGAGTGGTTGCTCAGCATACCCCGAAAAATAATCTCCATTTCTAATAGTTAATTATGCTGATTGTTTTCTTGAATTAAAATAGTAATATTTTATTTAATTATTACGCCACATTATAACTTTACTTATTTAAAATGTTTATACCTAATAAAAAATGTTACATTGTAATTGCATTTGCATGTTTATGTTTCAGTAGTCTGATTATAAATGCATCATTTGTTATGATGTATTTGTTAGCGATTGCAATAAAATTGTGAAATGCGAGGTAGACGCGATATAATTATTACATAAAGCAGATATAATACGTTTTAAATTTTTTAAACATTGTTCTAATATTTATCTAAGAATCGATTTTCCTTGTGACTCTTTATTTTTTCAAAATGGAATATATTTCAAAGCATTTTTTTTTAATTGATACGTTTACAGCAGACTCAGACTCAGACTCAGACTTGTGAATTACAGAAACAAAGACAAGCGGAAAGAAAACATAAAGGAGAGAAAGGGTAGAGGAAAGAAAGCAACTCGGCTAAAAATTACTTGAAATGCAGTAACAGGCAAAGAAAAAATTTAACTATCCACTAAAGTTTTCGCGAAAAAAATAAATAGTTATGTTTCAAGCGAGGATTGTTTCCCCAAACCGCGGTCTGGTCAGCATTCGAACATTTTACCAGTCTGGAAGAAGAGTACAGAATTGAAACGTATTTTCGCAGATTTGTTGTCGTATTTTGATTTAATGCACGTAATGACCCGAGCAAATGAAGGTTTGTTATTTATTACAAAAATTCAGAGCTGCAGAACATAATAAGTTTGTGGAGTATATCATCCCTAAACAGACGAGCTAATTATCTTTTGACAAGACAGTGCCATATTTGATAGAACATAATAAGTTTGTGGACTACATCATCCCTAAACAGACGAGCTAATTATCTTTTGACAAGACAGTGTCATATTTGATTGTTTAAAAATGAGTTTACTCCATGAAATAAATTACCTGAAAAGAAAACCAAGATTACAAAACATTTGCTTCAATCGTAAATAGACTATGTCAGGACGCTGGACTAGCTTCATTGACGGCTAACAATTTAAGGTCCTAATTTTTATTCAAAGCTTAGTGTTCACCAAACCGCTTAACTCAGGCATCAGCAACTAAACAGCTTAGAAAAGGAACCAAACATAACCCTTCAACAATTTGCTAATGCATGTCAAAGAATCGTTTCGGAGAATGCTACAAAAATATAGACGCTGCAGGTATACGACACAGTAGAAATTTAGGAAGTAACAAGAATATCTTACTCTCCAAACAGTCAAGCGAAAGCAAGACATGAAATTCGGTGAAAAAGCATACAAACACACTTGAGTTACACCGTTAGCCATGTCGTGAATGCTGAAAACGTCACTGACAAAATGATCGCACATACCGGTCCCGGAAATATAATTGATGAAGAAGCAGAGGGCACAAAGCCTCAAATTTCAGTGCAAAAAAACAAAAACAAAAACGAACGAGCTACGTAAAAGCAACGAGCGCTACAGGCGAAGGACGAGAATGTACGGATGTATGTGACGGTAAAAATAGGGGACACGGATGTTAGACATTAAATTTACAGTGGTTCTGATATGCCTATTACAAACACCATATTGGCGCAAAATTGTATAAGCGAAGATGATGAAAACAAATAAAGTGGCTTGTTCAAGAACTGAAAAACATATAATTTGAAGGCGGGGGGTTACATTTAACGTAACATTGAAGAGAAAAGCACGGAAGCACAAGGTGTTTGTAATAAAACACACCAATACTGTTTTTTAGGCAGAGACTAGATCCAACAATTTTATCTGGGACTCGCCCATTAGCGACTTTTGTTAAAAAGTTGATGAGTTACAGCCGAGCTGAAAAACTACATAAACCACAGACCGGAAGAAGTCGTTACTTAATGTTTTTAATCGGACAAACGATGCCGCTGTATTGTTACAGGATAACGGCTGTCCCCTTTTCATGTAAGTATAAAAATAGAGAGATTTAGTTAAAATGAAAATAAAATGAGAGAAAACGAGAATCGAACCCTGGAGATAGGTTTTAAAGAACAATAGGTTTAAATGGAATGTCCAGTAAATTGTTGATTCTGATGAACTAAATAATAAATACACTATCATTGTTAGAAAGAATGTGGATAATAAAATGTGGGTTAAATGAATTATATATGTAGGTTGAATTCCTTTGTGAAAACAACAAAGAAAAAATGGGAAATCAGAATGTTCGGAAACGTGCAGGTTGCGCATGTTGATGGCACGTGAATTGTGGTCACGTTGGTCGGACATGAATGGATTTCTCAATATAGGAAGTGAGAGTTAGTTAGTTAGTTAGAGTGAGAAGTCAAAAGAAGGGAGCCAGAGAGTCAGAGTCAGATGATAGTCAGGCTCCAGACATGGGGTTCAATCGTCTAGAAGCGAGACGGCCACTTTTGAAACATTAGAATGTGAACCTTCGAATTCCTGAACGCAAAGCCACCAACCGGTTAAGTGGAAGAATAAATGCTCATCATGTTTTTATAACTGCTGTCTCCTGTGCCCATCATTACATGAAAAAGGCATTGTCAATTTATGTGTAAAAACCTTTTGAAACTCATCATCTAAAAATATATATGTGTTAGAAAGTATATGTGTCTATTTATGTAATATAAACACTCCCGTTCAAACGAACTGTCAAAGCATAAATGCCAACCTGTCAATCTTTCGGCATAAATGCTAACCTGTCGGTCTGTCTATCTAGATATGAAAACACCTTCTCAAAATATATTTATATGCAATCTCTCTCATTTATAAACTCTCACTCTCTCTCTTTATATACACCTGTTAATATCTCCATATCTCACAACATGCTCACACACATGAACCTCAAATATCAGTTACTTCAATGAACACTCTTAAGACTCTAATATCTCCTAAGATTGTCTATCTCTCCAAGACTTTCTAATACAAACAAGAACACTAAATAAGAACTCACGTATCATACGCGCACAAGTGGTACTTTCGTCTAATAATAACACCCTTACGTAAAATATATGAGTATAAAAATGGGGGTGAGGTTAAAGTTAAAAGAGAAAGCAACTTCAAAAAGAAACGCAGCGTATCGTTTGCCTTTAAAAATGTAAATGGAAAAAAATTCCTCGACTAAAGCGAATGGACTTCCCCCCGCGTGTAGATAAAGAAAAAAATAAAACGATATCATATTCTGCGCAGATTTCTCGATCGAGTTGAATGCCGTACATAAAGATCAACATTACCCGCTACCCAGTACCGAGGAAGTTTTTACGAGAGTACATGGACGGAGATTATGCTCACATATAGGTCTGAGCGTGCCTCTAGATTTCCGTTGAAGTAGAGCTCAACACTTTTGTACATTACCACTCATCAGTGACTATTTATTTTCAATAGGTTAGCGTTCGAAATTAAAGTCGCAATAACTCTCTTTACACAGATATTGGTCACGGTGTGGAACGGCCTTGATTTTTTATCGGATACTTGGACAATATTATAAGGAAAATCAAATCTATAAACAACATAGAAAATACGATATCCAGGTATTTGAATAGATAAACGAGTACTGGTTTAAACTTACATACATAAAATGTGAATTTTCGCTCGACTAAATAAAATACTTTACACAGATAAAAGGTTAGAACTGGAGAGTTCATGAGGCAGAATATCCCTATCGATATGAAATATGCCTGCGTCACGCAGCATTACAAAACGGAATTTTTTTATGCTTAGCATATTACTCTCAAGTTGTCATTTTTTATATGCATACATTGGCCGGACCTTTAAATGAACTAATTTAACTGACAAGGGACCGCGGAATGCAAGGTTTCATTCAAAATCTTTAAGAGATGCTCACATATGAACTATTCCTGACCCATCACAATCCATGTTTAGACTTTATTGTCGCAACTGACGCGAGCGTATGTATACTACACAAACTGGAAGACTGTTCTCCCGAAAACGATTGCACACGTGGCGAGAACCCAAGGACCTGCGAAAAGGAATTATGGCCAGATAATGAAAACATCCTTACGCATCACTTTCGTGGAAACAAAACTTCACAGTTTTCCCCATTGAAGATGTTTCGAACTTCAAACGGATTACAATCAGCTGATCTCTATATTTGTCTCGAGGAAATGTTTGGCTACGCATACTGAAAAAAACCCTTCAAAGATGGAGAAACATCCTACAAAACTCCGATTGTGATATGGTGTTTCTTTCCTCAGAGAAAATAGAACACGCATATTGGTTATCCAGGTTAATAGCAAGGGATAGCGAATCATGTTAAGGTTCAGTGTTAGCATCATTACGAGCAGAGAGAGATTATAGTTCGATACTATGCAACAATCTGAAAGGACTTTCTGTTACTCTGGAGGATGTAAGATAGGGCGCCTAAAGCGACGATTTGTAAGAGAAACCTAGGAAAAACTTCAGACTCATGAACAAGTAGTAGAGGTTTTCTCACCATGCGACCAATACTATTTTATAGACATACAGAGAGTAGTTGCTCAAGCGGCACTCAAAAAGAAAATATTAAAAGATTTTTACACACAGCCACCAACCAGAAGAACAGTTGATGGATTCAGAGTGGCCTGTAAAAGACATACAAGGGCATTGAAAAAACATGAAAGCATGCAGGGAATGTACACCAATTCAATCTATCCAATAGCGCAAAGCTGACTAGCCATGATTACGGATCACGAATACACGTTGACTACGCGGAACCACTTGATTGCAGTACTCCCTTATAGTACTGGAAAGTTTCTCTACGGGGCCTGCAGTTTTTAGGGGCAAAAGCCTAACTACTGACTTCTTTATAAAAAACTTTTTCATTAGTTATTCGCACGGTTCGAAGTAGACGATTGTTTAGTGTAAAACAACGGAACTCAGTTTAAATCGATTTATTTAAAGAGTTTATGAAGGAGTTCCAAGTTGACCACATCCGACTTACAAAACCCGGTCAAACAGACAGACATACAGATTTATAGACACCTTGACAAGGACTTTAAATAAGGCAAAGGAAATTCAATCCAAAAATATGTTGTAACAATTTTTTCAGCTGTACCAATGACGCCTATCGAGAATCCACGGCCCTAAATGTATCGGACGGAAATGATGTTCGCGAAAAAAGTACAGCACATTTTTGACAAATATAAACTAAACAGGTTGAACCAGCAAATACAACTGTTCCTAAGAAGAATTACGTGGCGGGAGAAAAATATTTTCCCAGATACACACAGATAATAATACTTTCTGGGCGCACAACAATTAAGACCGAGATTGTCCGTATGATTTCAACGTAGGACAACATACCATGCATATAAAACACTTGAACCAAAGACGCAAACGTACTTCTAAAGAGTTATGTTAACTCGAACAGAAGTAGAGACATTTGACCTAATGTATGATGTATTTGACCTGGAACACCTCAAATTATCATCAAAATACGTGTTTGTGGCAGAAAAAATAAAAAAGACGGACACTTTGGAAGGCAACCCGAAAAAGAAAAATTATATTTTGAAGAAAATACTTTTCGGAAGGGGTGTATTCTGGAGAAATAAAGACTATGCGTGACTTGTATGCTCAGTCCGCCAAGTCCAAAGTGGCTGAGTTGTAGCTTGTTGCAAACTGTTTTGGCAGATAGAAAACAGTGTGAGTTTATCCCAACTATTATCAATAGACATGGGTTAATCTCATCAGCATCAGATAAAGCAAAACTCTTTTCCAAGAATTTGAACTAACTCTACTCTCCACCACAAAGGTCGCACCCCCTATTTCATGACGAATCATAAAACAGCATGCGACATAAAAAAATATCTGTGTGTGATGTTACCAAGCTATTCAAAAACCTGTACTCCAGTAAAGCAACTGACTCTGACGACATTTCAATTATAGTCCTGAAAAACACCCAATGAGAACTAACCCCCATACTTACAAATCGGGCTAAGCGTTGTCTTACCAAGAATTGTTTTCCAACACTCTGGAAAATCTCATCAGTATGCGCTGTATTAAAGAATTCGGGTGATCGGTCACCTCCCTCTAAGTACAGAACAATAATTCTCCTATTGGCCATGATAAATTTTCTGGAATCTGTTATAAATAGAGAACTAGTCAACAACCTCACAAAAATAACTTTCTTAGTGACATGCAATATGGGTTCCGTTCTGCTAGATCTACAGTAGATATGCTTACGTTTATATCGCATGAAATAAGCGCATCTCTCTATAGAGTCTTCCTTTATAGGGCAATTGCTTTTGACATATCAACTACCTTAGATAGGGTATGCCATAAAAGTCTACTTTGCAAGATCTTCAGCTATAGTATACCTGGAAATGCTTTTTAATAACCAAATCAATTCTCTCTGATAGGTTCGTAAGATAAGTGGTTGATAGCCAAACATCAGAAGCTCATACTGATAATGTAGGAATACCCCAGGGTACCATCCTGGGTCCAACGTTTTTCTATAACTACATCCATTATCTTCCAAATCACATCCTTAGATAACTGTGTGACATAAATGCTGATGACACTACCATGGCAGCATATCAAAGGCCGTAAACTACAAAGCTCTCTCTAATTCTCTTTATCTGATCCTGATAACGTAGTTCAATAGGGAAAACGTGGCTGGTCAATTTTAATGCATCTAAAACATAGCTTCTATCTTTACATAATCAGCGATCTGATCTCCATTTGGAACCAATTGAAATTAATTACTCTCGTTCTGGTGAGTCCCTATGTTTTGACAAGCTTCTTGGATTGACATTTACTACTTATCTGAAAAGAAACCCCTACATATCATCCCTTGCCAAGGTCGCTAGATAAATGGTGGAATCCTTCGATCTATCCAGTAGATATATACTTGCTAAATTATTTATATTTCTGTATAATATACAGGTATCACTGGAGTGAGTATTGTTGCAACATCTTTGAAGTACATGCCTTGATACAGTTCAAAATAGATTCGTAGCCTAGTAGATCGTGGCGTTTTCTTTTCCTTGCAACCTCTTTCTCACAGAAGAGAAATTGCGAGCTTGTCTCTATTTCATCGTTATTTTCATGGCATGCACTCGTCTGAGCTGAAATCTATCCCCTTCATCGTACAAAAGGTCACGAGAAACACTCGTTTAACTGAAAACACTATCTATAATTTTCCTCAATCTTTATCTGTCCCTAAACCAGAATGTAAATTTCATGAACAACGCTTCTATCTTTGATCTTCCCACTCGTAGAACTCACTTCTGTTTGGCTGCTTTCCAGCTGATTAAGATATGGTAGTTTTCAAGTCCAACATAACCAGATTCTTGATGAGCCATTCCCCTTAACTAATCCAATTTACCAAATTTAACCTTCTAAAAATTACTATGATATTGCCTCTTTTACTACTGTGCATTATAAAGCTGTTATCCTTGAATGGCTTCTGGACCTTGATAAGTTGTGATTCCTTTGTAGACTGAAATTAACACCGCTATATTAGTGATAATATGAATTAATTTCGCACTATGTAAGCTAGCCATTTCTGCCGTAAATTGACGAGCACATACGTAGCTTCACCGCTCTCAATGAACACCTTCATATTGTGACTCCTAGCAAGGAATATATTACACATACACACACAAACACACACACACACACACACGCATATATATATATATGTATATATATATGTGTGTGTGTGATTGAGGGTGAACGTGTGTGTGTGTTTATATGTATATATATATATATATATATATATATATATATATATATATATATATATTCAGGTGAGTTCTATAAGTTAAAGCTCATGTGTTTTTAACTCAATAGTTAATACGTTTTAGAACTACGAGCATTGTACTGATTTATATAATTGTGGAACACAAAATAGTATCTGCTATTAATATCTATCGATCTATCTAGATATCGATACGTATTTATCGATTTAGCTATCTACTCTCGTAAGAAAAAAAATGGGCCAAACAAATTTTATGCATTTTATTGCACTTTAAGCTATATTGAACAAATAACAATTGAACAAGGAAACTTAAACGAGTCTAATAACACAGAATCAGACGTTTACTTTAATAACTGCTTCAGTTCGAATCACCATCCCTTTTGATTTCTTTAAAAGATTAATCCTTTTAGACATGCTTTTAACGAAGGTGGAATACTGTGAAGAGGAGATGTTATTTCATTCGCTTTGCACAGCTCCCCTCGATTTGTCATTGGTCGCAAATGTTCTACCCGCCGGTGCTCGAGATATTAGGCACCAAATATTTCCGATTGGGTTTACATCGGGGATTTGACCTTGCCAAAATATCACATTAATTCAATTATCAGAAAACCATTTTTTGTGACTTTAGCAGTGTGCGCAGGGGGTATTATAATGTTGAAAAATAATGTGGTGGTATATTCCTAGCCTGTGGATGCTTAGTAACAGTCCTGTTTCTAATATTAGATTGTATTCCTTTGCCGTGATTGATTTTCACCTCTAATAAGTTCCCCAACTCCTGCTGCAGGAAAAGCTCCCCATACTATTATCTCTCCATTCCCGTATTTAACTGTCATTTGTATGCCACTTGTGCAGAATCTTTCTCTAGTTCTTCGATTGCGTTGGGGGCATCAAGAGCATCACTAACAAGGCTAAATCTTAATACATCTAACTAGAAATCATTCCTGAACCAGTATGTATCTTTCTTGCCATAACACGAGAAAAATCTCCATTATTGGTGTTCTTCTGGGATAAAACTGGCTTCTTCGCACACATTTTAAAAGAAAATGCCATTCTTTCATTCGTCTAGATATTATATATATAGAAATAGATTTTCCATCCCCTGTTTTGAATTCTTTGCTATGGTCAACATAATTTTGCTTTCGATCTTTCGAAAAAGTTAATTTTAGTATGTGGCCGTCCTTCAAAATGGATGCACTTGGGCGATCAGATCCATATTTACCTTTTACAAAGCGTTCGACTTCGAACCGTTGACCAATTCGCTTCATTACATAAAGAGATGTTTTCACTTTTTCCTTTTTTTATATAAAAAAATCTGCTTGTAAGTCATTTTGGACTGCCTTAATCCTTCAGTTCGATTTTTTATATCCTCGCAAGTTCCGGTCTTTACATTTTTAGGATTATTTTTTTCACTTATTATTATATGCTATAAAAATAATGGTCTGCAAAATAAGATATTTTAAGTTAAAATTAATAAAAATCATGGGAAAAATATGTAAAACCCTATTTCTTCCTTCTTTCGCACTTGGCTCCCTTTTTAGGTTTTGGTGAATGTAAATTGCGCGGTAAACAAGAGAAGAGATGTGAAGCCATGTTTTGATTACGAAAACCGTCAAAACATGATTGAAATATAAAATTAGCAAGTTGCACCGGAAGTTCTTAAACTAGCGGACCGGAAATACGTGGTTGTTTCCACGTGATTAGGTTAGCTGGACTCAGAGTCGCAGTTTGAATTTGGACGTAAAGGACGGACGGGCTAACAGTTGTCTACACCACCCATAAGGAGGGAAATGACGTGTCTCCAAATTTGAGATTAGATTTGACCAGCTGACCCCCACTTTCCATTGTTCTTTGTTCGACACCTGTAAAGTGAATAAAAACAAATATAAAACGAACCATTGTTGTGGAGTTAAGTGCAGTCGTTCAAACAGTTTCCAGATTCTCTCCAATAATAGTTGAATACAAAACGTATTGAAAAAGTTATGTCGAAGTAATGTATGACACACAGACATTCGCATATGAACATTTAGACGATCATGGAAATAAATAAAAAAAGGTGATAACTTAGTTTCAGGCAGTGAAGAGCTACTTAATACAGAATAGTTACATGTACACACACTCAAATCCCTCAACGTTGAAATTGGACTATGAAAACTAGCAACTATTTTTTGACGCAAAAATTATTATTTCTACATAGGCATACCTTCCTGAAATTGACTTCTGCCCGCTTTAAATAATTATGCTTGTGTCGCCTTAATCGGACTTTATCTTTGATATCTTTGACGCCAGTCTGAAATAAGCAAATAAATTACTTAACTGTGCCAACATCAACTACATCGGCTTTGTACGAGTTCAATTGAAAGTTATGAAAGTCGATCAGTTCAGTTTTTGTTGATTAAATTTTTAATTCAATGAAACATATTTTTCTGCGTAAAATAATTTTTATCACATAGTAAGTACTGGTGTTTTGCTTTTTATTTGATTTCGGTATTATAATAAAATTATTTTAGAGCTGGTTGAAGATGTTTTTTCATTTCTCAAATATAGTTCATTCGCTTTTATCTTTGTTTAGTATACGTTAGATAGAATTAGATACTTCTTTTATGATTGATTTGATATAATTGTATTTGGGATTTTTGTATATTGGATTCGCGTTATATTTTATAGATGGTGTGTATGCATTTTTATTTTAAATTATAGTGATAGTTAACATATTAGTTATTTTACTTTCGCTGCTACTTCTACTTTAACCTTTATTGATTCATTTCGCTGAGTATTATTTTCCGTTGACATATCAATTTTATAATTTGTAAAAAAGCATATATCAGTATCATCATCTATATTGTGAATGCATATAAAACGGATAACAATTTAATTTCCTAAGGACCCATTTAGTCACATCAAAAATGTCATATTCTTTAATTCTTTGTGAAATTGTGTTATAATTCATTGATTCTCGTCTTATACATATTTTAATTATGTGAGTTCACTCTTTGGATATATCGGTGTATATCTCAGCAAACTGTAAGATTCTTTAGAACAGTTATTCAGAGTTGTGCGAATAGAATTCCACGAGGTCTAATTGTAGAATCCTGTATTTTATTTTCTTGTCGATAATTTTAAACCAAGCGATCAGTCTAATTTCACCATTTCTTTAAAATTCTTCCAATTTTGTGTAAAGTTCAAGGGAGAAAAATGCTTGGTTTCCATTAGTTTTGCGAATAACAAACAACGTTCTAAATAGATGTGCCCTCTGTCAAGGCCAGCATAAACTGAATTTAGCTGATTTAGTCAGAATCTATCTAAAGCTAACTATTTTCAAGCACATTACATCAAATGTTACCTAGGCGATGAGGATATCATATCTCCTGAATTTTCTCAAAATACTGAAATTAAAATAGGTGATATCCGCATATCTGTTCGTAACACTCATCAAGTACCTTGATTCCTTTAACAAATGTCCCTAGCAATATTCCAGTTTTAATACGCAAAAAGATAAGCACTCATTTTTTTCAATCGATTAATAAATGCTTTCAAACAACAGGAAAACTTCATTATTTTGACCAATATAAAATCATATTTTAGAACAATTAGGCGTTTTTGTCATGCGCAAAGAACTAAAATGCGTACTAAATAGAGAAAAGTTCAACCACATCAAATAATACAGCCAATATAGTGACACGCAATATTGTTTACGTTCTGCGAGATCTGTTTCCGATCTACTGACTGCTATTTCACATTGAATGAGTGAATCTATCCTTGGGGTGTCCATTGAATATCATGGAATGTCTTCCGAACTACCGAATATTTTCTTTACGTTAACTTTATACAAGTAGTCATCGATGGGAAAACTTTTAAAAGCTCTTAGCATCAATACCGATTTATGGATCCACCCATGGCCCAGCTGGTTTCCTTATCTTAGTTACGGATCTCCCAAAGCGTATTCTGAGTACAATTGTCGACATATACGCAGATAACATTACGATATGTAGCGGCACTTCAAAAAAAACAACCTCCACAAAGATTTATCTGAACCGTTCTCAGAAGAACTTGCGTATGTAATAGCATAAATAGTGGTTGATAAAAGTAACGAGTTCTAAAGCCAAGCTTTCATCTTTTCATAATAAACGCTCAGATACTCATCAGACACCAACTAATATGAATGGCTATCGTTTATAATAGGTTTTTGACAAACCTGGGTCTGACCTCTAATCTGAAGTAAAAACTTATATCAACTCTTTTTCCCAAGGTCGCCGAAAAGAACTGGTGTGTCATTTAATCGTTTCAGTAAGCCTCTACCTTTATAAGGCCATCATTAAATGAGTTACTGTTACCAGAGGGAACTTATCAATATCTCTTATTTTACATTGACATAGTTAACAACCGTCTTCGAAAGGTAGTAAGTAACGGTCGTGTTTCTTCCATGTAACTTATTTTCCATAATGCGAGCTTGTGTCTGCGCTATCGTTATATGCATGGCAAGTGCTCATCTGAGCTTTAAGGGTTGAGCATTTTTTACATATTAAGTTTCGATTACAACTATTTGGCATTTGTGCTATTAAACAGAAACCGCTCTTTCGATCGCCTGGAAAGGACCAACTGTATACTTCATGGAATTATTTATGCATTATAACGTTAATTAAAATTAAAAGTACAAAGATCAACTATCACTGTTCAATTGTACTTTAAAGAGTTTCGAACGCGCCCGTATCTTATAAAAATACAAGCTTAGCATTTCTGCATATGCGGTGATAAATTTTCCCTCCGAACCTGTGTTTTAGCTAACTTATTGCCGATTTTAAGTATGCTTCTCTTTTTTACACATGGAAACTTAATATGAAGACGATGATGAAGCGTAATTTAAATAATAATAAAAAAATATTTATAATAATAACATGTTGTTTTAGTATCGTGAAACACTACATCAACTAATATCAGATTAAAATTCTACGGCGTATATGTTAATGGCTAAATGATTTGCAACGAAGCAATGCTCGGCGTTTACTTAATTATATTTTGCAATTTGTGAAAAAATATCGCAATATTTTAAAATGTCTGATACATATTTGAAAAACGTTTATTAGATTATTGCTTTCTAGCGTATTTTGGGCAATAATTTTCTTGCAAAAATGCCGAAAAATAGTGCCTGCAGTCTACTTTATAACGGTGACATTTCTCGTGACGAGAATTTTGACTAAAGTTTAAATCTATTTTTTCTTGTTTTACTTTGTAGTAAGGAAAAATTATCCTTGCAAAATTCTACAAACGCACAGACAGACATACACACACACAAACATACTCGCAGACTCTGCCCCTATTCACAAACACATATACAGATATATGTTGTATATAATATTTGTATAATTCGTACACCCACGACTTGAGAGCTAAGTTTATTCACTTTACTTAATACATTGTGTAAGATTAATTTAAATTACACGAAATATTTGACTGCGTATTGACTTACATCCATACCAACGCACATTCAAAGTTATGTAAATGTTTAGATAGCATGATGATGAAACGCGGGATTGATTTATTGGTGTCTCGGCTAATGAAAACTGTAAAACCTGATGCTCTGTCGACAATACTACCGATTTAACAATATTCGAATACATTACCAGTTGAATGTTTGGTCCGCTTTTTCAAATATATACTGGATTTTTTAATTGGTATTCTTTTTTTTACAGAAGAAAAAAAACCTGAGATGTTTTTTGTGAAAGTCAATCCGGAGGAGAAAAATGATACTTGTATGTATTATTTAATAAAAAAAAGTGTATTTTATAAATGCCTGATATTATATAATTGAATAATATATATCTCATATTATATGAAAAGTCAGAACAGCATGAAGAGATCGTAAATGTAAGAGTGAAGAAATTCATACTTGCAGGGGAAAAATCACCGACAGTCCCTGTTCACAAAATTAATAGAATATCAAAAGATAGGAACAGGCATCTATCGAATTTCGATATATTGGAAAGGAATTTTATATATAAATATCTTCACTTATATAAAATTGAGCTGTGTATTCACGTGTTTGTATGTTAGTTTACTTCCTGGTTGTATATGATTCTGCAATAGTTGTGCTAATGTTTAGGAAATTTCAGTAAATCTACTTAAGGTATGTGACATTTTGAGACAAACTTTACACTGCGTGTCAAATGCTTAACGAGATAACATTTTTTGTCCAGTTTCGGAAATTTACCGGTAGTTTCGTATCAAAACCTTACAGAAACGTTGGCAATGCTGAGCTACGTGTACTGTGGGACTTTCGTACTGTTCCGCGCAATGTAAACAACTTACCATCGTAATTGCTGAATCAACCGTATTTGAGTTTTGTAAAATTATTAACAAGCCAGTTTTATTACAGGACACCTAGCAAAAGTTAAAAATACCCTCGAAACATCGAAAATGATAGGAATGTACCAACAAAGGTACGTGAGAGAGCTGATAAAGGTGAATCTAAAGTTTTTTCACGCTCCAAATCAAAGGTGAAGTTTTTAAGAACCCTGGGTAGACAAGTACGGAAGTCTTTGACCAAACTTGACTAAAGAATTTCTCAAAATAGTAGTCGATGTCGTCTTGTGAATGAAGTGGCAAAGTCTGATAAGCCGTGGGAAAGCATCTATTAAAGCAACATCACGTGCAAAACCGGTAGAAATCGGCAGAGGACAACAAAAAAACGGATTTTTTCACAGTTTCTTTCAGGGATGATGTGCGTGTCATTCTTGATTGCCAATATGGCTGGAGCAAAGGATGCGTCCTAGATGGACGACATCGTCATCATCGTTTAAGGGTTCCAAAATGTGGTGGCGGGATAATAGTTTCGGGTGAGGTTATCGGAGGTACTTTAGTTGACATGTATAGTCCAAGAAGGCGTACAAATGACGTCAGATGCTTACGAAGATTTTCTGAAGAAGCACTTTAAACCATGTCTTAAGAAGCAAAGGTTGACGTTCAGAAGAACCATTATTTTTGTGCAGGATAATGCATCCTCACATGCAGCAAACAAAAGCAAAGAGTATTCGCAACAATTGGGGTTCTCTGGGCGACAGAAAATGGGTGACCTGTAAATTTACCGGATTTGAACCAAATTGAGAACCTTTGGAGTATCATGAGGCGACGTTTCTATTCAAGTGGACGTCAATTTAAGAGCAAAGATGAGTTGTGGGATGCTCTCCAAGAGGTATCACGAGGAATAGCCGTTGACGAAATCTTAAACGTGACTAATTCTGTAAGCAAACGTATTTTACAAGTCAATCATAAAAAAGGATCGCACATTCCCTACTAATCATGTCGACGTAGAAATTGCTATGTAGTTATTGTTTTCTAAGGATTTTCTTAGTTCATTTAATCTTTGAATAGTATTTCAATAAGCAATATTGTGTTTTTTCTCAACCTTGTTAATTACTTGACACAGTGAAATGAACAAATATCCCTATCTTTTGTCATAGTTTCGCTAATAATGCTTTAAATACTTTTATTTTCGGACTGGAGTGACTGAATACTATCCTAAGTACTTTCTCAATGTTTCATGGATTTTTATTCACTCGTTCCTTAAATTATTTAAAAAATGTAAACTCGTTAATACTTTTATACGCAGTGTTTATCGAAATGCCTTTGCATATGGTCGATAATCTATTGTCGAAAAATAGGATTAAAGAGGAAATAGACGATTTGGACTAAACTTTACACCTTATTTACTTAACATTTGAAGTGCATTTGAACAGTTTTGTGACCATACAAGCAGAAATACCTTAATAAAAATATCAGCAGTAGTTTTTTTATATAACTAGGGTATGTTTGAAAAAAAGATTCCGTTTTAAGCACAATTAAGAATGATACTTGATATTTTCATTCCAAGCCATTATCACAAACAAAATGGCAAGCTGTAAAACAACTTGTCCAACACCATTCACTCCCCCTAACTGAAACTTTTAAATTAAATAAAATGAAATGAGAGTTAAAGCAAGAGTCATGTTTCAACTAGGCGTAAACTCAAACAAAACCAACTTAGTTACTTGTATTTTGTCTTTCGCTCTCCCTCCACACAGAACTGTACTCTAATAAGCAAAGTGTCTGACAGCATAGATACAGCACTCTCTTTTGATACCTTGCACAAGTACATGTATTTGTTTAATTCAATGTCAACCACAGTAACTGGTTCGGATTCTATATTAACACAGATACGGTTGGTAGCACACCATGTAGCTTCTCTATATCTCATTCCCTATCACAGACATTTACATTTCCGACACGTTTCAACATGCCTCCCTACTAGATATATGTCTGACAAAAGTTTCTGATTGTATAACGAATTCCCACAGCCCACTCGTGTGAGAATGTTAGAAATTATCTTACATTATTAACCCAACGCTGAAGAGCCACTGCTAAAAAAACTAAGTCATTACAAAGAGAATGACTGGGAAGCAACCGTGGATCTCATCAGAGATACTGCATGGAGAATTATATTTTCTCTTCAAGCTTAACGGTGTGCAAATAGGACCACGGAATGGTTTAAAACTGCAATTGAATTACATGTTCCCACACGGAAATTCTATAGCAAGCCCCACTCTCCCCAATGGGTTACGTCTACTTTTGCAGCTGACATTGCTTAAAGGCAGCACGTATACTGCAGATTTAACTGATATAAGTCCAGTTAAAATAGACAGAATTATTTATTCCCATGTGATCAATCGAGATTTAACAATAGGGACGAGGTGCGAAAGAACCATACGGAGAAAAAATATTAATTAAGGGCCTTCAACAACGGGACGAGATATTGAATAACCCAACCGAAAGAGAAACACTTTATAATTAAAAGCCGTTACGTTTAAAATGCGTAGGAGAGTGACGCATGCAGAAAAATGGCCAACCTAAACTTGACGATGAAGAATTCAGAAATTCATGATATTTATAAGCCGTTATAAGACGACTAAGGATTTTTCACTCAGAAAAATTAAAATATGTCGTTACAATAACAACCCTGACTTTAAAGGGGGAAAAGTTATCTGAAACGATCCACCTTTAAAATGGTTAAAATACTAAAACATACATGAAATTAAAGTATGCACAAATACACTGTAACAAATTTAAAAATGTAACGAACTTAAAAAAACATATCCTTTTTTGTTTGTTCAATTCGATAGTGACCGAGTTTTGCTCTGATCATTAATCAAAATCGGAAGTGTCGCCGTTAAAATACGCGAACGGAAATAGAGTAGAACAATGAAAGAACGGGCAATGAACAACTTCTAAAAAGAAGTTATATAAACTCGTTTTTGTGTTGCTAGTGACGTAATTCATGCTTGAAGATAAAAAATTCATCGACAGGCTCTGTTCACAAAATATAAAAGAATATCAAAATTGATTGTCACGGACTTTCGGATGTCAAAAGCAAGACATGAAATAAAAAAAAGACGTAAGTTGTTTTAATTTTTTTTGTCCAACATATATTATATATGTGGCTTACTCAAATTAAATGTATATTCATTGTTGCATATACATTATGATCTAAACATAGAAGAATTCTCCAAAATGATAGCACACTTATTCAAATAAAAGCAGATAGTCAGAAGCGTCAAAATAAACAGTCAGCCTTATTAATAAGGGAACAACAGATAACGCAGCAGAAATGTAAAGTTAAACAAAATAAACAGCTTGCTTTATTGTTTCAAAACAAGATGGTAGATACAGGAATATCAGAAAAATACAAGATAGGAAGCTAGAAAAACAGGAAGAAGGTGTGGCACTCCTGCAATTAGAGAACGAGAAATATCATAAACATTCCAAAAAAAGCAAACTGAATTTCAAACCGAATTACAAAAGAATCAGTTTCACCGTCCGAAGAAATGCAGAGCAAACATTTAGAAATTCAAGGGTTAACTCTGGAATAATTAACCAACGACCAAGCAGATGAAGAAACTTCTCCATCTTCTAATTACACCATATTAAATTCGCTGGAAATTTTCAACTACGTACCAGAAGATGAGGAAACTCCGAATCGTATTATGAATGTTATGAGCATATTTTCCCTGCAGACTGTGAAAGCTGGTCGAAATCAAGAAATGTCGGTATATTACTAAGAGAACTAGGTTCAGCGGAACATAGCAAATTTGTAGATGTTATTCTACTGAGGAAAACAGATGAATTGGAATTCTCGGAGACACTTAAATTGCTAAAGTAGCTGTTTGGACCAAATTTGTCGCTTTGACATATGCGATGGTTATGCATAAATGCATCTAAATCCGATGATCCGGATTACTTAACATATACATCTAGAGTAACAAGAAATTTTGCCAACTTCACATTAACAGAGATTACGTTTGAGGATTTCAAGTGCTTAATTTTTACTCCAGGATTAGTATGAAATTAAGAGTTTCGACATAAGAGGTAGAGTTTTTGTACACTCGAATCTGAACAGAAACATAGATTACAGAAATAAGCAGAGGTTAGACAGCGAGCAGAAATTTTAAAGAAAGAATCTTGAAAAATCGAAGGAGCTGGCATTGTCCATGTAAAAAAGGCAATACATCCATTAGCCATAAATAAAAAGAAATCCGTGTATTATGAAAATGGACAAAAAATAAATAAAAAGAATGAGGATGAACAAAATGTCCCACCAAATCATTGCAGACGTAGCAACGAAAGACACTGAGAGTTAAATTGCCCATATAGAAAGAAGATATGTTTCCTGTGCAACAAGAATGAACACAAAAGTTTGTGCTGTAAAGCAAAGAAAGTCAATAGCCGAAATAGGTACAAAAGTTCGAATATCAAATCAGACAGATATTTGAGGAAATATGTGACGACAGAAATATTTAGAAGACATCAAATTTAAGCTCGATTCAAGATCAAACAATTCAATAATGAAACATGGGAATTTTTAAATAGGCCTACGATAATGAAATTAACAAAACTCGCTCGTACGATAACTGGCAAGAACTTTAACTTCGAAGGCCGGGTTGAACTTCCTATGAAGCTAAATGGGATCGTTAAAATAAAAAGGGTTCTATTCTGCAAAATTGAAAACACTTGTTGGGTGAGGATTTCATTGAACATTCGAATTGTGTGTTAAACCGTGTAACTAATTCTGCGGAAAAATAGAAAGTAACACGCAAACAAGGCATACATTAAAGACATGTTTTAAATCCGGAAAATTTCACACCTGGTCCTGGAAGATTTAACAAGTTTGAAGCCAAATTTAAGCTCAAGAAAAATATTATGCTACTTTTTTAAAAAAGAAGCGCAATATTTCTTTCGCAGTAGTAGAAAAAATAACGAAGAATTGATAGTTTAGAAAAAATGGGATTTATATCTAAAGTAGATCTAATTAATGGACCGCTTAAATTGTGTGCATCAAAAAATGAAATCAAACCAAATCTGATTCTGCGCTGACTTTTCGACAGGTTTGAACTCGGTGATTAAGGATTACGTTATCCGTGGCCGAGTCCAGAGAAGATGGTTAGCAAGCTTAATGGCGGGTATATATTTTCATACATCGATTGATCGGACGCTTATGCCCAAATTCCCGTCGAATCTGAATGTTCAAACTTACTAGAGATAAACAATAATAGAGGATTCTTCAAATTCCACAGGATTCCGTTTAGTATTAAAGTGGCACTTGCCATTTTTCAACAAGCTATGAACGCCATGTTGAAGCATTTGGACTTTGCGTTCGCCTACTTGGACGATATCATAGTAAGGAACGCAAGAGTCGACGAACATCTAGACCATCTTATTCAGGTGTTTCAAAAAAGTGCAGGACTTTGGTTTTAAAGTAAAAGAGTTAAGGTGCGAATTTGGTTGTGAGAAAATTAAATATTTAGGACACGTACTTAATAAAAATGAAGATTTCCAAATTTGGAAATTCTATTGCAATTAGAGACATGTCAGCACCCACTAATGTGGCGATTCTATAATTTTTTATCGGGCTCGATAATTACTATCAAGCAATATTATTAAGTTCAAAAATGCTTCTCGAAAGGAGACACCAACAAATTACGCACCTCACCGCAACATATTCCAAAAGTATTTTTCCAAGAAAAAAGAATAAAAGTATCTGCTATAATTGTGGACGACCCAACCAGAAAAGTTTGCAATGTCGATATAACCCCTCTAAAATGGACTCCGTAAAAAAACGTTGAAAACTTTGAGGAAGAGCATACATTTCTATTCACATACAATATATTTAGACAATACCACTTTTATTCACATACAATATATTTAGATAATACCACAAACGATAAAAATCTCCTTGTAGACTGTGGTGCTACAGCGCACGTCATCATCAAGGAATCTGATTTTATCAATGTTGATTCAAACTTTAATCCTCAAAGTCAATTTGTTGAACTTACCGACGGTAGTCAAATAAATGATATAGTCTTTAAAAGAAGCGATGCTAAAATATCCCTAAAAATAATAATGGCGAAATATGTAACTGTATTCTAAAAAATGCTCTGTTCATGCCTACATTTAAAGAATACATATTTTCCGTGCAGGCTGCAATTAAACAACGCGAGAATATACAATTTGGCCCAAATACATCGAAATTGATATACCCCAATGGAACTGTATTTGACATTAAAGAAAATGGCCGACTATATTATTTAAAAAGTATGGTTCCCTCAAAAACTGACTGTCACGACTTGGAAACCTGGTATAAAATTCTAGGACACTGAAATACAGCTAATATTTAAAAAAAATACCAAATGTAGTCGAAGGCATGAAAATAATACCTTCAGACGATCTCCCAAATTTTGATGTGTGTGCACAGGGGAAAAATGCAAAAGATGTTGGATTCTACTAATTAACTACCGTACTAAACACGAGAAATCGGCGCCGTATTCCTCTTTCCAGAATGGCACCGCTGAAAGGGCATGGCGAAGCCTTTTTGAGATGACAAGATGCCTTCTTATCGAATCGAAATTAGTGCATAGTTTATGGATATACGCTTTAATGGCAGCATATATCAGAAATAGACCGTTCAATAAGACGCTAGAAAAAACGCTGTATGAAGCATTTTGTGGTGTAAAACCTAAAATGAACAGAATGCATATATTTGGTTCTGATTGTTTTACACCAGTAAACTAAATACTAAAAGCGAAAAAGGTACTCTCGTAGGTTACCATAAATATAGCCCGGCATACTTAATCTACTTCGCAGCTCAAAATGCCATAAAAAGGGTTAGATATTCTAAAATTCAACGATACATTAAATTTTAAAATGGCGTTCCAGTGGATGAAAAACGTGAAATATTACATAGCGTCTTAATCGATCGCAGTGAAAATATTAATAACGACGACAATTACAATACTTCTGACGAAAATAGTAACCAGACACGTCGATGCCCAATAAGGGAGCGAAAAAGGCCAGACTTCTTACAAATTGAAAAGATACAAGATTACGCCGTGGATTACTGTTATTCGTTGAGCAGCGCACCGGAAAATTATAATGAGGCTATTAATTTAGAAAATCACCAAGAATGGGAAGAAGTTATGGTATCCGAATTGAAAGCTGTATCTGAAAATAACACATACAAAATAGTGGCAAAACCAACAAATAAAAATATAATTTCTTCACGCTGTTTTTTTCCAAAAATCACAGCTTCTAGCAGTGAAACTTTTAAAGCAAGATTTTTGGCAAAAGGTTTCTTACAAATTTCTGGACTGGAATACTTTGCAACATTTTCATCAACGACAAATTTAACGACAATTAGAATTTTTTTCAAATTAAATATGCGTTTACGACTTATTCAAAGTGTTTAACGTGCTTTATTAACTACTAGCTCATATATATATATGTATATATATAGCTTAGAGCGTAAGAGGATAAGAGCGAGCTCAATTCTAAAAGTGGAGACTAATCTGTACATTATAAAGCTCGACAAGTATCTTTGGAGCTTATATATGAAAACAATAGGAGTGGGAACTAAGTCACAGAATTATATATTGGTGGATATTCATTTATCTCAACATATCTCTAAAAAACAATTCAAGTAAACGAAACTCAAAAATGATTTTCCTGGTTTCGAAACTAACATGTATTTACTGTGTTGTTTATATCCTGCTCATTTATAAATAAGAGAAATCTTACCTTTGCAGTCGGAAAATTTCGTGACTTTATTGTGGACTATTGTAGACCCTCTCATGTAAAGAAATATCCTCCCAGGTATATATATATATATATATATATATATATATATATATAAATATATATATATATGTATATATATATAACTACTTCATTTACTCACATAAAATTAATATACGAAAGTATAGATCTATGCGTAAACTTGAAGTGTGTACTTAAAAAGTGCTCAATACTTAGGTAGATATAGTTAGAAGTTTATAAAAATTATATAAAAATACTAATAACGAACAAGATAAATGCAACTGTAGACACCGCATACTTTGCCCAGTTCACAATAAATGTCTAACAAAAAGCTAGTTTATCAGGCAACAATATTTGCGAAAGATAACCCGAATAACAAGAAATATTGCGTAGGCATGACTTCCTTAGATTTCAAAACCCGATACTATGACCACAAAAGTAGATTCAACAATAAAAAAACACTGTATAAAAACAACACAAGCGAATAAATACCGGGAACTCAAAGAAAGCGGGCATTCGTCAGTAGTCGAATGGAAAATTATAAGACAAGCTACCGCGTGTAGGCATTTAGACGACCCATGTAAATTATGCCTTCATGAAAAATTTTATATCCTGTATTAAAAGAACCCCAAAATCCATTAAACTGTAGAAAAGAAATAGCACATATCTGTGTTCACAAAATAAAATTGACTCTAGGATAGCGATACAAAATATTTTTAAAACTAACAAAAACAATAGAAAATAAACAAATAAATAAATAAAGTAAAGATAAATATACATAAACGATAACACACACACATATATATATATATATGTATATGCGCATATATGTATGTACACATGTGTATATTTATGTATAAAGAAAAGAAAACATCTGCCTTAAACCACTAAACTAGTTTTAAAACAGATCCTTTGTTCGTTAAAATGCATGCCCATTGGCTGATAGGAAGGGGCGCGGTGGATACTAGAAAACTGATTGTCTAACTAAAATCGCCAACAGAAGAGGATCATATAAAAACGATAAACAACCACAGAATTCGCGCATGAGCCTTACGAATCCTACAGTGGAGGAAACGCAGAATATCCAGTCTAGCTTAATCACCATATATATATATATATATATATATATATATATATATATATATATATATATATATATATATATATATGGGTGTATATATGTACGTGTGCATATGCACTACTCTTATATCTTATACCTCATTTAGGTATCCAACTCTGCTCCCTATTAACGAAACAAAAACAAACATTTTATTTTTTGTTCTTTTAACGTATTTTATATTTTTTATTTATTTTATTTTTATTTTTAATCGCCTTTTCTTCTTTTTATTTGCTCTTTTTACTTCACGCATCACACTCTATCCCTTAAATATATTTCATGTGTCTTGGACATTGCCATTATATGTAACCCTTCATTTTAATCAACTTCTAGTGTTTATTATTATTATTATTATTATTATTATTATTATTATTATTATTATTATTGTCGCCATTTATATCATTATCATTATTATCATCATCATCATTTTTATTGTCATTACTCTCGTTGTTATTACTGTTGGTATTATTAATATTATTATGGTACATTTCTCCTTTTAGCTCACCGCGCCAATCATCCATATCCAAAAATCTATTTAGACACCTCCAAAGAACTTGCTACCCTATATCTCTATTCCCATATTGAATAAATGTACCAATCTATATCCACCAATATAGAGTTATGTGACATCATTTCCCACTGCTATTGTTTTCATATATATATATATATATATATATATATATATATATATATATACATATATATGCATATATACATATATATATATACATATATATACATGTCTATACATATATACATATATATACATATATATATATACATATATATATACATATATATGTATATATACACATATATACATATATATACATATATATGTACATATATATATATATATATAGATAGATATATAGATAGATAGATAGATATATAGATAGATAGATAGATAGATAGATAGATAGATCAACGGGGATCTTGATGATATGATATGATATGGGCTGGTTCAAAATGAATGTTTTATTTTAGACCCTAACTGAAGCATAATACTTGCATTTAAAATTTTAATTTTAGCTGTTATATATAAACATATTAAAAAATCAACAGTCCTTTCTCCACTTTTGATGAGAGAAAAATATACAAGTGTGAAACATTGGTTAAGCAGCATTTTATCCAGGTTAACATCGGCTCTCCCAGCAGTTCTTGTAGAATTTATTTATACAAATATGTTAATTAATTTTTAAGACATAATGGAAATAGCTATATTTAATGCGGAGGAAATTAAACCGAACTCATATTTATATTAATTATCGATAATACCAGATAAAGATCTTGATATTTACATGATTAAATTCGTAGCAATAATGTATTCAATATATTTAAAATAGTTCTAAATTATAATTTCTTAGGTTACATATATATATATAATCTCCCTCTCCCGTCTCTCTCTCTCTCTCTCTCTCTCTCTCTCTCTCTCTCTACAATGGCGGATAGAAAATTTGCTAGTAAAATTATTTACCGATAAAAATCTTTAAAATGAGTATCTACAATATAAATCGCACCTGCCTGTTTACACGTATGTATGCAGGTATTTATGTTTGTATGTCTGACTAAATAATTGGACAGACCCGGCAGATTTTCACGATGTTTGTATATTTTGAACCTCGACCCTTCGGACGACAAATATCGAACATTATTCAAAACTAGCCATTAAATTAGTTCAAAAAAATTATTTCACCCTTAACTCGGCACTTCTCTACAGGGTAGGGTCTTCTTTTCGCCGATATTTTCGAAATTCATACCCTCTTTTCGATTGTCTGCCCTTAGTTTAAACCTAAATTGCTTCTGGTTTTACAATTGCTGCAACTCGAAACATGGTGAGAGGAAGTAGACTAGTTCAATAAAAAGCGGGTATTAATTACCCAGAGTAGGCTCAGTTGTCTACAAACCCATGTAACTTTTATACATTTTTGAATAATTTTCCAAATAGAAAATTTAGTAACTTACGAACGTTTGATTGAAAAAAATTCAATAACTTTTGTTAATTTTTGAAAAAAATGTGGATAACTATTGTGAACTATTGATTGGAAACACTGAGTAACTTTAAGAATTTTGATTGCGAACATTTAATTACTTTGGTGAATTTTTATTGAAAAAAGCGAATAAGTTTTGTGAACTTCTGATTGGGGAAAAATGAGTAACTTTCAGGAAATTGAGAAAAAAATGAATAACTTTTGTGAACTTTTAGGTGAAAAATGAATTTACTCTTCTGAACTTTTCATGTGAAAAAACTGACTGAAGTTTATAAATATTGATTGAGATATAAGTTTATCACTGTCATTTATTAAAACAAAAAAGGGGCCTTCCACGCCGCATGAAAAAAAACTTGACTTTTATAATGGCTGTGGAAATGTTCTAGTGAGTGACTTTTCTAATTAAGTTATAGAAAAACATGTGTAACTCTATGGTGGGCGATGAAAAAAAAAACCCTGGTGACTTTTAATTTGTGAAAGAAATTCTGAGTAACTTTTATAATTGTGTTTAATTATTTTTATTATTATTGAAAATGAACAACTTCTATGATTCTTACAGAAAAAAAAACTGTTATAATAATGTATTAAAAAAGAGAAGGACTAGACACCTGCTATAATCTTGGTGAAAACAAGAATAATGAGACTTTGCGAACTTTGGACTTTCCACAATGACGTCCAAAAAGGGTAAAGAGTCATTTTGTCCTTCTTCTATTGTGAACTGGAGTGCAGAGTGGAGACTATTTAAATTCAGGAAAAAAAACCCTTAGTTCGTCGCGAGATTTGAAGATGACAAAAGTGCCATCCACCTACCGCTAATAACGGAAAGGCTAGAGACTCCTGTGGAAAGTAAGTCTTCTTGAAAGCCTGGGAAAACATTCGGTAGCATAGCACCCAAAGGACTGTCCATAGGTACCTCGTCGACCTGCTTATACATTACTTCTTTAAAGCTCAAGCAAACAGACTTGGTGGCTAGTTCCATTAGTTCAAGGAAAATATTTTCAGGAAAAGTGCGAGGGGGCAATGTGCTCGGATAAAGCAGATCAGCTAATATTTTAATGGTCTCCGCAAGGGGTACATTTGTGAACAAGGTGGTAATATAGAATGAACACAGGGGGTTTGAGAATTACAATCCAGGTCCGGCATTGTAGCAGCGAAACTGGAGAAATCCACAAGACAATTTCCTGGAACCTTTTGACCAATTCATGTTGAGGTAAGCCAATCACGGAAAGAATGGGTCTTAAATGGACACCACCTTTGTAGATCTTAGGAAGCGTGTACATTCTAGGTCGCTGTGTACCCACGGACCGGATACTGTCGTAAGTATCCTTATAAATAAATTTCGTTCTATGTGACTGAAGGAAAGATTTCGGTAGTTTCACGTAAGTGTTCTAAGTGCTGTCAACTGATATGTCGTCTAGTTTCTTAAATTTTGATTCATCGTTTAGACTATCCAACATTTTCCTGATATAATCATTCGTATTGAGAATGACAACACCAGCATCTTATCCGGCTTAGTAATATACATATCCTTATTAGTCTTCAGGAGCATGATAATGGATCTTAGTCCATGTAAACTCACGAGAACTGATAGGGGAATTGACGAACTTATGCGCCAGTACAGCTTACCTTACCTTCATATAGAAAAAATCATCATTGGACTGTGGTTCATAATGTTTGTGCTGTGAGTTTAATATTTAAAAAAATCGGCAAAAGTAATTTCTCTATCAATCCTAAGGTAATACTACTTCTTCATTTTGGGAAAGACTAGCACAAAGGAAGTTAAATATAAGACGATCAATTTTAATCTCTAAACCATGCCTGGCGCGAGTAAGCGCAACAAAACATCTCTGGTTGTTAGAACGAACTTTATTGCTACGGAAATTATCTCTAGCTGATAAATATTTCGAAAAACACTGCATAGAAACAGTGCGATACAACCGAATTAATTTTATCGATAAAGCCCTTTACTGATAGATCCAATATAAGGGAGTTTCAGATAAACTGGACAATAAGCCGGACCAAAAAAGGCTTGGTATTTAATTTAACAAGAGCTTGATGAACATGCTTAGATATTATACCTGAGATCACTTTTTCTAATTAACCTGATGATGAAGGGTATCATACTGGTTTTTCTCTCCTTTTATTGTCCGGTCCTATTTGACTGGAGACTGACTTCTTTTAGGTACCTGCATTGCCCGAAAAAAAAAAACAATTTTTATTATTTCAGTTGTTATGAAGGCTTTCCAATTGCATTATATGCAGCGAGATGCTGGGCTTATTTTGGACTCATTTCTATCTAAAGAACTATTTTCACATTTCAGATCATCTTGAGAGGATCATCATGCGCGGTTTGTTGCATATATTGTTTTACATATCCAACATTTTGCCACTTTCTTTTTGTGGGGGCAATTTATAACTACAATATATTGCGGTTTCACTTTATGCCGTAACTAAAAATTCTAACATAGCTACAGATATAATTTGCTTTGTGGTTTATGTTTTGTTTTAATCTCATGGTACCCCTATTTTTTAGAAGTGCCAAGTAGATAGGGTTAATAACTATGGGACTCGGCTACAAAACATATATAAAAAAACTAAACCAAAGAGCATTGTTTTATTATGTTTTATATTATATCTTCATAGATAACCTTTTGATATCAGGAATTCCTTTATGGACCAAAGTACGGTAGGTATGAATCAACACATGCCACACACAACTGTATTATGTCTAGCGCATTAGCTACTATTTTATGTAACTTTAGAACGCACTTTAAAACAAATTTAATCGTCATTATACAGCCCTACATTTAAACCTAGAGCAATACATCGCAATCGCAACAATCTTCAGAGGAAATAGTTACCATTTTCCCTCTATATATTAAGTCCTTCAACCACCTTCAGGATGACTTCTACACTTGTGGGAGATATGTGCGGTCTCCCTTTGTAACGGAATCATAAAGTCATAGACATAACAACATATTTCCCTTTTCCGATTTAACAATAATACAGTCTCTCCACAATTATTCAGTTCAATCTGATTGGCGGAGCGCTTACTATTTTTTGTTTCTGATTAACAGTATTAGCATGCTAAACAAACGCTAATGCAGCTTTCAAGTATAGCGTCGCAACGATACTTCCTTTCGCATTCGGACTAAATTGCTGCGTTAATATTCTTACATGTGAGGCGTACATTTGCATTTCTTCTCTACCCCAATCTGCTCTGTATGTTCTTCAAACACCTCTCTAGATCCCTCTCGCGTGTTCACTCTCTCGCTCTCTCTTCCTACTTTGCTTACTCTCTCTCTCTCTCTTTATTTCTCTCTCGCTCGCTCTTTAAATTTCTATTCGGCGATGCCGCATTAACATTTATGTCCTCCCTGTCTCTCGCTCGAACGCTTTGTATATTTTTCCAGTAATTAATTCTATTATTAGTTACGTTTATATATTATTTATTTTAATATACTTTATTTAAACTCGCGCAATCCCTTACGATCCTATCCGAATTAAAAATAAATATTTCAAGAATAGCATTTACTGGATTCTTGACATTGCACACACATTATTTTTTTTGTTGTAAGGTGTATATTTGTTCATTTAGTTCACTTCCACATTTTTCTTTCAAATGACGCTTTTCATACGTTTTCAAGTTCACAAACATGCCGTCCTTCTCTACATGAATCACTCGCTTTATAAATAAACATCTATACCGGGCAAATTATTAATTTTACGTATAAATACTCTTACTGCTACCTACACAGACTGTCACCACAAAAATACCCCCTTAAAAACACCCCTGATACAAACATAATTAACATATACTGTTAGCATTGTTTATTTTTATTTATTTCCCGTACAAAAAATCATACGATGCTATTTTTTTTAGTTTTATATATATATATATATATATATATATATATATATATATATATATATATATATATATATATATATATATATATATATATATATATATAACGGGTCGTTTACAATTCCTTTATTTTATTTTTTTTTTTTTTTCTGAATTTTACTTTGAATTATTTCACTTGCTCAGCCTGAAAAAATACAATCTCTTTAAAAAAATTACGGTTAGCATTTTTCTTCTTAGTTTTCGTACTTCGATTGCCCTTACCAGACACTCAACAATGCTATTTTCTATGTTTTTTTTTAATTTCTTTAAACCCTTATCAATGATGCTTGCCTCTAACATTTAATCATAAATATGAATCGACATTATATGTACTCCAAATTCGCCGTATGTATAATTGTAAAACCTTTAAACCGCCTACTCTTTAATATTTCGTACGTGTGTGTTAGTGCGTTTCAGTCAGTGTGTACTTGTGTGTGCGTGTGTGGGGTCCTTTCTACGTTGGTATGTGCGTGTGTTTATTGGCGTGTGTGCGTGTGCACATATGTGTGTCTCTGCGTGTGTGAGTTCGTGTTTGTGTTTATTTTGTGTGTGCATATGTATGTTTTTCCGCGGCTGCGTGAATTTGTTTGTGCGTGTGTGTGTGGGGGCATCTGTATATTTTTGTACACTTCACTATTCCAAAGTAATGATACCTCCTCCACGTCATTCCGCCTTTTCTCATTACCTGTAATCATGTCATTCTATTGTTCCGGATTAAACACTATCATAAAGTAACGAACGCCGCACCCCTTGTTCACTGCGCTCTCTCGATCTCCACGAATTGTTTACAATAATTTATACTTTCCTATAGTCGCTTTTTTTCGATTTTGCATAATAATAATGATCTAAATAAATCATAAAGTCACGCATGTCATGCCATCCTCCTTGGATCAACGTTATTTACATATTGTTAATTTAAGCCAATTATGTCGCATCCATTTTCTTTATTATATCCGGTTTTGGCGTCCTATATAACGCTACTCTATAATGAGCTGATATCATAGTAAACGCTAAATAATTCTTCTCCATAACCGAGACTTACGAGAAAAAACATCAAACCAATGGGAGTTACATTTGCATGAAACGATTTACCCAGGAAGCGTAGGCACATGTTTCCTTTGATGTAGCAGTAAGTTAGATCTACATAAATACTATTGCATTTTCACCAACTAAAATCATCCAACACTACTTCACAAAAAAAAAAACAAAAAAAAATATAATCCACATTACTTTAAGTTTTATTTTGGGGGGGGGGGAGGGATCCATCTATTATATAAATTAACAATGACGTGTTTCCTCATTTTCATTATTTAAAACGCAACAAATAAAACGAAGATTGCAATTTTTTTTTTTTACCAAATTTCGGCAACTACGCATGCGCGTCCAGCGTTCTTTCTTGGTTTGGTTTTACTAGGGGAAAAAAAAACACGGCATTATCGCGATTACGTCGACGAGCACCTGTGGCTACAGCTTTCACGTTAGGGCCAATGTAATGCATTGTGTATGTTTTTCTTACGGGGTTTACATTTAAACCAGGTTATTTAGGTGTTTTTTTTTTCGATCGCTTATTTATTTTCCTGTTTCTGCCTTTTTTTCTCCATGATCTGGTTTACGCCTCACCCTTGTTTATCATCATAATTACACAACCTCTACACACACACACACACACACACACGCACACACACACACACACACATACACACACACACACACACACACACACGAGAAACAGTGCCTTCCTTATTTTGTTTTTTTTCTATATTTTCCCCAGTTTTTTTTTTTATTATTGAATTAAAACAGTTTCATTTGCATTTCTTTCTTTTTTATTTATTTAATTTTTATCGAAATGAAACGAAAAAAATATTTATTTATTTATTTATTTATTTTATTTTGGTTTGTTTTGGGGTTTATTTTTATTTTGTTTGTATTTTGGGGTTTATTTTTAATTTTCATTATGGTTTTACAGTAATCTACACCCGGGTTGCCTACTGCGTCTATTTTTTTTTATTTTTCCCTCACTGCTATTTTTTATTCTTTTACGTCTGATGGTTGTTCCGATAGTTATTCCTACCACGAGGAGTTGTGTGTGCCTATTCCAAACGTCGTTTTATAATATCGAAGGAACCAATTTAGAATAGCACGATATTTCTTGTTTCAAAGTAAAAGGTAACACCTATGTATTTTTTTTCATTTTGTGTACTCCATTCGTGAACGGTCATTATAATAGTATTTTAATTTGGCTAGGCTATTCGATCGAGGTATATTTCTATACACTAAAATATTGAAAACATAAAGAACAGTAAGAAATAAATAGTAATACAACACAAAATACAAGATCAAACCTTGCCAAAGAAGGCGATTCTTTTAAGCTCTTTTCAACGTAAAAAACGTATGCTGCTAATACTTCGGAAATATAGAAACCTTAATATTCCCAAGTTCCTATAAATCTTTCTAGACTGAGATTATTTACACAAATTTCATAAGTTAAAGGAGAAAAATACATATAGAAACTTGGAGATATTATTTTTATTCTCTGACAAAACCAAACTAATATTTATGTCTTGGCATAGTATATATTTTCAGTAATTCGATGCATTGTGGTATTATGATGTAAAATGGAAGACAGAATATTTTCAGGGAAAATAATTGATTCGTTCTCTGAAGACATGACTTGTACATTTTGTTGCGATCGCATGATTTACCACATGTAGTTACAATGTAACAAAATTTTAGTCTTTTTTTTTTGTCTCATACATGAAAATTGTCTGCATATCCCGTTTATAATAAAAATAAAGTATAGATTGAAAACATACCGTTCGGAATCTGTTTGTCTGTTAGCTGAAATGTAGCGAAGGTCGAATGCTTTTTTTAATTCAACTTGGTTTCAAAAACGTATAATTACTATACAGAAATAACATTAGAATGAAAATAACGAATGTGATCTGAACATACATTTGTAAATAAAAACAACAACATAAAGCTTCTTTTTAATTAGGCCATTTCTATTTTTGTAATTTTTTCTAACAATATTCTTAGTGTGGAAATCAAAAGAATGAAAGAGTTTCATGTGTAATTCGCAGTTGCGTTTGGTTTTCGATTTTTCAGAAGACATCACCAGGAAGGTTGTGAGAATATGACCTGCAAGGAGCACTGCTGAGGTTTGTTAGTTAACGCAGCAGTTAGCGCATGCGACCTTATAAGTGCTTAGTGTTGAAATGGAGTTCTCAGCTCGGCAATCAGTACTATGTTACGACGAGGGTTTGAGAATATTCTGGATGGAGTGGAATGTGATTTTGTTAATTGCGGGTCATTTTGCATTTTAATACATATACTTTCAAGTGTTTTCAACTTTGGACGTTGATATCGTTATGTATTATATAAGTATTGCTGAACAGAATTTCTTTTCATATCAGAAGGGGGCTACAATGTTTTTTTTGTTTTTTTTTGTAAATGTCGTACTATTTTGCTATATTCTGTATTATACATAGTAAGACGACCTTATAGCGTGGAGATTGTACAATGGGCGAAACCAAGGTGACCCTTAATTTTAGTGATGTAATATGAGTTGCCCTCATAAATGCCATTGATTCGTCTAAGCTTTTTGATTGTGTGGGAGGTATTGTTTTATATTGCTATAATTGGGTTTTATTTTTATCAAGATAAGTTTTATATGTTGTTCTCAATGGGTGACACATTCTATGAATTATATTTCCATGGCCTTATCTTCTATGTTAAAACCGGGATGTATTTTGCCACAGTAGAATAAGATAACTGTTTTAAAATTCTGATGTTGTTGGATATTACTGTTGGCTACAGTATTTTGTAGTTCTGGAGTATTGATATTATTTACAAGTAAACTGTATAGTTTTGGAATCATGTATTGATAAGAGCTTGCTTGGTATTTCTTTAGTTCAAGAAAAAAGTTTTATAAGAGAAGATTATGTTGATGCACTTAAGAAGGTAAAGCCAATTTCTATTTTGTTACGTTAAGGCTATTTGTTTTTAAAATTGAGAAAGAAACTAAGTTAGGGGGTGGGATTTCCTGTAGTTTATGGTCCTTACTTGGTTGTTATAAATATATATATATATATATATATATATATATATATATATATATATATATATATATATATATATATATATATATATATATATAGGAAAGGAATTGTGTTATTATCATTCAGATCTATGCGGAATTAGCCGTGGCAAATTACCATGAATGGTAGAATTTCCTTCAATCCCGTGTGATGTTGTGGCATAGCAGAATATGCAACACTACATCTGGAGAAGTTTACTTTACTAGCTAACATGACGTTGTTAGCTAGCTCTTTACCCACGTACATTATATAGTAAGTATGCTTAATATAATGCCTCTAAATCAATACATTCATTGTGGAACATGTTCGAGAATTTGTCATAAAAGTAATTTATTCAGAATCTGTTTTACATGAAGTATTTCTTAAAAAATACTCGTAGCTTTAACTTTACGGAAAGTTTAGGTAATGGTATACACTGCACAGTAGTTAGAAAAATAATTGATATGGAAGTGGGAAGGAATTAAGGAATGAGAATAGACGTAACACTTGAAAGGCGCAATAATTCTTTTGATAATTTCAGGAGTAATGTAATTTTAATATTTTGCTTCATGTATTTTGAGTTAAATTCAATGTAATTTTTAATTGATATCAAAGATTGTGTATGCGTCAGTACATGAATAAAAGTAAACGAGTAGTTCGCTATTAATACTTCTTAGATTAGTTGGGTAAATAAGTATACATTTCACTATAGAAGTACATAAAATGTCAGTGTTCTACTACAGTTTTAAATAAAAAAATACTAACCGTTAATCATTTTTTGGTTACTAAACTGATTACACTAATTATTAAAAAGTGCGTTGGTAGGGATAGTTCAACTGGTATTCTAACCTCTTTATATACAAAATGCTAAAATGATCAATATATCATAAAGAATTTGTAACGTTTATTATTTTACTCCTACCAAGATGGCACAAACTTTTAGCTCACAAAATTTTATCAGTGCATTATTTCTTACACATTAGATATATCACCACTATTCTAGGCGCAAATTTATTTTATATATCATCTCCAACTAAATGCCATCAAAAGCAAAACCACTGAGCTCTATGATTATGTCTGTACAGCAGTGTTCACTCTGTATATTATTTTAATATTTTTCGTTTATCTGTTCTCATGGAATACCTAGTCAGAAGTATTCATATTACTTTCACAACGTATGATTTAATATATCTGCGATCCATTGATATATTATGAATTTGTGTATAAATAAAGTGTCAATTATTAAGGTGAACAAGGCAATACGTTAGATATTTCCCATACATTATCAAATAAATCTGCCTTGCTGGCGTTTTCGTGTTGCAACTACATCTACAGTAAATCGTAAGTATTGAAGCGTCGTTTATTTTATAAACTGCCGAGGAGACTGATATATGAACCTATTTACTTATCTTAAAAAGAGCCGAGATACCGCTTATGCGAATATTCTCACTGTCGATTCCCAGATGAAGTCATATACCGATAGACTGAAATTTTATAAGACACGTTGATGCATTTAAACGTTAAGACTAATAGAAGAAGCAGACAGTTAATTTTATTGGCAAACTTAAGAAAGTTTAATTAGAATGCTTTTGTAGACTTAATATTTTTATACAAAATTATGTATATGTTGAGAATTTATTTAGTAACGGATACGAAAATAAAAGTGCATGCTTGCGAATATATATAACATGCTTATTAAAAATACAATGTTATGTAACGAGAACTCTGGCAGGAATTGAGGCAAGAAAATGAGTTAGACGATTATCTGGTCTATGTTACACATTACCATGAAATTACTGCATCGTTACTGACAAGAGCCCAACGGTAACACATAAACTGGATACATTCCCTAATATAGAGATCAAACAAGTTCTATGTAATACATAATGGTAGAGTCATTTCACATTGCTAAACGTTTACATTTAATAACACTAAGAAGAGATAGATATACGCTAGCCTTAACTCATGAATAATTTTACACGGAGAAGCTTCACACGTGCCCTGCAATAAATAAATATGTTGTATACGAATTTTACACACCTTCATTACAAAACAAGTGAATAATATAACATAAATGAGTGTGCAGGACCATCGGTTTTACAAACGCTAATGCAATATCATATAATACATACGGATGAAATCTTTACACTGTATGAAAATACTATATGCAACATAAAGATGTGAAACTGGGACGATACAGAGCAAAGAAATTTAGTAAACCTCATCAGGATAAAACAGAAGTTACTAAACTATGAAACGCTATGTAACGTTAAAGATTAGAGAAAATAACAAGAACACAACACACAATTTTTTAAGAATAAAATAACATAGTTACAAATTACAGTTCGTATATAGCACAAAACTATCATATATTCTTTCCAGTACAAACTGATTATACACCTCAATAGTAGTATGTTGACAGAATTCTATGAGAAGAAGAGAAATAAATTTAATGTAACAATTATAAAGTAATATATCATGGGTTACAGAAAAGATAAATGTTAAAATATACGTATAACATACATCGATATTGTACAAATTATATTTAGAATGAAATTCTTTCTTTGATTACAGGACGTAGACGAAGGATTATACCTTATAATGATGAACCTCCTCAAATAGAGAAGCATCAACATATATTCTTTTCTAGCAGAATCTAAAATGCTGCATAATACACTAGCAGAACCCGGATCAGAGATTAGTCCGCAATAACATTATTAATTATTTAACTATAATGAACTGGATTTAATTCACACTAAAAAGATATGTGTATGTTTGTGAATACGTCGACCTGTCTTTTCAGGATTAGAGGAAAGCCACCAAGCATCTTATCGGAGGCATATGTATACTCCTCCAAATGCCGTGTTCTTTGAAATGAAAAATGGATTTGTACTATCAAATGTTGCGAATAAATAGTTATTTTAGTTTTACAGAAAACAGTAAAAATAAAAACGAAATCACTTGCTTGTGTTATAGGCAGCACTCTTAGAAATAGCCAACTGAATTGACGAGTCACTATGGAATTCAATCTCATGCTGCTATCCTCATTATTGAAACATTTTTTTAATATTCCCAAGAATTGACACTTAATATATAATTTAAAAAACACGTCAAGCAATAATTATTGAGACATATTATCTAAAACAACTTCAATAGAGTGTATACTACATGTAAGCATGAAGAGCCTTGTGTTGCTTTTATACAATTATCTTTAGGTAAACTAGAGTTTAATATATAAAGGGCAAATGTTCTTTTTTACGTGTGCATTAATAAGGAGAATACATTTTGACTTCTTCCCCGTCATATTAAAGAATCTACTATGGATGAGTCAAACTATTCTGACTGTGCGGTAAATATGGCTTATATTTTAGTTTAAATTTAAAAAAGGTGAAATAAGATGACGAATTGTTGTTTTAACAGAAACCCTCATTTCGAACGCACTTAGGTCTTCTCTCTGTGCATACTGTTGATTTTATATGCCGATCTTTTTATTGCGTGGTAATGAAACTTCTCAAATGTAATTTTTTATGTAAGGCTGTATGTACTATCTTTGGTCCTAATCACAGATTTCATATTTCTTCGGATTTTTCCGATTATCGATTATCAATACCTATTAAAAAAATCCAGATACAAAACCTATTTAATAATACTGCTATATATATATATATATATATATATATATATATATATATATATATATATATATATGTGTGTGTGTGTGTGTGGTATATTTGTTTGAAATCTTATAAATATTGATCAGGTTGGTTCGCGCGGCATATGAGACGAACGACTCTAAACAAAGTAAATTTTATATAAAGCATTTAATTAGTTTAAAGGATACAACTGAAATGTTTTGGATTATTTCTCACTCTAAAGTAATTTTAAATGATATTTATTTACACTGTTCTTTAATCCAAAACAGCTGACAAAAATATTTCTAATAAATTTTGTAAGAATTGCTTAGATTATATGACTTACATAATACAGTTATTACGTTGGTGCAAAAATATGTCGTTTTTTTATCAAATATTTATGTAAAAAAAAAACTACATTATTTATTTAACACACCTAATACTAAATTAAATAATTTATAAAATACGGCCGACTGCGTACATTATCCCTTAATAAACGAAGTTGGTTTATCATAATTACATGTAAACAAAATAAAAACTATTTTATATGCACGATATTTAGTTAAGATTTTCTGTTCATGAATATAATTTCATTGGTTTGTGTTTTCTCTGTTGTTTGGAAAATCCATCCCAAATTTACACAAATCCAACGGCTTCCTTAGGAGCATAAGATTAAGCTTCCAAACAAATGCACACACATGTCTTGAAAGGCCTTTACCTTTTTCCAGATTAAGTGTATACGCATTAGTTTCTCAAATAATCTGTTTTTCTGTGGGTTCTATTTGACTACATATATTTTGTTGTTCTATTACTTAAAAATATTTACACCTTAGCTCTTAAAGTTGATCATTCGAATTGGATATAAAGCTATTCACACAATGAGTAAACTGTTTTTACAAAAGTGGAAAACTATCGATCGATTTAATTTCGTATTGAGTTTGATAATATGGCAGAAAGTGATGATATCACATCTGACATGACTACATGTTTGAATGTAATATTTTATAACTTGTCAGCGTTTTACTTTAGAAGCAACACCATTAGATCAGTACTTTCATAAATTATCATTAATAAAATAGGTAAATATAAGAAATAAATATTTTCAGTGTTAATTAGCCTTTTCTAAAAATATATCGCTTTATTTTTATTTTTATACAGTTCTCGAAAATATAATAACATATTATTTCATAGATTCGTTAAATTATTAAGCTAGGTATATGACATAATGTAAAGGTGAAAGTGCATGCTCCATAATTTCCTTAAAAATCATTAATGCAGGTAAATATTGTAAGATGACGGAGGCTAACTGTGTATGAAGTAATTTATAGTCCGTGTTTTCCGAGGCAAAAATACACGAAGACTGTTAAATAATGAAATATATAATCGCAGATAAATGCGTCTCTATATCTATTCACAATTATGAACAGCACGGAAAACAGCAATACTAACCTTTGTTGTAAACGTGGTGGTAAAGTGTGTGTACTAAATGAAAGATACCGAGTGTAAAGCTCAGTTTAACGTGTTAGAAGAATGTATTACATTATCTACTATGGAGACTATCCATGCTTTAACAGATTTTCGTTGTTAAGTAATCACGTCGACATTCCGTTGGACAAGCAGGTGTATGCTTGATCTCCTTACAGTTTATCGAAAAACAGCCAATCAGTTTACCTTACGATAATTATTAGTCTACTTATTACATATCTTACCCAGAGAAGGCCACAGGTAGTCACATAGATACACTTCACGATTGCAATGATAATTCTTATATTTATCAAGTTCAAGTTTTGTCTTCAACATCATCATCTTTGCAGGGTCTCACTTTATAGAAAACCTAAGAATAAACATTATATGTTAAAAGTGTACAACCCCACTTTCTATTATATAGATAACAAATACACAAATAAACTGTCATGCTATTGATAAATACTTGCAAACATCCCATTCGCATATTGTTATATACATTAGTACTTCGATTATAAATGCAAATTTGTATTTAAATCGCTGTATGTTAACAGGTTGTCAAATCTGAACAGATATGTGTAAAAGCTTAAAATAAAATATAATATATATATATATATATATATATATATATATATCTTAAGACAAAGGAAAGTAAAAGGCATGTCAGTAAATGACTGTTGATACTTATATACGCATAATAAAGATTTGTAAAAGCCAAACGGCAGTAAAACGTGGCAGGGTTTAATGACTTAATTAGGTGTCTGTTTAAGACATAAAACTAATCGCTCTGTCGAATTCGACATTTTATACAAGTAGACATGTCACTATCGTGCCAAAACACGACATCTTATCGACAGATGATTTCAGATAAGGGTTATATCATTAAATTTAGTAAAGACACAATGCTCGCTACAGTTACCATCACGCCATCAACCAGATTGACACTTCGCCAAATCATTCTACATAATAAGCCACACATTCCGATATACTTGAGAACGTTTTTTGACGGGGAATGATTGAAGGGTGTTATGTTAAATGTGTATCAATCTCTCTTGCCCTTTCTGTCTTTCTCTATATATGTAAATACGTAGATGTATGCAAATATATATATATATATATATATACATATATATATATATATATATATATATATGCACCTCTATATTTTGTATATATCTATATGCCTATATATTATACTACATTTTTTATTGTTTGGCAGTTTTTCATCCTGCTCTAAACTGAGCACACTGCGTGCTCACATAAATTATATCACGAGTGAATGATTTAAAAAAACAGAGATTAATGCATCGCTAAATTACTGAAATAAAGATCTCTACCAGAACAGTCAATCGAAATGGGCATGCACCAGTTTAATTTGAAGCTGTATTATATACACACCTCCCGCACACACACACACGCACACTTATATATATATATATATATATATATATATATATATATATATATATATATATACATGTGTGTATGTGTGTGGGAGGTGTAGAAACCTATAGATCTTCATATGCACTGCACACACCTTATACACGCAAATAGTTTTGTATACTATGAAATAAATGTTGGTTTGTTATTGTGTAAAATGTCTGATGCTTACCTTTGCAGAACAGTTGCCGCGTGAACAAATACAAAGAAATCATGGAAAAGTATGGCTTTATAAATCTCAACGTAATCACGCAATGATAGCGCCATTCATGAAAAGGTAGCATGTAGACAAAACTTCTTACATGCCACGGATCGTCTATAAGATTGACATTACAGGCATTGTGAATTTATATTTACATTCTAGTTTATGACTATTACGATTTATTAGCTTTCATTGTACCTTGGATGCTTCATTGTTTCGTTATTCAAGAACATAGTGTGAATCATATATAAAGGCAATGCCATGAAAAAAAATGTGTACCAATTAATTAAAAATTAGGAAGTGAAACACTATAAAGTTCTTTTATATATGATGTTACTAAATGAATACAGAAACTAAAAAAAATGCTTAAAGTGCAATTCATAAATTGTCTATTGCACAAACATATTAATTCCTTGCTAACTGCTATCTTTCTCTTTTGTATTCATCTAAAATTTTGCTTTTTTACATAGGAATCACCACTAAAAAAGGCCGGGAGGACACTCGAAGATAAGGTTTAATGGGTATACATTAGAGATCGCGATTATAGGACAGTAAACGTAAGAAGTGGGAATTTTGTAAATTGGATTACGTAGCCGTGTCAATTACCCACTAGTATGGCATCGAGAGGCTCAACCAAAATCTACGGCATAGTCCAGTACCAATTCACCAAATAGCAAATCCATTGCATCGCCAGTACTTTGCGCCTGCTGATAGGGCAGCCTCCTTACTGGTTAATCCAAGGTGTGGGTCCTTGTCTATCAGCCGTATAACGTCAGTCCAGTTGAAACGTTTACTTCCAGCATTCTTAATAGTGATATGGTCACAATGATACACTAGAAACTAAATTTTCAGCATCTCTAGCGATTGTTCACACAAAATACTGTCACATGCTTGATAGTTATTTCTAGTTGTTACTATAATAAGCTAGACAGAGTATAGTCTTTGTTTTATTGTGTTCATTATATATATACATATATACACATACATATATATATATATATATACATATATATATAATTATTTATCAATATTTTACTCATATATTTTAAATTATCTGATAAATAGTAACTTCCAAGATCAGCCCACGTCGCATACATAATCAATGCACCTAAGGAGCGGTTTAAATGTTAAAAATAAATAACTTTTACGTAAGAGTGAATAAAAAATTGGTGATTGTCACATAGATTCTTTATGTTTTATTATGTCTTTCTGTAATATTAGCACAATTTTACTAAAACATTAAGGAATTTAAAGAAAATGCAAAATTCAAACAATGAAACAGGAGAGGGGGTACCCGGGGATGGCCGGGTGGAGAGAGTAGTATGTGTGTTGGTGGTGGAGTAAAATAACAGTATCCAGTCCGAATGTTGAGAGGTGTGGAGCTTAACGCTTTTTACAGACATACAAGCACATGTACATACACACTGACATACATTTGAGATTTATATAATAGATTAGCCTGGGTGCCCGGCGTTTCCCTGGTGTTTAAACGTGTGTGTTGAGCAAAAAAATCTAGTAGTAGACAGGCTAGGTCACACCTGCACCACAAAGGAGGAAATAACGTGAAAAAACAACGTGGCAATTTTACCGTTGCGTCTATCGTCAAACGAGAAGTGGCGGAGATTTTAATTAAGTTTAGTCAATCGAAAATAAAGGGATGATTTTCGAACGTAGGGCAAAAATGCGACCCATCCTTGTAAGAATTTGCTACGTTGAGGGTGAAGGAAATAATGTTTAAGACAATAGTTTTATATTTGTCGTCCGAATTGTCGGGCTTCAAAACGATACCGATTTCGTAAAAATCCGTTTCCTCAGTCAAACTTTTTAGGCAGCCATACACACATGCATACATACAAACATGCATAATACTTGCATGTGATGAGAATAATGGAAATAGTATTCCGACAAAATAGAGAAATAAAAAAACAACAAACCGTAGTATGTGTTTATCAACATTTCGTCTTTATTTTATTCAGAGGAAGTCTCAAAATAAAGAAGAAATGTTGATGAACACATAATACGGTTTATTCCTTTTTATTTCTCTATACTTGCATGTATACACGGTGAGATTTATATAATAGATAATAATGTCTTTTAAATGTTGCCCATTTTCAGCTCCACGTATTTCTGCGCTTTTCAAAATATTATTCATGTCGGATTGCAGAATCTCTTGCATGCGATTTAAATTCCTTATTTCGTAACTGAATTTTCTTTAAATTATAGCAGGGTCTGGCACATGTTAACATGCAATCTGTCTATAAGAAATGTTCACCAGAAAATCTCACGTGTAGTTAAATCTGGCAAATATGCGGCTTTAGGGGAAAATGTCACATGGCCCAGTAAACAAGGGAGATCATTACCTTTCAAACGTGCTTTCATTTGTTTAATCCTGATCAATAGTCACTGTGACGTGGAATATAAACAAGGCCGCTATCCATTAATTGCTTGCTTTCGTCTAATGAATGAGTGCGCGAATGAAGTATTGACGGGAAATTCTTAAAGATAAACTAAAATGACCGAAAAATGTGCTGAAATGACTTAAATAAATAAAAATTAAATGACTTAGAATGACTTTAAAGAACTTAAGGATGAATTAAATGACCATCAGAATGACTTGAATGCTTAAAAAATAATTGGAATCCTTCAAAAATAACTCGAATGATCTGCAGAATGACTTGAATGGCTTTGAGACTGACTGGTTGTAAAGTGGGTGATCATTTTACATTAAATTAATACAGAAAAGTTATCCCCCACTTTATATCACAACTTTACAAACATAAGTACAGCATGTATTAAGAACAGATACTACACTTTGATCTTGGCCAAAAGATCACAGCATGTAGTAAGAACAGATACTACACTTGGATTTTGGCTAAAAGGCCACCAAGCAAATTATGCACAAGTCCGATTTTTAATGTGAGGAGTGAAGGGGAAATGGGGACCAACTCCCCGGTGAGTAGGGGAGCTAGAGAGTGGCAATGGGTATGAAGGGTTGCCCCTACATTTACCAGGGTCTTATATGTGGGACTGCCCCAACATATGGTATTTGCTTGCAGTATCTGCCGGAACAGATACTACACTTTAATCTTGACCAAAAGGGTATTTATTTGCACCCCCACCGACCAAATTAGGCACAAGGCCGATTTTTAATATGAGGAGTGAAGGAGAAATGGGGGCCAACTCCCCGGGAAGTAGTGGAGCTGGATAGTGACAATTGGTATGAAGGGCTGCCCCCTCATTGACCAAAATCTTATAGGTGGGGTTTGCCCCACATAGGGTTTTTGCTTACAGCATCTGCCGGAACAGATACTACATTTGATCTTTGCCAAAAGGACAAGAAAAGGGTAGTTATTTGCTACCCCACCGAGCAAATTAGGCACAAGACCGATTTTTCATGTGAGGATTGAAGGAGAAATGGGGACCAACTTCCCGGGGAGTAGGGGAGCTGGATAGTGACAATTGGTATGAAGAGTTGTTCCTACACTGACCAAGGTCTTATACGTCGAGTGTTCCCCACATATGGTCTTTGGTCGCAGTATCTGCTGGATTAGATACTACACTTTGATCCTGGTGTAAAGGCCAAGAAAAGGTATTTAGTTGCTTCCCCATCGAGCACATTAGGCACAAGACGGACTTTTAATATGAGGAGTAAAGGGGAAATGGGGACCAACTCCCCGGGGAGTAGGAGAGCTGGATAGTGACAATTGGTATGAAGGGTTGCCCCTTCATTGACCAAGGTCTTATATGTGGGGTTTCCCCCACATATGGTCTTTGCTTGCAGTATCTGCTCGACAGATACTACACTTTGAGGTATTTATTTGCTCCTTCACTGAGCAAATTAGGCACAGGGCCGATTTTTAAAGTGAGTAGTGAAGGGGAAATGGGGACCAACTCCCCGGGGAGTAGGATAATATACAATTGGTATGAAGGGTTGCCCCTACATTAACCAAGGTCTTATATGTGGGGTTGCCCCCACATATGGTCTTTGCTTGCAGTACCTGCCGGAACAGGTACTACACTTTGAGATATTAAATCTTTTATTCATGTTAAAAAAAATACAGAAAAAAAATCAACGATGAACAAAAAACTTAGGCACATGGCCAACTCAAAAGGGTGGATTTTGGGGGTCGTTGGTCATCCTTGTCACTCCAGAACTAAACAAAGTCAAAAGTTTCTCCCAGCTAGTATCTTCTTTCACCATAATGCCGCATTCACCCTTTCATATTGGGGGACGTCCTAGTAACTCCCAATTTTTAAAACATTTTTTATTGACGTATAAAAACAAAAAAGATAACAGAAACCCAGAACTGCATTGTATGTTGTTGAGTGGAAGTGCATTTCGGGCCAATCGCCAGGTCAGAGAGAACTCCGAATTGTTCAGATGACTCGAACCCGGCGCCCAGCTCCACGCGGAGCGGATCTCACTCTGCTGCACCCCAAACGCGCGCATAGCGGGTCGTCAGCGGCCCCCTTCACTAGATCCCTGTGGAGTTCCCTACGGGTAGCAGTCACAAGGTCACTGGACCTTGGTAGTCGTTTTAGCGCGGCTCGGCACTCTTTTATGTAGGCAGATTCTCCCCGCGGCCTGCGACGGCTCTCGATGGAAGGGTCGAGAACGAGGTCGGGGAAGGCGGCAGTAACCACGGGGTGCCACGGTTGGTCATCCTGCATATAGTGGCTCAGGAAGGCCAGCCTCTCAGCATCTCGATGACACTTCAAGTCCGGCATTCCCAAGCCTCCCTCACACAGACGTTGAATACAGACCTGTCTGCTCACCCAGTGTCTTCCTCTGTCCCAAAGGAGCGAGGACAAGAGTTCGACAAGAGCTTTTAGGTGTTGTGCAGGCAGGGGAAGTACGGCCAGTCGGTAAAGGATGAGAGGAAAGACGTAAGTGGCGCACGCCTCAGCTCTACCCTTTAAGGAAAGTTTCCTAGGAAGCCACGAATTGACTGCAGCCTCCACCTTTGACCGTACCTCCAACCAATTCTTGTCAAGCTGGAGACCCGGTCCGAACCACACGCCGAGGATCCGGACCGGGCCATCTGTCCAGCTGAAGGGCGCAGGGAGGTTTGCGTTGCCACTCCATGCGCCCAAGCGCAGTCCTACCGACTTGTTGCGGTTTTTCTTGGCCCCTGTAATTCTTTCGTACTGTGTGAGTGCCTCCGACACGACCGCAATGTCTCTGAAGCCCGACACGAAGATCGTGACATCATCGGCGAACGCGGATACCTTGGCAGCTGAGCCGCCAGGCAGAGCCATTCCGCGTAGGGCCGAATTTGCCTCCCCATGTCTCAGCTTGCGGAGAAGAGGCTCCAAAGCCAGGGCATAAAGCAGGGGCGACCGCGGACAACCCTGACGAACCGCCCGAGAGATAACAAAGGGTTTCGACCGCTTTCCGTTCACTTGCACGACAGCCATGGGCTGTCGATACATTATGGAGATCTACTTGCAAAAGTCCAGTTTAAAACCGGCGCCCTCTAAGACAGATGCCAGGAAACGATGGTCGACCCTATCGAAAGCTTTGGACTGATCTAAGTTTATCAGCGCGGCTTCCGTGTCGTCATCTATTCCCCCCTCTAGGATCATGCGGATCAGGTGCAAGTTGTTCTGAATCGATCTCCCCTTCACAGCGTAGTTCTGTTCCGGTTCAACCAACTCGTCGATAACAACCTGCAGCCGATTCGACAGGACCTTGGCCAAAATCTTCAACTCTGTGTTTAGCAGAGTTATGGGCCTGTAGTCGTCTAACTCTTCTCCTCCATGCCCGTCACCTTTCTTCAGCAATGTGATCACTCCCTTGATCACCTGCCCTGGGATGGATCCCTGAGCAAACCAATGGTTGAACATATCCGTCAGAAGAGGCAGAAACATGGGCGACAGCCTCAAGTACAGTTCGTATGGCAGACCATCAAGTCCTGGCGATCTGTCACAGCTGACCTGCTTCAGCGCAGTAAAGACCTCCTGCTCCGTCACCCGGCCCTCGCAACCAGCCGCTCTAGCCGCCTCGAGGCGGGGAGAGTCGGCCAAATAGTCGCTAAACTCAAGGACCGGAAGATCGGGCTGCTGCATAAAACGCTCCTCAAAATGTTCTCGAAACCCCTCGCAGATCTCCCGAGTCGATTCCAGGGTGCGTCCATTCGGATGTTTGATTTTTGCAATGTATTTGTCCGAGCCACGCCTAGAAACCTCACGGCGCACGTCTGCATCAGAATTGACTGCTTCGTTGCCTATCTTTCTAAGCCTAGCTCTAACTACTTGGCCTTCGTAACGCTCGCTAGTCTCGCGTAGAAGGTCCTGCTTAGCTAGTTCCTGACTAACCCTATCACCCTCCCCCGTAGCCTGGGCTAGTTTCTGCTCTAGCTTCTTCTTCGTCTTGGCCTTATCTAGTGCGAGGCGCTGGGCATACTTGACGGAGAAGCTTCTGATCTTGGCTTTGAGACCTAACCACCACTTACTCCCGGCAACCGCCCCCACTAGTGCCTTTTTAATCAATTCTCTTAACTGATCTTGGAAGTCTTGTATCTCCAGAAGGGAGGTGTTTAACTTCCAGTACCCCGCTAACTTAGGCCTATTTCCTAGCTTCAGCCGGGCCATAACTAATTTATGGTCCGTCTGGCCTAGCCAAGTGAACGTGGGACAAGATAAGAAGTCTACTTCGCCTCTCCTAACTACCATCCTGTCCAAATAGGTATTTGGATAGGAGGAAACACTATTGGTCCACGTCCACATCTCCCGCCCTGGATGCTCGACCCGAAACCTGTCGACCAGACCGCATCTAGCCATCATATCAGCCAGGCTGGACTCGCACCTCTCCGATCCTCTAGCTCCGCCTCCTACCTTATCTATGTCGGGGTCTAAGATGGAATTCCAATCCCCCATTAGCACTACCCGCTTCCGACAATCTACAAACGCGTCAAGCTGACTGAAGAATGAGACCCTCTCACGAGCGGTGCTGGGCGCATGAACCGCAATCACCCGAAACACAGAATCTTTTACGGCAACATCGGCCACAACCAGCCTACCCACCGCATCTCTATGGACAACGTCGACCGTCGCTGACAGGGTACGTTTAACCACCACGGAAACTCCCTTCCCCCGCGGGCTGCCATATGCTGAGAAAACCTCAAAGTCTCGGGCCAGCACCTGACAGTCCACAGAGGAAACGAAATGCGTCTCCTGAATCGCAGCAACATCCACTCCCAGGGACAAGAGGTCGTGCCGGAGGCGAGCCGCCCGGCCCGATGATCTCAAGCCCCTCGCATTCAGACTAGCCAAATTCAAAGCCATGGTACCTACCTTAAGGTGTGTTACACTCAGCTCCGAAGTAAGCCGGGGAAAGGACACCGACGTTGTGTGCAATGCTCAAGGTGGTCAGGTTCTTCATGTCCTGACCTTCTCTCACAATGCCGCCGACATCCAAAGGGTAAGTCAATTTAAGGGCCCTATAGAGTGACGGATGGACCAACACTGGGACCCTTCCCTTGCATTGTTTTGCGAGTTCCTCAAGGGAAGGGTCATTTTTCCTAATCAGTTCAATTCCCGGACCAGCCCCTTCAGCGGCTTCCAGCATTGTCCACACGTTGGTTTTGCAGGCCTCAGGAAGCCTTACGAAAGTTCTTAGCCGTGGGGCGTCCGGGAAATTAGAGGGGACATTAACGTCTTTTCCCCCTATCTGTTGGAAGTCCAGCAGAGGTTTTAAATTTTTTCTCTGCCGGTGTGGTAAGCCCATTGCCACAGACAGGGGGTCTACAAAACAAAGTTCCTCTCTCGTTTCGAGGGCGAAAGTCCCTGTTGGAGTGAGTCCGTAAGTGGGAGAATCTGAAGGGTCTCTCCCCCTCCCGGGTTCATTCTTTTCTTTCTGGGATGGCGGCTCAATTTGCATTGGTGTGGGGACGAGTGTCTGTGTGGTGTCTGGTGTTGGTGTTGGTGCGGTGTCTGGTGTTGGTGTGGTGTCTGGTGTTGGTGTTGGTGTTGGTGCGGGGTTTGTGTGTTGGTGCGTTGTCTGGTGTTTGTGTTGGTGCGGTGTCTGGTGTTGGTGTTGGTGCAGTTTCTGGTGTTGGTGCAGTGTCTGGTGTTGGTGCGGTGTCTGATGTTGGTGTTGGTGTTAGTGCGGTGTCTAGTGTTGGTGCAGTATGTGGTATGGGGGTGGAAGTGAGTTGTGTTGTTGTTAGAGGTGGTGTATGCTCACAGGGAGTGGGGGCTGCCTTTTCTTCCCCTTTCTTTTTCTTTGTTCCTCTCCCTCTCACTAGCAGATTCATCCTCAGAGGAGCAGTGTTTTCTTCGCTTGATCCCCGTCTCAATTGGTGTGGGGACCGTTGGTTGTTGCTGCTCCTCTAGTTGTTGTTTCTCCGGTCGGTGCTGTTGCTTTTCTGGTTGCTGCAGCCGTTTTTGTTGCTGCTGCTGCTGTTCTGGCTGTTGCTGCTGCTGCTGTTTTTGTTGTTGCCGCTGTTTGCGTGGCATTGGTTGTGGCATTGGCCGCGGCAGCTGATGTTGTTGCTGCGGCGTGTTCAATGGCTGGTTTGGCTGCTGCTGCTGTGTCTGCTGCCATGGCTATTGCTGCGGCTGTTGTGGAGTCTGCTGTTGTTGTTGCTGCCTCAGTTGTTGGGTTGGTTGTGGTACGGTGGCAGATGGGATTGTGGGCTTCCATTTCCGCCTCATTACCGTGATCCATTCCTCCCCTTTGGCCTCCTGCACAGTTTTGGGTTTCCTCGGTGTTGGGGTTGGTGCTCCGGTTGCAGGAGTTGTGACAGCCTGTTTGGACACTGGTGCTGTCTCAGAGGTTGGGACCGCCTTTAGTGTCACTTGAGTAGGAGTTGACCTTTGAGGGCAGCTCTTGGCCATGTGACCCTGTTTTTGGCAGAACCAGCAGTGCGGACGACGCCCCTCCACTACTGCTGTCATAGTTGCCTCCTTAAATGTCAGCTGTGCTGGTATCGCCTGGAAGCCTTCTTTCTTTAGCCTCATGGCCACAGTGTAGCTGCCCAAGTGCATGCCGGTTTTCGACCGCACTGGGGTTATTTTTTCCACCTCGCCGAACTTTGTGAAGAAGGATCACAGGATTTCTGCTGATATTTGCATAGGTACATTGAATACCTGCACCCGGGTCCTTGTCCTGCCCTGGTATTCGGGCTTTAGTTTTATTCTCCCATACTTAATTTCCTGTAGGGAGAGTCTCTCCGCATCTTCCTTGGTGGGTAGGAGGATGTCCCACATGGCGTAGCTCCTCTGGTACAGGTATAATACCGGGATGTTTAGCTTGTGTAGGAGCCCTGCCATGTCTTCCTTTTTCATCCCTAGGAGGCGGTTTTCCGGCATATCCAAGATGATGAGGGAGAGCACTCTGTCTTCGATTGCCTCCCAAGCGCCTGGCACTGGTTTAATTTCTGCCCCCTCTATGTATTGTCTGTACTTGGTCAAGTACAAGTCTCTATACTCTTGAGGGGACAGTTGCTTCTCTACAGTCTTCCCCCATGCCGACCCTCTTGTTGGTGTTGGATCTTTGGTGAGGTTGGACTGTTTTTGCTGTTCCTTGGCGGAAGGGTTGCTATTTTGAGGGGCATTTCCCTTTCCGCTTTCCTTTGGGACCGACTCTCCCTGCTCTATACTTCTTCCAGGAAATACTTCCCTTTTTGGGGAGTCGGCCTCCTGGGGAGCATTGTCCTCTTTATTGTCCTTGGGAGCTTTTGCCCCTTTTGTTTTGGGGAGGTCTAGGCTGTATGCCCCCTCGTTTTCTTGTTTTGCTCCCCTTTTGGGGCAGTAGCCCTCCTGGGGAGCACTGTCTCTCTTATCGTCCTTTGGGGCTACTGCCTCTTGATTTTTGTTGTCAGAGCGGGATGCCCTGTCCAACATTGTTTTTTCTCCCCTTTGTGGGGAGTCGCCCTCTTGGGGAGCACTGTCTCCCTTATCGTCCTTTGGGGCTACTGCCTCTTGATTTTTGTTGTCGGAACGGGATGCCCCGTCCAACATAGTTTTTTCTCCCCTTTGTGGGGAGTCGCCCTCTTGGGGAGCTGCTGGTGAGTTTTCTCCCTTCTGGGGGGCGTCCTTCGGTTTAATGTCCGGGCGGTATGCCCCGTTGCTTTTTGCTTCCCCTTTTGGGGAGTCGTCCTCTTGGGGAGCAGTTTTTCTTGTGGTAGCCCCCTGGCTGGGGGTATCGGTATTGGTGGTCCCCGGGCTGGGAGTGTCCATTTTTGAAAAAAGCTCTCTCTTCCCTGTATAATTCACCAAAATGAGTGACGTGGAGTCGGCGTCCAAAGTGGGAGCCGACTTTGGCGCCAAAAAGAAGTGGCGCCAAAGGCGGCAAGAGGGGAGATAGAACTGAGACAGGGGGTGGGAAGTTAGTGGAGGGAAGAGAGAAAGTGTTTCCGACCCTCCCTCGCGGGAAGGTCGTAAATTATCAGCTCGGATCCCCCCGTGAGGGGGGAGAGCAGAGAAAGACAGACCAAGTGGGGGTGCGGACAGAACGCTACCCAACAAGCTCGCCGGGCACGAGAATGTGTCGCCAGAACAACACTGCCTATCGCTGTGTATGTATCAGAGAACAGGTACTACACTTTGAGATATTAAATCTTTTATTCATGTTAAAAAAATACAGAAAAAAAAATCAACGATGAACAAAAAACTTAGGCACATGGCCAACTCAAAAGGGGGGATTTTGGGGGTCGTTGGTCATCCTTGTCACTCCAGAACTAAACAAAGTCAAAAGTTTCTCCCAGCTAGTATCTTCTTTCACCATAATACCGCATTCACCCTTTCATATTGGGGGACGTCCTAGTAACTCCCAATTTTTAAAACATTTTTTATTGACGTGTAAAAACAAAAAAAGATAACAATAAAATGGTAACAATAATTCATTTGTGTCGAGGGAGGGGGAAGAAAAAACAAAAGGTGATTAGTAGGACCCTCCCAACCCCGTCTAGTTGATAGACTGCCCGTTCCACTAGGTTTGTAAAAGGAACCTCGCTTCTGCGGGTCAGTCTCTAGGTGGGGATGCCCTCTAGATGGGGGTGAATGGAGAAAATAAATTTTTTTTGGGTAAGGGATGGAGGTTAGTTTGTATTTCTTTTTCTCCAAGATGGGTAAAATTTAGAGGAAGGGGTGAAAACAAAAATTGCAGGTAAGGGGGGATGGGGATCTTGGAGGCTTCCTAATCGGGGAGGGAGTGAACACACACTCAGCTAGCTGAGAGACTACTTGTTTAATTTAACTTTACAGAACTGCGCGTTCCACACCTAGGCGGGGAACACGTATTCAAATTTGGGTCCTCTTCGTACACACAGACTTGCCACATGTATCCATCTTCTGTCAAATGCCGCGCGATGCAGCCTTCTTCTATCACATCTGATCTTCACCCGTAGTTGGTGTTTAAAGAACGCGATCAGATCTTGATCAGAAAAAGACAACACCCCCCGGCAACCTTGCAGACGCGACGTCCAAATCACCATTCTCGCCACGGCCAGAATCGTAACGTAGACCATTTGTCTTTCCCGGTCCCACGGCGGCCTCACGTTGTCCACAACATTGGATACAGTAATTGGGCGAGGATGCTCAGGATCGATGCGAGCCGTCACCCCACTGACATACGACCAGTACTGGCGGAGTTCGCGGCAATCGAAGAAAGCGTGATCCGTAGTTTCCACAGCCGTTGTCCCACAACGGGGACAATCAGGCGACTCCAGAAACCCAGAACTGCATTGTATGTTGTTGAGTGGAAGTGCATTTCGGGCCAATCGCCAGGTCAGAGAGAACTCTGAATTGTTCAGATGACTCGAACCTGGCGCCCAGACACTTTGATCCCGGCCCGAAGGCCAAGAAAGGCTTAAAAAGCTAAGAACAGCATATATTAACAACATACCTCTAATATTCACAAAATAGGCCAAGCACAAAAGTGTTACGGACAGACCGACAGAGCAACGCCGGGTACCCCCGCTGATATATTATAAAATGTAAAATTAAATAAGGAATAAAACATGTTTAACCTTAGTGCAATTCGTTTATTTTTCGATACCTCTCATGAGGCAGAGTACTTTTGCTATTTAGATTAGTTTATGTAAGGTTTCCTGAAAAAAATCATACCTCAGCATAGTATAAGTTATGGCTGAGGTTGAATCTTTACGCATCGAATAACGGTATTATTTTTTAATCTTTTGTTTCATTATTTCTTTCATCTCTCTGTATATTGTGCTCTAATATTACAGTGCAAACGCCCTCATGTTGTGACAGCTGTGTAGTTTCCATCGCACTTTTAATATCTGCTTTTGTAATCCAAATGCCGGAAGCTGTCAACGATAACAAGTATGCACAGTACTTAGTATATTCCTGGAGTATGCAAGTTTAATACTAAGTATTCTAATGCGTTTTTGGTGTATACGTTACTAGAAAAATGACGCTTTCACCTCTTTAAAATCTTAGCCTAAAGTTTCTTTTGTGTCGCGAATATTAAACGCTATAACACTGACTTTCTATCATGTTTTATTGCTGGTCACACAATTTTATGTCGTTTGAATATTAATGCACGCATAATACTGAAACCTACCACGCTGCAACATTCTTAATCAATAAATATGCAGTCAAAATGTAATTGGTGAGTTACATAAAATATAACATTTACGTTTGCATTTAAAAATATAGATGTGCCGTGATTTAGTGCCACTAAATCATTAACTGCGAAGGAGACTATCGCAGTAAGATGATAAATATGCAAATTAACCATATAACCTTTTCATGATTTCAAACTATCGTTATTCCATTTTTTCCCCAAGCGAAAAAATAGTAAAAAATACTTGGTAGAAATGTAATGTCTCTTAAAATCAAATTGTTCTTGAAACCGTAAAACATCATTTCGTGATGCATTTTAAAGATATCCTGCGAGGTAACTCATTGCTTTTTAACACAATTCTATGAAGAAGAACATATTAGTTTCAGAGTTGAAGCAAAAACTATATAGAGATGGAAGTGTAAGATGTAATTCGCACAATACCCTCTACCCCTTGAGCCGTTTAAAAAGAGAATAGACTTCTGTAAATATTTCGAAAGATATCATATGCATATCACACACACCCTTATTATTAGTTTACTCTCCATTTTCAGCATATACAATTTATGAATTAGTCGGTAACATCAAGCACAAGGAAAAGCGGTTTATTCATGATTTTTGCCCATGCCATTTAAGTAACCAGAGTTACGTATCTCAAAATGACTTACTTCAAATGGAAACTATATGAACGCAGTTTTCTTACACCTGGCATTTCTGCTTTATATTATAAAGAAAACAAATACTTTAAGCTTACTGCGCAGTTTACTTAAACACACACGTTGTTAATCAAGTGTTCTAGTTAAATATGCACAAAATAACAGATAAGTAACCGAAAAAATTCAGTTTCTTGTTGTATCATTGATTTCCATATTATATTTCGTTTTTTTATTATCGAATCGTGCAACATAGGTTTACAACATTAATTTATACATAAATAAGCACACTTCAATAAATAAGACACTTTTGTCCAGATAAAAACCGTCTTTATTCAAGAGTAGTTTTTTCATGAAGCAAGCCTCTGCATTGTGTTGAATTAATTTATATAGGTAATTACCCATGTGTACAACTCCATTAATTTTTGAATGACCAATAAGCAAACAAGGATAAATTTACTCGGATGATATAGACACTAATATGATACAACCCTAAACAACTATGCTTTTCAAAACAGTATTGCCAAGTATAAAAAAATACTGAATGCTATTAAATATATGACAGGAATTAACAATAAAATAATTCCCTTGGGATAACTAACGAAATGCCTTCAATAAATTTTAGACCGCTTCTGACAGGCATTAAAAATTGTCATAACCTCCGGAAAATTCGGTATGTTATTGCTATATATATTTTTGAGATAGCTGAGTGTAGTTTAATTATATCAGGTGTAACGTAACAGCTATAGAAGGACTTGGATGGTACCCTACTAAAGCGCGATTGTCACAACTGGTGGAATTCAAAAATGCGATCTAGATGGTACGGCACTTTAGAACTATAATCTGCAATTACATCTTGTTTTAACCTTATGAATATGCCAAATAAAAAGTATGAAAGTATTCAGACAGTTTTGGACAATTTTGCATGAATTCTGCATCAGTTTGTAAGCGGCCAAAGAGATCCACGCAAAGCAATGATTTTTGACGGATGGTGGGAGGTGTAGATGTAAGGAAGTCAGAACCCCATAGTTGATTGCCAAATAAATAATTTAATGAATGAGGAATGTCATGTGCCTATAAAGATAATAAGTGTACAGTTTTATGTCAGTGTGTGAAGTGTACACATAATTATTCGGGACGATATTCATTCTAAATGAAGCATCTATTTTAGCATTTTTAAACAATTAATCTTTTCACATGATGAAGTAAAAACTTTTACACGCTTCGTATTTTCCTAATATATTAGTATATGAGATAAAACTCATGACTTGAAAAATACAAGTTAGTTCTTATCTTTATTATTTTTAATCAACCTTTACTAGACTTGAGTATCTTGTGACCATGAAATATATATATATATATATATATGAGTATGTATATCTATATATATCTATCTATCTATCTATCTATATATATATATATATATATATATATATATATATATATATATAATTATATATATTCCCGAAAGGATGAAACACTAGTGTATGTAGGTATTTAAATATTATAGTAAAAAAATAATTATATATATATATATATATATATATATATATATATATATATGATATACATTTTACGAAGTTCAAATACATTTTCTTCATGCAAGTTTAATTTGGCTCGCAAAATCAATTGGACGAATATTGCGTGACTCGACGAATTCAATTTGTCTTCATAACATTTTAGAATGAAAAAATATTACTTTAGCCAAAATAGATTTTGTATTCGGTGAATATTATTTTCCCTTTTTTTCTTACCAGAAACCCATAATATGATTATTTATTAGAATGGATAATAGATAATGCATCATGAGAAATAACTTTTATTTCAGTATCACATTACGTTTAATACGATACAGGCAGACTAAGTCTAGTGCTTATGCAAGAACGGTATTACATTTTCTTCTCAATGATCATATCTTACTTTATATTCACATATTTTATACCATCTAGCAAGCATAGATTATTATGTTACTAGGGATAATTATCAGTAAGGTTTATAAATGATAGATAGTAAAGAACCAACACATATTATTGAATATATTTACTCTCTTATCTGTAGCTTATTTATACTATATATTTCTAATAAAAACTAGTTAAAAGGCTGAAACTTTAAAATACTTATTTTATTACAATGCTGAATGCATAACTCTTACTTTTATATTGTTAAACCTTTCGTCGGTTGTAAAATCGTGTGATTTTTGTAAATAATTTGATTTTAATAAAAAACAGCGGATAAAAATGTATTTATAATTTAATTCTAATGAAATACCTCTGTATTTAAAAACATCCAGCAGCTATATCTCTCCACATATGCAACACCGGCCTATAGTATTTCATGACAAAATGCTTAAAACGTGAGACACTTTAGTGTAAATTAAGCAAAGGCCAAATAAAATCTAGAATAATAGACCTCTTGGGAAACTCTTGCAAAAGTAACGTATATAATAATAATAATAATAATAATAATAATAATAATAATAATAATAATAATAATAATAATGATGATGATACAGATAAAATAATAATAATAATGATAATAGTATTAATAATAATAATAATAAATATAAAATAATAATACATATAAAATAATAATAATAAGATAATATTAAAGATAAAATAATAATAATAGTAATAATAATAATAATAATAATAATAATAATAATAATAATAATAATAATAATAATAATAATAATAATAATAATAATAATGTGAAACAGAAGAATATATAGTTTATGTAAGAAAATTAAAGGTGTGGAAAATATAGTGATAAACCTTTAAGGAATCGTAATTATTTAGATAGTTAATAGCAATAATTACGAGAGAAATTAAAATATTTGCGTGCATTTGAAGCAAGTGGTTTCCAATCGTCCTAATCATTATTGTACTCTGCATGTTCATTCAAACTGCATCGGTTCGGCAGTGAAGCCCGACATGCCATTTTGTTCATCTTATTGTTTTCTTCTGTGCAATTTCAAAAAGCGCAACCTGTTATCGTCTCATTCCTGTTTTCAAATGACTGAGCGTTTTTTAACTTGATCGCGAGGGAGAACCTTGAAATAAGATCTCGCATCCAAATAGAAGGGCAAAGTATGAAGCATTGTTGTATACAGATCTCTTTGTTATTTTTAAGCTCTACATGTCCGACGAAACAATCTTGGCTTTCGAACCTTGGCCTATTAAGTTACATAATTGAAGGCGATAGAAGACATTAATGGAAATATTATTTATCTATACTTTGTTGGACGCTTAGTTCTTTATATCCACAGGGCAATACCAGTAAATACATGTGTGTTGTTTAGGTTTGTAGACATTTAGTTATCAAGGAACAGCTAGTGTTCAATGCCGTGCATATTTGTTGTGGCATTCGTTAGTTTTTTTTCCAAAATACAAACATACTCCGTCTGAAGAATAGCACAGGACCATCACAGTATATTTTAGTGTGTGTGTGTGTGTGTGTGTGAGCTCTTTATCCGTAGAACAAATGTAACTGTAAAGAAAGGGGAATCTACCAAGCATTACAAGTCATTACTGATAATCATAAAAAGAAACAACTATTTAGATTTAAAAACATAAATGATGAAAGGATTATAAAATTTCAAATCTAGTAAGTGAATGCACACAGTACAAAAAAACATCGATTTTAAGAGTCTTAATTTAGTCGAGTTGATGCAATCTTCAGAATAGCTTATGTTCTTATTTTTATGGCCCATTTAGATAATTTTTCATATAGAAAAAGTAAGTTTGAAAAATTAAATGTACACGAAATTGAGATGTATACAGCTGTGTCCGCGGAATAAAATAGTTTTATTAATAGATACTAAACACTATCAAAATTGTATACAGGATGTGGCAACATGAGAAATAAAAATACCAATCAGTTGACATCGTCAGCAAGATTTTTTCAAAAAGGTTACATTCTCAAAGTAAGCAGTAATGTTTTGACCGGAGATATTGAGAGAAGATTACATTTTAAATTTTTTGTAAGTATGTATGTTAGTAAATATGCAATTATATGATTAAATTGCTGCAATTAAATATGCGTGGTTATCGCGTGTATCTCATTAATTATAAGTATAATTTTTTACTAAACATATAATAGCGTACGGTTAAGAACGTAATACAGCGACTGCTATGAATAGGAGAGAATATATCCTAAAACAAAAGCATTGCACAGGTTATTCAATTTGTGTTATTTCTTATAGCCAATACATAGTTATGGAATCAATGTATATACCCTGGTAATGTGTTTCCAAAAAACATAAAACATTTTAAATAAGCAATGAATTTAAACACTTCTATTAAAAACAGTCTATATATATATATATAAAAGTGAACGTGCCTGTGTGTGTGTGTGTGTCTGTGTACATCTCCCTACGCAACAACTCTCTCAATTTTTAGTCTACAAACTCGAAATGTGATATACAGTGTTCTGTGATTTGGGAAAATGGACGTGATCGGATTTCGGCCAGACATTTCGCTGTTAAGGGGTCAAAGTTCAACGATTCGTCCTTTGAGATCTCTACCAAACTCCTCCAACAATTTGGGTCTAAACACTTGACATTTTAGATATTGGTTTCTTTGACATGGATCTAACGTAAAAACTTGATTTGACCCAAAACAATAAATATTAAGGGGCCATAATAGGGATCAAAGTTTTAAAAAAAAAATTATAGATTTCTTTTTTTCACCTTTGAGAACTCTACCAAACTCCTCCGAAATTTTTGCGTCTACACACTTGAAATTTTAGATATAGGTTTCTTGGACAAGGATCTAACTTAATAACTCGATTTCAGCTCAAAACACTAAATGTTAAGGGGTCAAAAAGAGGCCAACATTTTAAAAACTTGACCTCTGCGCTCTCTTCCAAATTACTCAGACAATTTCTGGTCTAAATATTTGAAATTTTACATAAAGGATATTCAGAAAGAAGGTAAGCTTTTTCATCGGTTTGGGTCGATAATGTGTAGTTACTCTCCCTTAGATTGTCTAGCCTTAATTTTAAAAAAAATGTCGCTTCCGGTTTGGCGGTGATCGTAACAGCATAGACGTAAGGTTTTTACCCCGTTCTTTCCCTCCTTCGAAGTACGGGTTCGAGCCTGCCTTCCTACTACCACATTATCTTTTTGCTTTTTTTGTTCAACAGACACATCCAAACACCCGGGCAACGCCGGGCTTAAATGCTAGTATATCTATAAAAGTGAAAGTGCGTGTGTGTGTGTGTGTGTACATAACCATACGCAATAACTCTGTCAATTTTTAGTCTACACTCGAAATTTTATATACAGAACACTGAGATTTGGGAAAATCGATGTGATCGGATTTCGGCCAGAAATTTTGCGATTACGGGGGCAAAGTTCAACGATTTAAATTTTGAGAACTCTACAAAACTCCGATAATTTTGAATCTAAACACTTAGAATTTTGGATATAGGTTCCATGGACACGGATGTAACTTAATACCTTGATTGGATCCAAAAACAATGAATGTTAAGGGTTAATAATAGGGACCAAAGTTTTAAAAAATTACCTTTTTTTTTTTTTTTTTTTTTTTTTTTGCTTAGCATACACCTACAAACACCCGGGCAACGCCGGATACTAATGCTAGTTTAACATATATCTCATTCCAGCACCTTAGATTTTTATTTTAGAAATTAGTCAACGTGTTGTGAACATTTGAGAAAAAATGTATACATATCGGATTTGAAAAAAATGGTTATAGTGCTTAGCAAATCTAATAATTTAACTCACGTGTTGTGTGCGATATAAAAACAAATTGTTTATATACATTAAAATGTAAAGGAAGCTGACGTCAGTAAACCTTACAGAGCATGAAAGTTATATTAATAATGGTGGATTCGTTGTTAGCAGGTATTTATTTTTTGTATAATGTTCAGGAACTGACAGTGTTATAAATAACTATATACAATAAAGTCAAAACTCATGTAGAAAAGCAAATTATGCAGAACGTATCCATAATATAATACACCACTGGCTATGATACCTTCAAAGATGTTATATAAAACATATGTTAGAAACAATAGGAGACATCATGCATCACACTGTTACCCTACCTCCTATTTTGTGCATGTTTTTTAATTTACTTTTATTTTCTCGTTGTATATCTAATCATGTATCAGTCTACATATCGACACATTTTCAGATATATCTATCCATATATATATATATATATATATATATATATATATATATATATATATATATATATATATAAGTGAGTATGTGTGTGACGATACTTCCCAACCTATATGCTGAACAAATTGTTGATCTAAATATTTGAAATCGTGGTATATACGGGGTGGAATGATATTCTCGCCCTAAAGAAAACAGCACTAGAGCTTTTCTTTGAAATTTTAATTGAAAACATCAATTCCGCTAACTTGATTATGTAGTAGAGCTTATATCTATTCAATGTGTCCGCCATGAAACGCAGACATCGCCGTTTAAGAGTTCCAGACCTGGGAGCAGGCCTTTTTCACAAGTACCGGCGGAAGCTCGGCGAAAACTGGGTAGATGGTAGAAATCAGACTGGCGTTGGTGTTGTCAGACGGCATATTGGTTTTGTTCTAGACGTATGACCAAACAAAGTAGTCAGGTCGGGGAAGGAGGGTGTCAGTGAAGAAGGAGTCGTAGTATTTTGTGAAGTCAAACCTAGAACTCCTTGAACTTGTTGGTTGGTGCCCAGTCTTCCTGCTACAATCAGGGTCTGTCAAGTGCCTGTTGATTGCACTGGGAGATCACTACACACTTCAACCTATCCAGGTATATTTTCTGTTGACTTTTAAACCGATTTCGAGATGTGATATAGCATAATGTGCCCCTAACTTGTAACCAAACCGAAGATTCAAACCGTGGCCGGAAATTTGTTTTCATGAGCCGGAGCGCATCCCTAATTTTTTTGACAATCAAGCGATGCAGTTAGACGGTGTTTACAATGGTGCTGTTTTCATAAATTGGAATTGTAGAAATCATGATTGTGAGTTTGCACGATGTTTCCCAATTGAAACAATTGCGATGTTGACGGAAAGAGTTGTTTAATACGCTGAATTGTGCAATTAAGTATTAAACCATGCTGCTTGGCATTTTCAGGGTTTGGGCAATCGTCCTGTTTCATAACATGGACCATTAGAGTACATGAGTTGTATAGCGCCGCATCACCAATCTAGCTCGTTGAATATTGTGTCACCTTCAGACTTGATAGACGGCTTCTATAGCTCTTGTGTTTGAACACAACTGACCAACAGGTATAGTGTTTACAACAAAAAAGTAAATTGGTTTTAATCAAACGGAAAATAGAATCATGTCGTCTTTTTATGGCGACAATTTTAAAGGTTGAGAGTAATATATATATATATATATATATATATATATATATATATATATATATATATATATATATATATGTAAGTCCAGTGTTTGTAAACAAGCTCATGGTTAGTGCATTGTTGCGACAGGCGGGTGTGGATAAAATACACACTCAAGGATAAATATTTTCGGCACTGATTCGTAGTCAGATGGTGAAAACTGCCGGCGGTCAATGCGACGAGTATAGGTTCGATCCCCGGGTGGGGAAAGGTTATGACGACGGAATAGGTGTCAGAGGATAATTATATTTAAAAAACTTGCCGCTCCGCATTTGGTCAAGAAGAAAATTATTCCCAACTCGCATTAAAGAAAAAAATGCTCTTCGGATGAATAAGTCAATTAATTCAAAACGTATCGCTAAAACAAATATATATATATATATATATATATATATATATATATATATATATATATATATATATCTTATCCGTTTGGAGATTAAGGCCAATACACAAACAGTCAATAGACTAGTCTACCACCCACTTAGACTCCTAGTACCTAATACCATCACTACCATAAATTGCCAATCACTAAAGGAAATTGGCCAGTTTACTTATCTACGAAGCATCATAGCATCATAGCATCTACTCCCACATGTGCGAAAGATGAGGAAAACAGGATCAGACCAGCCCGCTCCGCTTTTAGTCGCCTAAAAAGCCACATATTTAACAACCGCACACCGAAATTAAAATCATTATCTTCAAAGTAGGGTCTTCTTTATGCTAGTTACACATGGCCATTGTACAGAAGCGATGAAAAAACCTGGAACGCTTCCAGCTACACAGGTTGAGGTACATTTTGCATATCACCAGGGAGAGCCACACCACCAACTTGGAAGTTCTGGACAGGACTAAAATGATAAGCGTTGAGGCAACTATCATCCACCATCGCCTCCATTGGGAAGGCCACATCACTAAAATTGCGCCTGGAGGTTGCCGAAAAAATACTTTATCTTATCTAGTGCCGGTGAAGTAACGTTTACACAATTCAGATATCTAAATGTTTCTGCCGCCACCATTACCATCCTCCATTTCACCGCAGACTACAAAATTAATACTTGTAAAATATTGGAGCAGGGTTGTTATGTGTATAACCCATATCGGCACTCAGATGAGCCTGACGTTGATTGTGTTTGGAGTAGGTCGTTTGCCATCGAAAAGCCCTTGCTCTCAGAGGATCCTGATAGCATCATCAAGCAATTAAAAATTGTATTCTGTGAAAGGGAGCCGCATATAAGTTACGTACTACTAAAAGCGTGCCTTTTCCGGAGGAAGATTTACTGAGTTTGCATGCATGTGCATTGTGCACAGGGGATTTCGTTTCGTCCACATACACTTGAGAAACGAAATTATCCAGCCAACAAAAACTGTTATATAATATATATGTAATGATAATATCTCAACTGATTTATATCGGGTAACATTATTAAGCAGCTTTGTGGATTTATTTACGAAGCAGTTTAACAAAGCGTGGTGTGTTATTTTTCTTTAATGACTGCCATTTCCCGGCCACAAATAATTATTTTATTATTTCGGAGGATGTGTGTGTATGCCTTTATAATTATGTCACTAGTCCTAGTTGTTATTCCCTGTATGGTTTTTATTTTAAACTCAATAAAATATTGGAACACCGATAATGCAGAAGCCATGTATTCAAGCTCATATATATGAGATTTATATATGCATCATTAGTATACAAAAATTCCGAATCATTACTCCAATTAATTTAATATATTCGGTAGGTCAATAATAAAAAAAAACTCTATTACTGCTATTTTTATTATGATAGTTTCACTCATTCCCATACACACTTTTTTTGCAACTGTTCTATACCGAGATGGAAGTCATTTTAATTTAAACTATTTCTATGGACGACAATTAAATTTTCAGCACATAAATAATTCATCACATTCTGGTAATTATTGACACAATTTTATCATTTGAAATTAGTAGAAATATCCTGTTATCTCTTTCTCTATTATCGATACAAAAATATATTCTTAAGATTTATGGGGTTTTGTCACATTCACACGGGAATCTTACTATTCATTAATTACGTAATACACAAACGCAGATTGTTTTATTGCGTTCTTAAAGATATAAATATTAAAGGAGCATACAATCTATATATACTCTATTGAATACACAATTGAATACACTATATATTAAACACTATTGAGTAAGTTGTGTATTATCCACTATTGAGTAAGTTGTGTATCATACTCTATTGAGTATGTTGTGTATTATACACTATTGAGTAGGTTGTATATTATACACTATTGAGTAGGTTGTGTATTATACACTATTGAGTAGGCTGTGTATTATACTCTATTGAATACACTATACACGCTTAATATTATCGAATTTTTTAAAAGGGATTTTTATTTAACAAATCATTTGTAACTTACATAATGGACTCCAATATTATCGTCTCCATTTTTAACTGGCGATCTCGAACAGAACTTAAACGAATACACTGCAAAATATATGAAAAAATCTGTATAGCACGTGTGATTTTTTTAAACTAATAATGTAAGTTTTTCCATGTAACTAACGAAATGTATATATATATATATATATGTGTGTGTTTGTGTGTGTGTGTGTTATACTCTATAAATGGAAATAGTTCCTTTACTTATTTCATAAAAAAAAATATTCTGTTCAGTAAGTATATTTTCCATTGATTAAGTACTGATTGGTTTGAAAGTTAATACAAGTTTTCATGTTTGACTAAAATATTTCTAGACTCGATTATAATTTTGTCATGTTTATGAAATATTCTACCGAAGGGGGATTAGCTTAGGCGAGACTTTTGAATAAAACAAGTAAGGTGAAAATGCATGTACCAGTTCCATAATTTTGCAAATAATTAATAAACATCTCAAAAGTATAGAAGTGTTATTAAAAATAGAAAACATCTAAGAGGCAATCCTCAGTACTAGCAGGATTTTTCCCTTATTTGACTGACAATTTGTCCAAACTTCCACCCTGCAAGTTTTCATCGTTCATGAACAAAAATTGAATGCCAAATATTTATCATTACTTGTATATTAATGTTTTCTCCCGTGTCGCTATAAATATTTTGCGTTACCATTTTGGACTATCGGAAGGCAGATCGAGTAATTCTTGAATAAAATCATTAATAATTATGTTTGTTTTCAAATAGAAATACCGAATTTCTCGCGAATTAAATCAATTTTTCTAAATTGTAGCTTTACCAAAATAGAAGCATTTGTGTTAAAATTGACAGTCCCGCATATCGTAATATCTGAAACCACTTAGAAGCTATAAATACAAATTAATTGCAGTTTTTAAGGCGGCGAGAGCAGCATAACATGATCGCATACTCTTAGATGCAAACATAATAGCAAATTAATATTAATGAGGATTTTAATACGTGACACAAAAATAAAAGTACAGAGTAGAGAATGGACACTAAAATATGTAAAACATAATTATATGGTAAAAAGTGTGGATGGTCTGTGAATATAATGTTTTGTTACAAAATAGAAAGATGTCGCTTGCATAAAATTGTAGTTTATGCTACACGACGTATAACAAAATAAAATAAACATTAGGTATTGATATAATAAATAAACATTGGTTTAAGTTTGGCGAATTCGGAATATGTAATGACATTCAATCCTTAATACAACAGGTACATCTGTAATGTGAGTTTAGACTAGTATGGCTGAAACGATTCTATGCTCGATAGAATTCAGAATCTCTTTACAAATATACCCCAACTTGATCACATCCGTTCCTTGCATACTTTTCTAACGGATGAGTATTACGTAATATTTACAAAATAAAAAAATGACGTCTCTCTTTAATCATTATCATTCTGCGCTGCTCTTAAATAAAATAAACAAAGCTTCTAAGTAAATGTTATTCCCTCTTAAAAATATTGCAATTGGAAGACCTACGTCCATATAACAATGCTAATCATATACAATCCCAATGCTGACGCTTTATTTATCCTAATCCTGCAGTTAGTGTTTAAATTCCCTTAAACCAACTAAAATATACAATTTATAAATGAATTACAAAGACGAATGAAGGGGTACATGATACTCGAGATAAATTACTTTCAATAGTTAAAATATACATTTTAAATTTGATTTGCATTCTCCAAATATTTCACTGATTGATCCTAGTTAAATATATACGATGATATAAAACCTCCATATTTGAACAATAATTGTTAAGTGCATATCGACATTACGGAATATATATGCAAAAAGTGTTCGATGAAAATATGTGAGATTAATAAATTCATGAAACAAAGTACAACTGTTGTAATTAAATAGTATTAGAAAATTTCGAAACAATTGAAAAATCCACATCAAGTGTTTTCATTGCATTCCAATATTAAAATACGTTTTCCGAAGCGCAGTCTGCAACTATGTTTGAGATAGTGCGTGTTTATTCATAGGCGAGCAATACACGAAACATCATGTAATTTGCATTTGTTCAGTAAACAGAAAACGCGAATGGAAATTGCATTGGATAGCAACTGAGTAGTCACCGTTGTACATGGATATTTTAATAGAGCACTGTGTGATAAGCATATTTGTCCGATTCACTACCATTTTCTTAACATTCAATGAAATTAAACAATTTTGTATGTTGCACGCAGTTATTTCTGTGCAACAAATTATCAGACCTTCACTTAATTAGACCAGGCTTTATATTTCGCATTCCTATTCTTTCATAATACGCGGAATGTATAATTTGTATTAAATCATTTAAAACCTATAACTAATAGACATATATTAGCATTGGCAAAAAGATTGTGAAGAATTAACCATTTATTATAGTTTTTCTCTGGGATATAATGGTAATTTTCTTGAAACATTGCATGTCTAAAATATTATTAATCAGCAGTCAACAGCAACATTAAATAAAAAGGAATGTATGACATGATTATACTTACCCATAATATGAAATATCTGCACATGTGTTTTAAATAAAATAATTAATACACTCATGGGTTGTAAAAATAGTATTACTCCAATAAATTATTAAAAGTAATATGAATTAACTTGATGGTTCACCTTGCTCGTTGTATGGCTGATTCTGAAATCTATATATACATACTTTATTTATAAACACGCCTAGTTCCCGGGTGTTTGGACGTGTGTGTTGAGCAAAAAAAAAGTTGTAGGCAGGCAGGCTCGAACCCGGATCGCGAAGGATGAAAAGAACGTGAAAAAAACGTGACTTCATTGCTGTTGCCAAACCGGAACTGATAATGTTTAAATTAAGGCTAGTCAATCGAAAAGAGGGAATGACTTTCGAAAATATCGGCGAAAAGATGTACTCTTCCCTGTAGAAAATGCACAGTTTATAGCGAATTAATTAATGTTCTTAGCCAATTTTTAATCTTTGTCGTCGGAAACGTTGACCTTCGAGAAAACATCAATCTCCTGAAAATCCGTGACCTCTGTTGAAAGTTATAGGCATACATATACACATACATACATTTAAATAGGAAGATGAGTTTTATTATATATATTACTCAAATTGACTTACCTATATAATGGAGAATTTTGTTGTGGCGTTTATTCTCTTTCTCAGTGAAGACGTAATTACCACCACGGCTAAAGTTCGATAGGTTCTTTCCAATCTGATAACACGACGAGTTTTAATTCTCAACAAGTCTGATTCTTTAATTGTACTTAATAACTTTGCAAGTCTTAAAGACAAAAGTTCTAAAAAATCTAATTACCGAATCGTAATTGACAATTCTCTAAACATGATGACGCCTATCTAAAATAGTTCTCCTTGAATTATAATGAGATATTTTCAAAAACGACGTGGACTCTTAAAAATCCTACAATTGATCGTACAAACAATTCTCTTAAAAACGAGATAAATTCAATCGACTCTTTTTTCCTTGCTAACCACTCGGCCTGGTTTTGTTTAACCGCATCGATTGAACTCTTTTACACCGGCGCTGCAATTCGACCATATTTTAATTACGACGTTTAGTCAGCTGCAAGAAATTCGCCACGGTCTCCTGCATAATTTGTTTTTCATAACTCACCTAGTCCCCAATCATTTACACATTAATACTTTTATATTTTCAGCGCGTAAACTAACACAAAAAGGGCTTCAATTACAATTGTATTAAGATAAGGCGCATAATTAATTTAAACAAGTCTATTCAGATTTCACATAGATGCCTATCACAGAGACGTACGAGCCTACACATACACAATACGCACTCGTGTATATATATATATATATATATATATATATATATATATATATATATATATATATATATATATATATAAGTAGGATCCTTGTATCGGCGTGCCATGGTTGAAATATGCCCTCACCCCGCCTGTAAAAGAATCAATTAAACTAGTATTGTTAGTGGGAACCACTGCCGGCACAGTATAATTGTGGGTAGTACCGCCCGTGGACAAAATGACTGACACGCGGCGAAGAACCGGCGCATTTCATATATTTTATACTTTGAAGAGTTTAGCTTCCAAATAATCAAGTGCATTTTCTAATGATGTGTTCATTTAAAAAAAAACTAAATTTTATTAAAAGAAATATGTAGCGCAAATACATTTTTTTGAGAACAATATGTTCGTTTTCGTTCGTTTAATAAACGTCGGTATTTTTATTACGACAAAAACGCAAATACTTAGGAGCTAACCTCCTCAGTTTGTTATGATTAAGACGTCTAAATTTTTATTCATGTTCATTAGGAAAAACCTTAATATAAAAGTCGCAAATGTTTCGGAGCGACACTTTTCAGTTTATAAATACTAATAAAGTGCGTTGCTTTGAATCATCATGTAGGCAAATATCTGGAAGCAGTATCTGTTCAGATGCTACATGTCACAGTTTTTGTTCTCGGTCAGTTGAAATAACGCCTGATAATAAGACTGAGCCAATTTTTTTATTTTTGTTCCGATCCAGAATGCACTTTTCGTGGAGCTGGATGTTTCACACATTAAAAACCGAATTTGTATCTTACTCAACTCTTGTAGGATAGGAGGATTACTAGACACTAGTAGCGGTTGTATGATGAAATATTTAGCGTAAAAGATAGGGGCTACTTACTCTAGAGATATTGCGATTGCAATGGCGTTGCTCTCCGGATTCAATGAAGCTATTTATCATCACAAATGAATCAGTCTAAAATGGGGTTCGAAAGCTACATAAGATAGTATACATAAGGCTAGATGTATTGCATTTGTAAGTGGCGAAAACTGAAATTCCACCTGGCCAAGCTATTTTTCATTATAACGTAATTACAACTTTATAATTGTGTTCACGGTAGTATACATATTCGTTGGTTTCGATTGGACTGTGTCAAACTACACGAGAACACGACATCATCTGATAAAATACTTCTATTAATAAATTCATGGGAATACGCTTACTTCGTGAAAAACTTTAATTAAAGGTGTGTGCATTGCCTGCTTCATCAGTGGTTTGTGTTAGTCGCTTGAAAATAATTCGATATTAAATTTATTTTCTATTGAAATCCTCGTTTAATAACGTAATAACGCAGAGATTTTGTCAAGTTTCTTTTAGCACTTTTTGTTTCCAGTTGAAGTGCAATAATTGATGCTTAGAGTTAATCTAAATCCCGGATGCTTTGTTGTATTGTCTGTGTTTCCCTGAATAAAATCGAAATTAGACAACCTTCTTTCCTAATTTTGCATTCATATTTTGTCATATTTTCTGTTCTGTAAATATACATAGAAAATTATATTGCAATGGCAAGCCCACTCTTCAGCGAACGGTCCAATATAAATTAAAATAATATGTATATTTTTTAGGTACCATGGGGTTTTCATTATAAAAAAATCTATATAATTATAAAACTCAAATGATCTTTGTTGCAATATTTTGGATTCTAATGGGGTAAATATTTAATTTTATTTCGTAAAATTAAATTTTAAAAATAAAAAATGTGGCACAAGGCCGAAAAAGAAGGGATGGGGGTAATGTTGACCTAACTAACATAACGTTAACTTAACTAGATTCTTTCACCAAAATACCAAAATCACTCTGTGGACATCCTACTTAAAACCCGAAAATTGCAATTAAATATACATGATGGAGGGGTTTGGGGATAAACATCTTATTTACAATGATCGAATGAAAAATTTACAATGACAAAAAGTGGTTAGTAAAAAGAACACCCTCACTAATAATTGTGACAGATAAAAAGTTTTGTCAGTCGAAAAGCTGCAGGCCTCTCGAAAATTGACTTGTATTAAAAACACCACAAAAATGGCCTACATCACTGGTAAAACAGTCTATCCGTCACCTAATGGGGCCAGGAGTGGGAATTATTGAACCAAAAATGGGGGGGGAATTAAAAAAAAACGGGGGGTGCTGGGACAGGGAAAACTAAAAAAAGGGGGATCGGGACGATGACAACATGCATACTCTGGCTAAGTTAAAAATCGAACAAAAATACCTAACTAGCCTACACTAGGTGGTCCGATGTATGTCTACGTTAGTTCAGAACATCCAAAATTCTTAGAGCCTAAGTTGATTAAAAAATAGAACTTAAGATCAGCTCCATTCATTCCATACAGTCGCGAAACTTTCACCAACCTGTCGTTGAAATTCATAGGAGCGAGTTTCACCTTCTCCAGCTTAATTCGCATTTTCAATCGATATTTGAAAATGAAAACAAACTGGAGAGCAGTAGAGCTCTCATCTCCGTAAACCTCCTTCTGTCGCGTCGTCCAAATCACGCCTCTCATAACTGCTAGCAAACACAGAAAAACATAGCGTTCTTTTTTCTTCATAGTCGGTGCCCAGTTGCAGCACGGGGAAACCGAATCCAGCACAAAAAACCGCCCGCTCAGCATGCAAACCGTGAAGCCTTCAACTAACTCACACAACGGTAGAAATATGGCACAGTGGAAGAAAGCATGATCAAAGTCTTCCTCCCAATCTCCGCATCGGACACAATTAGGTGTCTCCGTAAAACCCGCTGCGTAAGGTATTTTGCCGACCCAGAGGGCATTTCGTATTACCAGCCAGGTGAGTGATGCCTAGTAATTATCGAAGCAGCTCGACGCAGGCGCCCAAGGCCATATTAAGCGGCGCTCCTCCTTCATGAAACCGAACTCCTCAATCTTTTCGTCTTGAACTGATCCCCTTACTAAGGCCCGATATAGCGCCATGCGAGACAACAGAGATGCTTTCTTTGACCCGTAGAAGAAATCTCAAGGCCTGCCGACACTCGCGATAGAAAGGGCACTCGTTTCGGGGCAACTTGTGTGCCTCCCCCTCAGCCGAATTCACGCTCTCCAAAGCCTGAAAGGCTTTCTTAGTGTCTTCTATCCAGAAGACACCGTTTCCCTCACTTGGTGTACACATTTGATCCAGGCATATCAGCCTAAGAGTGTGTCTACGTATTTCCACACTAGGCATACCCAGACCGCCTTCAGACGGATGCAGGTTACATACCTCTCGGGTAACCATGACTTGCTTTCCATGCCACAAGAACGTGAAAAGAGCACGCACCAGATCAGCTAGTGTGCTCTCCGGGAGAGGAAGTACTGATAGACGGTAAAGGATCAAGGGGTAGATATGAGAAGTGCACACCTCCGCCCGACCCTTCAAAGACAGATTTCTCAAGGCCCACAAATGAGATGCGACCTTGACCGCTTCCAATATATCCGACCAATTTTTCTCCAGCTGGAGACCGGGGCCAAACCAGACGCCGAGTAGCTTGCATGGCCCATCAGTCCAACCAAAGGGTCCCTGAAGGGGCATACCCCTCCAGGCACCGATACATAAGCCAATAGACTTAACGTAGTTAATTATGGCCCCTGTGACCTTGGCATACCGACTTGTTTCTATGTCGACGACTCTAATCTCGGCACTGCTCGTTACAAGCACAGTCATGTCGTCAGCATAGGTGGTATACTTAACCGGGGTAGAGCCACTCGGCAAAGTAATCCCGCGAAGGACCGGATTCACTCGAAGCTGGCGCAAATATGGCTCAAGCGCCAGCACATATAGCATTGGGGATTACGGACAACCTTGACGGATCGATCTTGTTAACATGAAGGGTTTCGACCTCACCCCATTCACTTCTACCATAGCACCGGGGCTTGCATACAAGAGGCAAATCCAAGAGCGAAACTGGGGACCAAACCCAGCCGAGCGGAGAACAGCCTCTAGGTAACGATGGTCTACTCTGTCGAATGCTTTGGACTGATCTAAATTGATCAGCGCGGCTTCTGTGTCGACTTTTGCTACGATCAAGCGTGTCGTGTGCAAATTATCTTGAATCGTCCGGTCCTTAACAGAACAAGTCTGTTCGGGACTTATTAGACGGTGTAAGACAATCTGCAGACGATTTGCTAAGATCTTGGCCAAAATCTTTAACTCTGTGTTTACCATCGTTTAGGGCAGGAAATTACCTATCCTATCCCCTCCATTTTTATCTTTGCGTAACAATTTAATGATCCCCCTGGTAAAATACTGAGGTATGCACCCGTTTCTAAACCAGGAGTTAACGGTACGGTCAGCAACAGGAATAAAAATGGGCGACAGACTCAAATACACCTCATAGGGCAGACCATCAATCCCAGGGGTCCTGTATAGCCCGACCTGTTTCAAGGCCTCAATGACTCCTTCCTCTTTTATGCTACCTTCACACCTAGCTGTTTCAGTCTCGTCCAGGCAAGAAAAGTCGGCTAAATAGGTGTCAAACAGTTCAATAGTCAGACCGGGCTCCTTGGTAAAAAGTTCCTGGAAATGAGTTCGAAAACCCTCCAAGATTCTGTCGTTTGAAGTTACGGTTCGTCCGTCCGGCAATGTGACACTGGCGACGTGTCGATCTGCAGAACGTCGAAACTCCTCCGCACGCAGTCACGCGGCCATATTTGTTGCCTCGTTTGGCGCTCTTTTTAGTCTAGCCCTAGCTAATAATCCCTAGTCCTCCCTGTTATCCAAGGAGTCCAGTTCAGACTTAACTATAGTATAGCTAGCACTATCCCCCTCCTCCACCGCCCTTCCATCTTCTAGTGCCGCTTTCGCTGCTCTAGAACTGTGGTTTAGCCGGCGACTAAAATCAGCAGCGAAGGACCTAATGACTTATTTTTAAGGTTGCCCCACCACTTATTCCCGTTGATATCCCCCGTCAATTCCCTCTGTATTGTTAGTAGAAGCTGTTCCCGGAAGTCCTTCACATCGAACAACGACGTGTTGAACTTCCAGTAACTAGCCATCCTAGGTTTAACACTATCTAAGTTTACTCGAACCCGGACAAGACTATGATCCGAATACACTACGCTATGAAAACTTGGACAGTCTATAAGCCCTAGGTCGAATCTCCTAACTAAGAACCGATCGATGTAACTCGAAAGTTGCACCGGATCGGAGCCGCGGCTACCTGTCCAAGTCCATGCTAAATCCTCGGGGGTTTCGTTCCGAAATTTATCGACAAGATCAAACTTGTCGACAAAGTCTCGAAACGCTTTAGCATCCCGGTTCTGATTAGTATCCTCTGTGGTATAAACCCCGGCATCTAACTCGGGATCCCGGACCGCGTTCCAGTCTCCCGCTTAAACTAAACGGCGAGACGAATTCATGATAGGCTCGATTCGCCGAAAAAAGGAAACTAGCTCAGTACGGTTATTGGGCGCATAAACCCCAATCAAACGAAACGCCACATCCTTTATGGTAACATCCAAAATGAGCAATCTTCCCTCATGATCTGCATAAATAGGGTCACACGATGCATCAAGAGTGCGCTTAACTAGCCAGGTAACCCCCTTGTATGGGTATCATAATGTGCTGAGTAGAGCTGAAAGTCTCTAAGGAGCACATCCTGATAGTCAATTGGAATAAAGTGAGTCTCCTGTAGACAACATATATCCACACCAAGGCGTTGAAGGTCGCAGGCAACTCGAAGTTTTCGAGAGGCGCCCCTCAACTTTCGGACATTCAACGTAGCTAATCTTAAGGAAGCCATCTTGATCTACTTAGGGTTGGGAATCCGGAACAAACATAGACGGTGTCAAGACACCGACAGCTGTCCCCATGGATCCTGTGGTCATCTCAGTAGTGATTGACCCGTCAGGGGACAGACCGCCCATGTCAAGAGGAAAAGTTAGTTTAATCGCCCTATATAGAGATGGGTGCATCTTTAAAGGACCCGCCCAAAACATGATTTTTTTTATTTTTGCTATTTCTCTGTCGTTGAAAAAAGCGACAGGAGGATAGAGGTTGAAGGCGCTATTCGCCTCTTCCATCATTTTCCAAACCCCATTTGCTTCCCTTTTAGGTCTAACTACTGTTAAAATCCTATTGGCTTTAAGGAAGTTTTCGGGGTTTGAGGTATCTTTCTTTTGCACTAATTTAAAAGCCAATAGGTTTTTGTAGTCCTTGGACTTGTGGGTTTTCATTATCAGTTCTCTCTCTGGAGTTATTTGGCATACAACGTTGCCAGAAAAAAAGGGGGTTTTCTTTCCGAGATTTGGATTCAATGGATGGGCTTCTTTGCCTCTTTTTGTCAGAAGGGTGGGAGGGGGCATGCCAGTTTCATGGGTGAAGGGGGAGGAGTGTTCTGGGCTGTATTGGCAGGGGTGGAAAAAGTGGAGGGCCTTGGACTTCTTTTTTTCTGAGGGGCGCCTAATGAAGTCATTTTTCCCTGGTAGGGTGTGAGGTGTTAACTGGGGCTGGGAATTTTTTGGGGGGAACGTTTTTCCTTCGCATCGGGGTTGGGCTTTTCGGGAAAGAGGGACTCGGGGAAGGGGACAGATTTACCTGCTTCACGCTTCTCATCAAGTGAGTCCTTAAGTTTTAGTAACTCCTCATATTTGTTTCCTCCCGGATTTCTGCTTGTCCTGATTTCTAGCTTTTCCTCTTTAGTGAGCGACTTTGCGTATGTTTTGGGAGCTGCTTTTTTGGATGGCACAATCTTCCACTCTCCTTTTTTTCTGGAGATGCTGCTTCAGAGTTGAACGTTTTTTCAAACTCCTCCGGTGATATCTTTGTAGGCGTTTCCTCTTCTTGTTCAGGAACATATATCTTGGATCCAATCGGTGGGGCCGACTCTAGATGTTCAAGAACTCGATTTTTAGGGTTTCTGGGGGTGAGTTGTTTTTTGGGGCACGTGTATGTTAAGTGCCCCACTTCACCGCAAATCCAGCATGCTAGTCGTCTTCCTGCCACTATGATTGGTAGTTTTTCCGCCTCTGCTTCCATATAGTACGGTATTTTGTGATACGTTTCTTTATCTAATAAAATATCGAAGGGCCACCCGCCGTTATAATGATCAACTTGTACTCCGGTAATATCTCCAAATTGGAGGAGGTATGCGGCTAAATATTCCCCTGGGACTACCCCAGGAACTAAAAAAATAGAGATAGTAGTCCTCCTGCGCCCTAGATATTCCATTCTAAGAATGAAATCGTTAGTTATGATTTCATTCTGTGACAATTTACAACAGTCATCTTCATTTTTGAACAGGGCTGCCCAGGTATTGTATCCACGCGCGTTAGTAATGCGCTCCGCTCTCATACCATTTGTTGCAATGAGTTTGGTCACTGTGCCCTTTGTTGATCGGATGAGTTTCTTTGTTTTTCGGTCAATTACAAAGAGAGAAATTGTTCTCTTTGCGAACTCTTGCAAGCTTGCTTGCTCCACACTTATCCCCGTCTCGGTTACGAATTCGATATATTTCTTGGCTTTGGTCAGAAAAGATTCCAGGTCGATTTTGACAGCAGGTGGCTTTTTCCATCCTTCGTGTTCGGAGACGGATGTCTCCTTAACAGGAACCGGCGGCACACAGCTGGCAGATGCCATGGCCGTCGGAAAAAAAGAGCGTCCAAAATGCCGGTGCTAGTAACTAGCGTCGGGGGAAGAGAAGGAAAAGGAATCACAAATTTAACAAAGCAGCAATAACAATAATAATAACACTAATAAAAGCAAGAAATGTATAACAATAGGCGCAGCAAACAGACGTATACGACCAAAACAGGATTCTAATGGGGTAGTTATTTAAATGCTGCCCACCTCAGCATTATTTGGCACATAGCCTTGAAAGTGGGAACCCCGCAGTATCCCCTAAGGAAGGGGCACTCCCGCAATTTTAAAAATTGCCTGAGAAACCCCGTCGGCATTCCCCGGTCGGGGCGCCTTACGCAGCAAGCAATGAACTTGCCCCACATGAAAGCCCGGTGGCAAGGCCTGAGAGGGTGGACCTCCTAGGTATTACCCAGGCGGTGTATCTCAATCCAACAGGTGCTGGGCCAGTTCCCGGCCCTTCCTCGTTTCCGCTGAGTGTCAAGTGACGAATACTTGACATTTAATACCCTGTCTCCTTGCAGCCGAAGCCGCGAGGTGACACATCCCATCATAAAGGAATTATAATGGGGTATATATATACATAATGCGGCCCACCTCAGCATTATTTGGCACAAACCTGGAAAGTTGGAACCGCGCAGGCGCCCCTAAAGGAGGGGCACTCCTGCAATTTAAAAATTGCCTGAGTAACCCCATCGGCATTATCCCAGTCGGGGAGCCTCAGGCAGCAAGCAATAAACTTGCCCCACCGGGAAGCCCGGTGGAACGGCCTGGAAGGGTGGACCTCCTAGGTATTACCCAGGCGGCGTACCTCAGTGCAACAGGTGCTGGGCCGGTTTCCGGCCCCTCACTCCTTGGGCGGAGTGTCATGTGACGAATACTTGACATGTACTACTCTGTCTCCCTGCAGCCGAAGCCGCTAGGAGACGCATCCCATCATAAAAGAATTATAATGGGGTATATATTTAAATCCTGCCCACATCAACATTATGTGGCACAAGGCCGGAAAGTGAGAACCACGCAGGCTCCCCTAAGGAAGGGGCACTCCTGAAATGTTAAAAAATTTTCTGAGTAACCCTGTCGGCATTCCCCGGTCGGGGCGCATCAGGCAGCAAGCAATAAACTTGCCCCAACGGAAAGCCCGGTGACAAAGCCTGGGAGGGTGGAAACCCTAGGTATTACCCAAGCGGTGTCTCTCAATCCAACAGGTGCTGGGCCGGTTCCCGGCCCCTCACTTGTTGGGCTGAGTGTCAAGTGACGAATCCTTGACATGTACTACACTGTCTCCCTGCAGCCGAAGCCGCTAGGAGACACATCTCATCATAAAGGAATTATAATGGGGTATGATCTCATACAGTCGAACGATTCTATTTATAAACGATGCTGCTAAGAACTGACGAATCAAATAAATTCACGTTCTGCTACCAATTAATCAGAAACCAGCATTGCTTCACAAATATGAAACCTTTTCTGGAGCAATTTCACATGTTCTTTTCCCGGTTTTGACATCGTAAGAATATTTTGTTCTGTGGAACTCTCTACTACAAACAAGTCACCTCCCAGGACTTGTGTGTAACAGCGAACCATCTGAAACTGTTCTGAAAGTCAAAATGGCTTACCCTTCTAGAGGTTATGCGCCCAGCGTGCGTCTTTATTTCGATGGATCCGAATCAAAATTCTAACTTTGTCAAGTTAAATTTCTGGGATATCTACGAATCCATAAGCTTCACAAAGTACTACAAACACAACCTGAAAACAGAGACGACCCCGACTTCATGGAAAAGAACGCAACTGTCTTTGCGGAATTCATACAGTGTTTAGATGACCGAAGTCTATCACTGGTAATGAGAGAAGCTCTGGACGACGGCTACAAAGCATTAAACATATTGAGAGAGCATTATTTATCGAAAGGAAAACCCAAAACTATTTATTTCTACACTGAACTGACCTCTCTAAAACGAATGGAAGCCGAAACTATTACTGATTATATTATAAGAGCCGAGACAACTGCAAATTCTTTAAAAATGTCTGGTGAAGTTATAAGTGACAGTCTGTTAATTTCCATGGTCCTTAAGCAATTACCGAGTGATTTCAAGCCATTTACCACCGTGATAACCCAGAAAGAAACACCCATGACTTTTAGCCAATTCAAGGTAGCACTCAGAATTTACGAAGGAACTGAAAAAATGATCACAGAAAAAAAACGAATCCACAAATATCATCAAATTTAAAAATACACACATAAAAACACCAACATCGAATTATACCCATGCCAGAAATAAAAAATGCAATCTTGCCAAAAGCAGGTTTTTTCCTAAGAAATGTACAAAAATTATTTGTTATAATTGTGGACAACCTAATCACAAGAGTTTCCAATGAAGATACAGGACTCAAAATGGCGACTACATTAAAAATATAGAGAGCTCTGTTAGCGAACATACATTTTTATTTTCGTGTACATTTGATGCGTTAACAATCAATAATACTTTTCTAGTCGATTGTGGGGCCACGGCACATATGATTACAAAGGAATCTGATTTTATCAATTTTGATCCCAACTTTAAGCCACAAAATCATTTTGTAGAACTAGCTGACGGGAGCCGAGTCAATGATATCGTTTTGAAAAGAGGCAATGCGAAAATCTCGCTTAAGAACGATAAAGGTGTGCTGTGTTTCTGTATTCTAGAAAACGCTCTTCTAATCCCAAAATGTAAACAAAATATATTTTCTTTACAAGCTGCCACAAAACAAGGTGCAAATATAAAATTTAGGCCCAATAAATCAAAACTGGTATACCCGAATGGAACTGTATTCGACATTAAAGAAAATGGAATACTATATTATTTAAATATCGTAGTCCCATCAAAAACCGCCTGCCATGATCTACAGACATGGCATAAAATTCTTGGACACTGCAATATTCCTGATATCCAAAAGTTGCCGACTGTAGTTGATGGAATGCAAATAACAACATCAAAAACCTTCAACTGCGACGTCTGTACGCAAGGGAAAATGACAAACTATCAAAACAAGATACCAGACAAAAAGGCCAAAACAAAAAAATCCTATCAATGGTGCATTGTGACTTTAACGGCCCCGTAGAACAGATGGCCAGAGAGCATTATAGATAGGAGTTGAATTTCGTAGATGACCATTCAGGTTTAATAATGGTTTACTTTTTAAAGAACACATCTGATACCCTGCTCGCAACTAAGAAATATCTGGGCGACATGGCCCCCTACGGTGAAATCAAGTGTATTCGCCTTGACAACGGTACGGAATTTACCAATAAAGATTTTGAACATTTACTAATTAACCATCATATCAGGCATGAAACATCAGCTCCTAGATCGCCACACCAAAACGGGACTGCTGAACGTGCGTGGCGGACACTTTTGAAAATGGCAAGATGCCTACTCATTGAATCAACACTCCCTAAAACCCTCTGGACGTATGCACTTATGGCGGCATCCTATATACGCAACAGGTGCTTTAACAAAACACTATTTAAAACTCCATATGAATCTTTCTGCGGTAAAAAAACAACAACAAATTTAAGCAGAGTGCATTTATTTGGTTCAACTTGCTTCGCATATATAGAGAAAAAGAGTAAATTGAATATTAAAGCTGACAGAGGTATATTTTCTTGGATACGATAAAAACAATCCAGCCAATTTAATATGTTTTTCCCGAAAAACATAAAATAAAAAGTATCCGGTGTGTAAAATTCACAGACGCATTTAATTGTAAAGACGAAACCCCGTCATATGAAGAGGATGGAATTATATTACCTCAAATAATTAAAAGAAACGAAAGCAATAAAAATGACGGAGACGAGAGTGTCCAAGATGATGATGATGATGATGATGATGATGATGATGATAAAGTCGAGAGATATCCCAAAAGAAATAGAAGACTACTCGATTTTTTTTGTGGTCGACGATATAAAGGATTATCAAATCAGACTATTGCTGTTCAATGGTAAATGCGCCAAAAAGCTTCAACGAAGCAATTAATTCAGAACATTGTGATGAATGGAAAATTGCCATGAAAAAAGAAATAGATGTCTTAACCGAAAATTATACCTATACGGTAGTGCCTCTCTCAAGAGATAATCATGTTATTTCTACCAGATGGGTCTTTACAAGAAAGAGTACAGCATCATGCGTAGAACAGTACAAAGCAAGATTTGTTGCTAGGGGGTGCTCTCAGATTTACGATAAAGAATACTTTTCTACGTTTTCACCGACCACAAACCTAACGACAATCAGTTTTACTGCCAGTCGCATCACAATATGACCTAAACATCCATCAAATGGACGTAAAAATGCTTATTTCAATGCCCAAATAGACTGTGAAATTTATATTACGTCTCCAGAGGGATTCATAATGAAAAATAAAAATAGCATGTGGCGACTTAACAAGTCATTATATGGTCTAAAGCAGAGTGCTCAGTGTTGGAACACAGTATCCCATGATTCTATTATTAAACAACAATTTAGACAATGCGCTGTAGACCTCTGTTTATATACCCAACACAACGACGATAAACTACTGATTTTGGTTTTGTGGGTCGATGATATTTTAATCGCAACAAATTGTGACATAATGTTAACTGATGTAAAGAACAAATTAAGTAAAACATCCTGGTTTCTGGGGATATAATTTACTCAAAGCAAAGGACTTGTAACAATGACTCAATCGAGATACATCGACAAACTACTATCACAATTTGGTATGGGAGAGTGCAAGACACGCTCTACACCGGTCGAAAATGATATTAATAAAAATATACACGGATAAAGCTACAACGTTTTTTCTCAAAACTTGTTGGTGAATTCGACTGAATATTTTTTCTTTCACTGCCCTGTATGTATATAGATTTCTATATATTAAAAATACAGACCAGCGAAATTGCACTTACGAGAAGGCTCTTATTTTCTGCATGAATATCAGCGGAAACCCCTAGGGGTAATGCTCAGATATATAAAAAATAGTCCTGGACAAGACGTTAAACTTTATCCATTTTATTTGTATTAACACTTAAACCTACTAATACTTTTGCTTAGAGAAAAAACACATCTTTGTAATTTTCGTTTTTGACATCTGAACACAATTACAAATGACGGCTTTTTTAATGCTACCATTCTAAGATCAAAATGATTTCTAATTTTTGTTATGTCTAAGTAAATATAAAAATATATATTTATTTTCGAGCAGAACAAACACAAGGGACTCCCCCATTATTAAAAAAAATAGGGAGGATGTTGCAATATTTTGGATTCTAATGGGGAATGATCCCACACAGTCGGACGATTTTATTTATAAACGATGCTGCTGAGAACTGACGAATCAAATAAATTCACGTTCTGCTACCAACCAATCAGAAACCAGAATTGCTTCATAAAAATTAAACCTTTTCTGGAGCAATTTCACGTGTTCTTTTCCCGGGTTTCGACTCCGTAAGAATATTTTGTTCTGTGGAACTTTCTACTACAAACAAGTCACCTCCCAGGACTTGTGTGTAACAGCGAACCATCTGAAACTGTTCTGAAATTCAAAATGGCTTACACTTCTAGCGTAACGAGTGTTGTAACCACATATCAGGTTTCCTACTTCCGCTTGCGCATGCGCCCATAAGCAAAGAATCGACTCGACAATAAAACGTATTGTTTTACGTTTTAAGCGTCAAAATTGCTTTTGTTTTCGTGTTTAAATATATAAAAATTTGAACTCAACTTTAAGTATTATGTATCTGTGCAGTACACATTTACCTATAATTATGGTCAAACGAATTATAATTCAAATGATGTAAGTTTTTTTTTTAACATAGACAATTATAAACAGAACGAATCATAGGAATCTATTTATATTCTTTTTTGTGAGTATATACTCTCATAGAAATGTTCCTGTTATATCATAAAAATCTGTTTTTCTTTACGTCACAAATGTCACGCTCATACATTAATTCTTAAGCTAATATACAATACTGAACTAACGGGTCACGTGTAGTCTAGTAAATACATAAATATGTTAATAATTTATAAATCAATATATTGCTCATGACTGGCATTCTCAGGATATATATGAATGCTCTAAACCAAAAATATTAACTTTGGAAGACAAGGTTAGAAGATGTGTATGCTAGTGATTGATTCGTATTTGACATTCACAAAGGTAATGTTATTACATAAAAATGCTATACAGACCGGCTCAACTATATGATGCATCGGAGCTTTTTTAAGCTGTGTAAATACTATCGAGATAGCATTACTGGTGCGGGATATGTTAAGCTCTAAAAGCAAGGGAATTTTGAATGTAACCTGATGCGATCTGACGAAATGATTAATGCTCAGCAATATACTGGAACGACTATAACATGTGTACACCACGTCTACTTCTTGTCTTCATTGCAAGAAAAGCAGATAACGTGAAAGTCTTATAAAATGGTCGCTGTTTCTATTGTGATCTAGATATGCTCTTTATATTAATATCTATTTTCATTCAGTTCAAGGATAACAACATACAGAGATGAATCTAACATATAAACGGATAGACAGTACCGATATTTGATCCGACACGGATGAATGTAAAACTGTATGTCATATGTACCATTTTATCTGAGATGTGGTTTTAGAATCGGTAGCCGCAAAGATTTATCGAGTCATAGCTTTATGAGGAGGGAATAGAAGTTGCAAACTACAAATTAGTTAATTAAATCACTTAATAAATTAATTTTGTAAAATCAAATAATTATCTCAACGTACTTGTTCGCATGAATGATATTCCACACAATTCAAAAATGTTTCCTTAAGAAAATTCGATGCCGCTTTTGTAAAACAGATTATTTGGTATTTTTCATAAAGATAAGTTGTTTCAGTCATTTAACGAAAATATATGTTGAGATTGTTTTATCAATTTCAGCGTAACAACACACTATTTTGGGATATTTGAGCATATATCATTGGATCCACAGTAGAAGAATCGAGTGTCATCTTTGTGATGCCCGGTAAGTTTAGCCTTGACAACCTACCTGGGCTAAGTAGGCATTGTCTCCGTATACTGTTTTTATACTATTTTTAAAGAATATAGAACATCAATATTATATTTATATAATACCTTTTTTGCATTTTGTAAAAGTAATAAAAAATACGCCGTCAAACGTAGTAAAATGATTATAGAAATAATAGAATATAACGTGTTACAAATCGACAGCAAAACTTGCTACACTGTAGAAATTATACTAAGTATAATGTATGCACAAATATAGTTTTTTTTCTGTAGTTGTTCTACACATGAAAATAAGGTTCTGACGAAATTCCGCAACAAAGAAAAAATAAATGAATGAACAGAATTCATAGAGATGCAAAGACAACATCAAGGATACATTAGGTGAGAAGAAGAGAAAAAGGAAGTATGGAAGATATAATTATGATAACTTCTGAATAAATGTAATTGCTATATTCGCAACCAGCACTAACAAACAGCAAGTCACATCAGAAAACCATTAAAATATACGGATTGTGTCTGGTTTATTTAACATCTATTCTAGAAAAAATATTAGCTTGATCGAAATCATTCAGTTGTGGGAATTTATAAATAATTAAAATATTTTCATGGGATTGCCAATTAAATATAATTTACCCCTTGAGGAGAATGCATATGTTCAATATTTTAGAAAATATAAAAAATATACAAATATAATAAAGACTGTTTCTGTTGTGTGTAAATATTTAGAGTTACAAATATTCTTGAGAACGTCCAAAATGTAAGGAGGCGCTAGGTTTCTTACAGGTTCTCATTATCATTTTCACAGTATTGTAATACTTATCTTACATGCATTCAATACATAATATGTCTGTTCATTTTCACCATTTCCGGCTTGACATCCTAAGATGATATATATATATATATATATATATATATATATATATATATATATATATATATATATATATAAACTGGTCCCAACTCTAATCAGGCCCTGTATTTTAGTGTTATATCCGAATGAAATGAAACTTTGGTCATAACTGGTTTATTTTATTCAAAACGTCACATCAAAACACTAGGATCTCTAGTCTTTTGTTATCCGTTGGATGCCCTCTGTTTTTTTGGCTCACCCTGTAAATATACTTTGGAACAAAACTTAGTCTGCTTAAAACTAAGGTGTTTATTATTCTATTATTAAATTTTATTACACAGGATTGCGAATAGGCATTGCGACTTATAATATGCACTTAATAAATGAAACATAAACACATAGTTTAATAGCATTTATTATTATAATGATAAAAAATAAACATAGATCACATTATTGTAATTGACATGTTTTTCTGCCAATATCCCCTCAATAATTATTTTATACTCATGTACTGTGCCTGAGCTGCTTTACACTAGCTTTAAACATAAATATATAAAACTATCTTCCTCTATTAAAACATATACACAACAATCCAGAGACTAAGAAATCTAAAGATTGGTTCCTCCCAGAATGCATTACTAATTACATCAGCTCAATAAATCTTTTGAGTCAGTTTACAACTCTTTATTCATGTGGAATCTTCTCTATCAACAATAATAATCTTCCGACTCAAGTTGTATAGCTTATACTTATAATAGCTTAAATCTATATATGGCGCGTTGTCTTTTCGATCAATAATCATATTTCATCTCACATATAAATTTGAAAAAACAAAAACAAATAATATTAATTACCGAACCTGTATTAACTACACTATTTAGTATTATCGCCAATGAATATAATGTTCTGGGGTAAAACGGTCTATTTAAAAAATCTAAATCGTATTATGTCGGCATACATTTATCCTCCTCTGAAAATTAAATCATGAACTTACAAAACGAAGTTAATTCTCATTGCAAACGTTTTAAAAAAAATCAAATTGAGCCACTTCCTGGCATTAACACCTCATTGTGTCTATATATTTCTAGGTTTAATATTGTTTGTGTATATACGTATGTATACACATTATTTATATATTTAGTATATGTATAAGTTTATATGTATGTATTCGCGTGTATGTAGGAATGTATTATATAATATAATGATTGTATACTTTTAGTGTGTTATATATTTATACGCTAAAAATGTTTTTGTTTGTTGCTCGATGAATGGACAGAATAGAATAATTGGATTAAGACAACGTTTTGGATACAAAGATTGTATTCTTTAAGTTAGGTTTCGAATAATATATATATATATATATATATATATATATATATATCAAAGATCTTAATAATCTTTTTCCAATAAGTATACCTCTATAATAGGTGAAGTATACATAATCTTAGACTGAAAACAATGAACCTGTCTGTACCAGGTGCAACAGGAAAAGCTAAGTCTTAATAAGTAGTTTATACATTTACGCCAAATGCGTTAAAATTTACAAATTCATTTATTGAATTCATATCAAAGGATTTCTAAAACTGTTCGCTGATGCATTTAAATATTTACCAATACTGACTGAGTGGTAAGGAAACATACTACCAACAAAATGACAATTAGGCAAAATTCCAATAGTGCAAAATAAACAAATTCAAAAGATAAAAAAAATACTTGTTATGCTCTACTTTAGATTAAATTATAACAATGCATATTGTTATTTGTCTAGATAAACGTTGTATTCAACATAGAAACATCTTTCAGAAGTGCGTATATAAACACAATTTTCCAAAAGTTTCAATTATTTCTTCGGTTTTATACGCAAGTAAAATAGATTTACATAAAGTTTTATATTACTATGATCAAAATCGTACTTTTACTAATTGATTAACACAATACATATTTATAATCCGAAACTGAAAAGCAGGTTATAAAATATATGAATCAAAACGTTTTGAAATCGCAGATTTTACTCAGATTTTTCTGATGCCGATACGATATACCTAATGTTTAATTCTTCTATTTTGAATCTGGTCTTTAAACTAGAACGAATTTCTTTAAGGATGTTCTTACATAAGAATCCTCCCTAGATGTTCGTGTCAGAGCATATTACCAGCGTGGTTTCACTATATTCCCCTAATACAATAGTAGGTGTGTTACTTATACAAGTTTTAATGTTTTTATTTTCTAATTAAATGGTTCTTTACTTCGCAGTATATTTTTCCTATTATATGCATTATATCTGCTATTCACATTATCTCCATATCTCCATTCCTATTTTACATATATTGTAACTTTTGTGGCATTTCATTTTCTTTTCAGCTCTTTTATTAAGTGATCCATAATTTTTAAGAGATCGATGTTATTTTCCATTCATGCATTTTTTATTTATCATCCGATTAACATATGCTCATTTTTCTAAATATATATACATAGTATTTTATTTTCTTATCTTTATATTTTAAACGAAACCTATTTTTTAATTGCTGCTGTTAATATTAATATCCTGGTTCTTAAGCATATTCTATTTAGTTTGAGATAAAAAATATCATTTGTTTGGTTTAATATACACACACACCCACACCCACACCCACACACACACATATATATATATATGTATTATAACGAAAATTTAGTTGAACGTACACCATTTGAAATCAAATTTTTAAATTCCGCAAGAACCGCCCTGTCAACCTTACAGATAAAAGAAGCCTGCCCACGGAATAACTAAACTAATGCGTTTTACAGCTTGCAGCAGGCCCTGTCGATGGGGCATTAGAATACGCCGACTGCCCCCCCTGCAGAGGGTAAAAGTCTCCAAATGCGGGTCCTGAATATGACCTTAAATTATATCCAGTGGTGAGGCCCCAGCGTGTGGGCTTTGGGGAGTGTGCATTCATCCTTTAATAACCAGTGCTCCCAGGTCCAATCTGACCCGGAGTGGTAGTACCTGTTAGGGTCCCAACTCTGGGTTTAATATAAACCAACGTGAAAACAACAAATATATTTTATTAAAAAATTGTTTCTTCAAAATCTTTGGATTCGGCATTAAATAACCCGGAAATGGTTGATATGCCGTAAAACAAAAATAAGCAACCAACCAACAGCTTGCAACATCATATGTAAATAAGCAAAGTTTGCTACTAATACTACTGCTACACACACACTGTCAGTACTTCTAGTATTTATAATTATTAGTATTATTCAATCAGTGTGGGCAATATAATTATTATTCTTGTTTTTTTATTATTTTTATCATTATTATTTAATCTAAATTTTAGGCAATCATCTTCGTTAGATTACTACGAAACTCATCCCATGTTAACTAACCCAGACCCCCCCCCCCAGAACATTTATTTTCCCGGAATATAGTTTTTTTTTTTTTTTTCTCGCTTGACCTCCTTGGTGTTCAGCAGTTTCCTTCTAGCTGAGTTTCACTTAATTCGTTCGAAGTGCGTTTGCGTATCTGGTTAATGTGCTTCGTATGCGTGGAATGTGATCCTCCTATCAGGTAGACCACACGGCCGATCTTGTTCTTGATTGTTTCCTGTACCAAACAGGTAGTTATTATCTTTATGCATCTGGAAGAACATTCTTCTCCCTGCACCTAATTCCTCTTGGGAACAGTTGTCTTTGCGAGTTTTACATGTTTTGGCAATAGTTTTTCAAAGACTGCCCGTATTTATTTCGCGAACATCATTCTGGGATAGTGTATTTTGGGGGGCATAATGCGGTACACATGGAGAAATTGTTGCGACACTATATCGGATAGAGTGTCTATTGTCTTCTTAAAGCCCTATTCAAGGTGCCCACAAACATTTCGGTCGGTCCGTTTGACCTGAGTGGTAGGTCGGAGTTATAATATGGCCTACTTGGAAAGCATCTATGAACTCTTAAAAGTCCTCGGGTGTATGCTGAGTGCCGTTATCTTACACTAAACATTCGACCAATCCGAACCGTGCGAATAAGTCATGAAAAGTGTTTATACTAAAGTCTGAAGTTTGGCTTTTGCACTTATAGACTTCAGACATATCAGAGAAACTCTCTACTACTTTGAGATAGTTCTGACCATAAAGTGGTTCCGTGTAGTACAAGTGTATCAGTGACCATGGGTAGTCAGCTTTGGGCTATAGGCTAAATTTAATTGGTGGCGCTTTAGCAGTTAGTGTATAGTATTAAATTATAACATTTGATAGCGCTAGGGTGGTCTGTGTGAAAATCTCTTAAGATTTACTGTCAGGGGGGGAGGGGCTGGATCAACTACTCACTACTACGTGATTGTTCCTGCCTTTTAAATGTTTACTGATTTTCTCATAAAATCGTCGCATTCGTCTTCTTTCTTTATATCATAAAGAGTAACTGGAATTGCTTAACAGTGTTGTATTGTATCGAATTATAATTTCTCTCTACTCCAAGATATACGATTGAAGAGTCGTCATATAGTTCACCATTCCTTGTTATTATCCAGCATAGCCCAATCTGCGTGTTATAACGTATTTGGCTGAAGGGACTTCATATAAAATTCTTAATTTTATAAGAATTGTTCCACATCTTTATAACCTATTGCATGACGGGAAACCGTTTCCTTACACCAAAAATAGACATCAGCGGCCTGTGGTTCGTTTGAAGTTTTAAATAATTTATAAATTTTAAATAGTTTATGAAGAAATCTGTGAAATGTCGTTACCGCGATAATAATGCTTAAGGATTTTTTCTTTGTGGGCATAATTCCTTTCCGCAGGTACTCTACGCGTGTGCTATCCGTTCTGTAGAACCGTCGGCCATTTTCTGCAAGATACACGCACCGATTTCATATGCGCTTGCCCCACTTTGCAATGTAGTCAAAATCTGGGTTGCAATGGATCAGGAATAGTTCTTTCCAAACGCCATCCTGGACTCCGTGGTCCAGTTCCAAACCTTGCATTTCGTAAGTAGTCCATTATATTAGTGCATATTAGGAATGAAGGATTGATTGTAATTATCTAAGACTAAAAACTTTGTAGTGTTGTCATGTCGTGTGGCTAAGCCATAGTGTGTATTGCTATGAATCAGGACGTCTACCATCCCTATCTCTTATCTGCCATAGGTATTTTATTTGGTCGAAGAACAATTCAGATTCGGTTTCTTACCGTGAAAAGCCATGCTTGTGTATCTTTTTTAACACCTGAAAAATGCGCTTCTTCCGTTACTCTATGTTTTTCATAAAAGTAAGATCTAGGTATCCAATCGAAAAATAAACTCCGCTTAACATCTTGTCGATTATATGTTAAAAGAAATACGGTGCGACTTTTATCCCGAAAGCTTACATATTGGCTTTAAATACCCCCTTGTGTGTCGTAATGCATGGCATTTTTCAGCTTTTTTTTCGTTACAGTAATATGTAGGAACGCTTCACTGCGATCTATTTCTGAGAATATTTTCCCACCATTTACTTTCGTAAAAACTTCCTCGGGGCTGGGAAGATTATTAAGTGCAGCATTATACTCAGCCGAGGTCTGCGCAGATTCAGATATATTTCGCTTTTTTTTTTTTGTTTTACATACACGATGGGAACAGCTCACTCGCTGTAGTCGTCTGGGGTCAAAATTCCTGCTTTTATTAGTGTGCCCGGCCTACGTCAATCTTTTGTATCGAGAAAAACAGTACGCTGCAATTATTTTTACCTTAAAGTTGTCGACAGTGTTTACCGATGTATTGGAGCACTCAAGATGGCGTCTGATTCTCTCTTTAACACGGTAAGTTTGAGAAAAGGTGCTATAAATAAAAACAGATAAAATACTGTTAAAAACTCGCTCAATATATGTTACCGTGACATAGGTTGACATGTATTCAGCGGGTTTTTTATAGTATTTTGTATTTTTTTTATTTATAACACCTTTTCCCATACTTACGGTGTTAAAGAGAATGTGAGACGCCATCTTGAATTTTGGAATACATCGGTAAGCACTGTATGTTTTTCGAGCTGAATAAATATGTTACATTGAATAAAAACACAAAAAATATACCCAGTTTGGCAGAAAAGTAACTTATCTTGCCTTTGATAACATTTATTTGTTATATATTTGTTTTTTGACAACTTTTTCGACTCTATGTGTACAGTAATACAAACTCGAAAATTTAATTAAAAACAAATAATCAGACTTAGCTTGTTATAATAGGTGTGAATTTATTTGCCCTGGTGTATCACACCCGTGTTATTTTTAGTCCGAAAATAAAGAGGAAGAAATCCTTCCCGACTGGTCAAATGTTTTGGCGATAAGTTGGGATGAAACGATAAATTAATTTTCTTTAGAAAATTCGTTCGGGTAAGAAGCGGCGTGAATAGACTCCTCAAATTTTTTTTTGTCTTTTTCTTGGAGCTCTCCGGAAACGGTGAATGTTCAATGTCACTGTCAAAATTAGTTCCGGGGTAGACGCTACAATTAAAATTTACTAATTTTTAAATAAAAAAGTAAAAAAAAAAGTCAATAAAAAAAAGTGTTGCTTATGTGCGCATAATTTTTTTTTTTTTTTTAGCTTAGGTCCACCTTGGAATCCCCCCCACCCCCAACCTCCAAATCTTAAGAACAGCTTCCGGAATAAACATCACTTTTGGAGGGGGGGGGCTAATAAACACCATTTGGGGGAGATATTTAAAAAAAAGAAGTCGATAAAAGTCGTCATTTAAAAAGAAATTTAAAATCAAATGTTTGTAAAAGTGAGAAATTATTAGTAAATGTTTAGTAACATTTTTCGCTGCTAATGCAGAGAGTGATCCGCGCTATTTTCTTTACGTCGTGTTTTTTTTTTTATTCCAAGAAACTCAAAAAGCAAGCGACAAACTATTTTTTGGCCTCATATAATAAAGAAAAAATGTGTAAATTAAAAAATATGGAAGATAAACAAATGAATTATGTCTTTTTTTTACTTACTAAACAGAAAATGCAATCTTTCGTCAATTCGTGGCTGTGAAATTAATCCAACCGGAAGTTCAGTTTTATCAACAGAACAGATTCGCAGTAACGGTTAAAAAATATATTTATTTTATTTAATATTTTAATTTTAATAATTCACGAGGTAAATTTAATTTAAGAACATAAAAACATACCTCGACTCTAAAAATGGGTTGTCTGAAAATTTCAAATAAATTGGTAACGTACAAATATGGTTTTATTCGTTTAGAACAAACCAACATTTACATATATATATATAATTTAATATGCACTTGGGGAGAAATAATTACGGCCACTGATTCTTGGTCTGGAGTTAGAACAGCTGACTGTCAACACGATGGTTGTAGGTTCGATTCACGGCTGGGAAAAGCTGTATGTCTAGCTGCACTGATGAGTTTTGATAGAACGAATCACTACTTTATGTAGATGACTAATATGGCCCCTCTTTGGGTTGAGCAATTTCTAAATATATTTTCACACCATGACGTATTTAAGCGTAAAAGCGAATCCCACTGTTTGTAAACAAACTGACAGTTTCAGCCCTGTGCGAGGGGCAAATGCAAATTTAATAGGTATTTGCGGAGAAGCACTTACGGTCACTGATTCTTGGTCTGGTGATTATAGCAGCCAACTGTCATTACGATGGTTGTAGGTTCGATCCACGGCTGGGAAAAAGGGGTATGTGTAGCCGCACTGATGAGTTGTGATACAACGAAACAGTAATGTATGTGGATGACTATATATATATATATATATATATATATATATATATAGAGAGAGAGAGAGAGAGAGAGAGATAGGTATATGCATCTCGTTTTTTTCCGCCTTAATTTGATAAGCGTGTAATCTAGCATTATGCATATTTACTCTCGGATTCAGTTATCGGCATTTCAAACCTTGTTACTCCCTGAACGATCCTTTCAAAATTGTTGTTCTGGGGCCAGATTATTCTGTATGATGCCGCCGGCACTCTATTTTCCCACACGATATCTTTATTCATTCAAAGGCCAAAATGTTTTATCTCTACTCCTTCTTCAAATTTGGGCTATGTATATCACGGCCAATTTAGACATCTCTTATCCCAATTCTTTGTCATTCTTTTCGAACGCGACGTTACCTACAGGAATACGAGCATATAAATCATCACATGTCAGCTAATAATACTGCAACTTTTTGTTTGTGTATATTGAAATATTAAAACACATTGAAGACGCCTTTGCGTAATGGTGCATTATTGATCCGATGAGAATGCTTTATTAGGCTATATATATATATATATATATATATATATATATATATATATATATACATGTGTGAGTATGTGTGTGTATGTGTAGTTTTTTTAAAAATTATTAGTAAGTTATATTTTAAATCAATACCAATCGTTACACGATAACTATTAAAACCCTCGTCAACTTCAGAACTGTGCTAAGGATTATTGTTTTATTTGAACATCGATGTGATTAGCGTTTATTCCTGATATATGAAGCCATATATTCTTATATTCATATAGAAACTTTAAAAGCCGGTGTTAATATTTTCGAACCGATTAAATGATTACAGATGCTTGCAGTTTATTACAAAAATACAATGGTAACACATAACATTAAATAAATAACCTAATATTAAGCTTCTAAATTTACGTATGTGTTCGTTTTCCACCAAAATTATTTTTTGCATGCTGTGCATGAGTTTCCATTATTTCAATCAGAAAATTTAATAAACATCGAAGTCTCTAATCTACTTTACAAATATTAGCTCTTTTTTACTGCCAGCGGTTTATTTCATTTAGTTTTTCTAATATTGATTATTCTGCTTTCAATAAATCCGATGTCAAACATTCGAGAATAAGAATTTGACAAAACAACTTAAATAAAAACGGAATTCAATCGTAAAGTATACAGAATTGTTTCCCCAAACAAACGGGAACATGCGCACATATCAACATAAACGAAGAATGTAACAGCGAATATTACATTTTATTTTATTTATTTTTAAAGATCATACTGCACTTTATCCAATTTCAAACACAAAATTCGTTTATTGCAAAGAATCCGACGAATCAGTAAACATTGCGTATCTTTTTATAAAACAGGAACGTAGAATACTCTCCAAACAATATTTTGTGTTCACATACATTTTACATTAAAACGGATTATTTATATATTTTCTATAATAGTTCTTTTGCAGTGTTATTATTATTTGAACGTTTCGGTAAAGTATTTTTCTACATTGCTAAGCTTAATGTGTATATATTAAGAACAGTTTCTGTAATTGTGAGCTGCAAATCTCATACATTTAACGGGTATACAATATTATTTCTTTAAACATGGATATCTCATATTGAACACAGTGGTTGACAAAACATTGAAACCAGAAATATTAATAACACATATAAACATGCAGGAAACTCTCTACGTAATATGTGTTTGCAGTTCGCTTAGCTTTTTATGGGATTATCTATTCTAAGAGAAAATTAGACCATAAAAATTTTAGAACGTTAAAACTTAATACTAGGTGGAAAGATTAACTTGTCGCTCTAAATGAAACTATGTTCCAGCTTTATTTTTAATCTTATATGGAAAACAATCAACTAAGGTAAATTGATTATTTAGGAGAACTGCCATCTAGTCAATGTAGTTGAATTCAACCTCCATTATCCTCTCGATACGAGCCGAAACTGCCTCTTTAACAAACACAGGAGGGAGCTCGACGAGTACTCCACGGATGGCGGCGATCAGGCTGGATTTGATGTTGTTGGATAGCATATTATCGACGTCTGACAACACGAAGTAGTCGATCAGGTCGGTGCAGATCGGGATAGAAGGATGAGTGTGACCGAAGGGTACAAATCGTAGCAGTACTTTTTAAGGCAAATCTGGGGATTTAGGTGGGCCAGCGTCGAGTCATACTGCCATACATAAGGTCTACCAGTGGTAATGTGATTGCATCAGGGGGCCACTACACTCTTAAGTACATCAAGGTCGATTTTGGTGTTGACTTTCAATCCGACTTCGCAGATGTGATGGTGACATAATGTGACCCTCAGTTGAAACACACCTAAAGGCAATATATATATATATATATATATATATATATATATATATATATATATATATATATATATATATATATATATATATATGTTAGGAACTTTGTGCAGTTATGTTGATTTATTCATAATTAAAGTTCTGTCGTTATAACTTTGATCGGTAAAGAGCATGATTATACAGGTGCGCATCTTAGATCGTGCTCGTTTAACATTGTGTCATTTTCAGACATTGTAGAAATCTCCTATCGTTTTTGGGATATGTACACAACTAGCCAACGGTTACGTAGTCTGCAACAAAAAGAAACTCGGTTTCCACCAAACAGAATAGGGAGACAATCGCCCCATCTTATAATATACGATATCAAGTATATTTCTACAAACTATTAAACAATGTAACTAAAATGGCACATGCGTATATACACATATACATATATGGACGTGTGAGCGCTCATATATATTTATACAAACACACATATTATAAAAATATTAAATAAAATTCCGTTAACTATGCTAAATACTTATATTATTTAATTGAAATTCATTATTGAGATGAGTATTATTTATTATTTTTTATTTACTGCGGACTATTATCATAATACTTTTCTTAGTTTCTAAGTTTGCAGTTATATACAAATAAATTACACTAATCTCGATAATGAATTCCAGTTAAATCATATGTACACCATTCGGTACGGACACGGCCATGGAAGATCATATAATAAACACACATGATTTTATAAGACCAAAACATTCAACCTTCTTTGGCTTGCGGAGTCCGTGGCGCAGTTGATAGAGACGTTGCATCTCTACAATTTCAGGTGGGATAGCGGTTTCAGTCCAACCCAAACCTGGCCAAATGCTTACCTGGCCCGAATCTGATGAGACGACAACAGCTTCGGAAGGCTGTAATTGCACTGGATAGAGTTAGGAGAATCGGTGATCCTATCCGTCGCGGTTACCACCATAGTGTTATATTTATCGACTTACTTTTGGACAAAGTGGGACGTTAACCTTCGGCCACCAAGAAACAGTAACGGGATCATATTTGAATTATTTTAAGTATTAAGAATTGGAAGATGCGTGTACTTAATGACTTAATGAGGTTAACGTTCACTGCCGGACAGTTTTTTATTTACTGCAAGGAAGTTTTTTATCCCAAGATGCTGTGGGGGTAAACCAGCTCTACATGAACGGGGGATTGTTCAAATTGAATAGCAATTGCCTGATATAAGGAGAAACTCCGCATTTATCAAAGCTGAAACGGAAACGACGGTTTAAGCTTCGAATTATTTTCTGTTTTTTTAGAGGTTTTCCTCTAAATCAACACGCGGCGATCCAAAAATTTGGAATATTTAGTTTTACAAAGTCAGCCAAATAAAATAGACAGGGACCCCCCGTTGTTAACTCGCATATATTATGATTTAGACGTGATATAAAAAGTTTTAAGAAGGAACGAGCCGATTGATCGTTTCCTGGAGAAAAGCCTTTTGCGGACATACATAAAAAGTGTATATACCTACCTACATACATACATACATACATACGCATACACATTTTCGCTTACATATATATATATATATATATATATATATATATATATATATATATATATTATATTGGACCCAATATATAGTAATGATTCGTGCGCCACCGAATAGAATCGAAACCAAAACGTTTAACTTTAACGAATTAATTTTTCCTTTGACTTAAATGCCTGAACTTATGAACACATATACGCTCCAATGTTAAAAATTAAAAAAGAACCAATAACTGTTGCGTGTTGCATATTTGTAATTCCGTCGTTTATACTCAATAATTATTGCAAATTCCATTTTTTTTAGGTTTCACATTTAGCACCAGTTTCCCCCAGCAAAAAAAACAAAAAAACAATTATAAATGTTTACATGGATTCGACTACCCTATATATTATGTTATATATCTTTAGACCAAAAACTGATGGATGTGTTTGGTAAGCAAAAATTAAAAAACAAATATATATACCTATACATTCATATATATATATATATGTATATATATATATATCTATATATATATATATATATATATACGTTTTATTTTTTATTACCGTATCTTTCTACTTAGTTACATTATTGTTTCAGTTACTCGGCCGTTTTTTTGACCATCTGTAGTTCCTCAGCCTTTTACAGAAATGTTCGCTATTTTGGGATGAATGAGTGAAAGAGTGAATGACGTCAGGGGGTGAGAGGAGGGCGGAAGAAACAGAGGAAGGGAACAAGGGGGAACGTGTGAGAGGGTGCTTGGTATGTCGGTGATGTTTTAGTTTTGGGGTTTTAGGGACATGTGGGGGAGGATCTGGGAAGTTTATTTCTGGTGTGGCTGAAAGCATAGGGATACATGAAGGGGAAAGGGAATATGTGGGGGTGGGAAGAGGGGGTACTATAAAATTCGAGTCATAATGTTAAAGTTTTTATGCGTCTCGTTGGTGAGATGATTTCTTGGTAAGTATGTCTTGACCTATTGGGTGTTCGCTTATGTTTGGAGGCGGGGGGGCTATGATTCGTTTTATTTATTTTTAGTTTTTATTTTGTTGGTAATTGTTTGAAGAGAGTTAGCTAGCGGTCGCGGGCACGGGTACACACATGCGAACTTACACACATATATACTTAAAAGAAACGGTCACATGTACACATACATCCCCGCCAAGGCGCGCAAATATATCCACATACGTGTGCTTGCATGCATAGACACCGCGTTGCTCTCGCTTACGTTAAATTTTCTTTAAGGTGCTAAAATTGGGTACACGTGCGTAGGCATGGATGCGCTCATACACGGATACATACACACATCGACGCCCCTGTCCCCAAGGAGGCACTTATACAGGTCCTTATGCGCATATTAATTTAGGCATACTTACACGCCACGCATCGATGCAAGCGCACACGCACATAGAGATACCAATAATCGTGAACACATACATCGACACGTACTAGAATTTTAAGCTGAAACAATAATGTAACTTAACAGAAAGATACGGTAATAAAAAATAAAACGCATATTTGCTCTACAACAGAATTGAACACTTCCTTCAGATTTTATTAATTACCATTTCCACTATATATATATATATATATATATATATATATATATATATATGTATGTGTGTGTGTGTGTGTGTGTGTGTGTGTGTGTGGACCCGACCTCATCCCAGCTGTACTATTAAAAAAGTGGTCAGCCGAAGTAGCTCCAGTTCTCTCCAAACTCCACAACAAATGCCTTAATGAATCTTGCTTTCCGGGCTGTTGGAAAACTGCTTCTGTGGTACCAGTATTCAAGAATTCTGGCGAAAGAACTGACCCATTAAATTATGGCCCTATTAACCTCCTCCCACTTTTTGCCAAAATATTTGAGACCTTAATTACCAATGCTCTAGTCCAGCACCTTACAGATGCTAAACTTCTGACCGACCAACAATATGGATTTAGACAAGCCCGTTCCACGGCAGAAATCCTCACTATAATCTCTGAACGCATATACCATTCACTGGACAAAGCAGGAGAGGGCATAGCGGTAGCTCTAGATATATCTAAGGCTTTTGACAGGGTATGGCATGAGGGTCTCCTCAGGAAGATTAGATCTTACGGTATCACTGGTAGAATACTTAACATAATTAACTCCTTCTTAGATAAGAGAAAAATCCAGGTTGTCCTCGACGGTCGTACATCTAAACAATATGATATAAATGCGGGAGTGCCTCAGGGATCTATCCTTGGACCTCTGCTGTTCCTGATATTCATAAATGACCTCCCCGACAAAATTGCCTCTGAGATCGGCATATATGCTGATGACACCACACTCTATAGCAGGCACGACAGGAAAACAAATGAACATATATCTAAAGTAATGGCAGAAACACTAGAGGATGACCTCCAATCAGTAGTTGAATGGGGACAAAAATGGATGGTCACGTTCAATGCCGCCAAGACAAAACTGGTTTCATTCAATAATTACAAGAAACGTTCTCTACCACCTATAGCAATGGCCAACGACTCTTTATCTGAGAGTACGTCTCTCAAGCTCCTTGGCCTAGCGTTCACAGGAAACATGAGTTGGAACAATTACATCGAGGGCATTGCCAGGGCCGCTGCGAGGAAGGTGGGTTCTCTCTACCGTGTTAGAAAACTTCTCACACCCGAAAGTATCCTGTACCTCTATAAGGCCACTATTCGCCCATGTATGGAGTATTGCTGTCATATTTCGGCTGGTGCATCGGCTACTAGTCTCTCGCTCCTTGACAGGGTTCAAAAGAGAGTCACAAATCTGATAGACCCTGAACTGGCATCTAAGCTTCAGTCTCTGTCCCATCGTCGAAACGTTGCATCCCTCTGCCTGTTCTACAAGTATTATAATGGCGAATGCTCTGAATAACTGCAAGCACTTGTGCCCCCAGGACGTGAACACTCTCGACAGACCCGACAAGCTGCAAAATCCCACCCCCACACTGTAGAGATCCCTAGATGTAAAAGATCTTTCTACTCCAGTAGTTTCTTTCCCAGAACTGCTAGACTTTTGAATTCCATTCCAGGTCACTGCTTCCCCAACTGTACTGACATGCATAAGTTCAAGTGCAACGTGAACCAACATCTATCTGCCCTAATCCCTACATAGTACCCCAGTAGATGTTTCCCCTGATAGTAGTCCCCTACAGCAAAGTGGCAATGTGCCTTGTTTGGGGTGAAAATGTAATAAAAAATATATGTGTATATATATATATATATATATATATATATATATATATATATATATATATATATATATATACACATATATATATATATGAAGAGGTTTGCGTTTACCATAATCTTTTTACACAAATATTACGCAAGTATAAATCATGTAGAATATATGCATAAATATAATGAGCGTTTAAATGAATATGCAAATTATCTACATCTTTTACAGATTAATGCAATTCCACCACATATATAACCAAGTTGTTGTCTGTTTCAAATAACTAGGAAAAAGGGCTTGTAATACGAATAATAATACACACAAAAAACAAAATCATAGGAGTGTTTATATATATATATATATACACACACAAAACATTTTATAATTGACAATAGAAAATGATACTTTAATATATATATATATATATATATATATATATATATATATATATACATATATATATATGAAGAGGTTTGCGTTTACCATAATCTTTTTACACAAATATTACGCAAGTATAAATCATGTAGAATACATGCATGAATATAATGAGCGTTTAAATTAATATGCACATTATCTACATCTTTTACAGATTAATGCAATTCCACCACATATATAACCAAGTTGTTGTCTGTTTCAAATAACTAGGAAAAAGGGCTTGTAATACGAATAATAATACACACAAAAAACAAAATCATAGGAGTGTATATATATATATATATATATACACACACACACAAAACATTTTATAATTGACAATAGAAAATGTGACTTTAATTTATCTCTTTATTTCATGGAGTAATTTTAAAGATTACATAACTATTTACGCAAACTTCCCTAGAGTAACGCGCAACAAATCTGGCCATATATATATATATATATATATATATATATATATATATATATATATATATATATATATATATATATATATATATATATATACAAGGAATTCCCTGGATACACTAACGCATATACTTCCCTGATTAAATAATAAGAACGCTTCAAGCACACATGTATGCCCAACGCACGCAGGTATAACCGCACGTAAAAAACCTTGGAAATTAATTTGTTTTAGAAAGAAAGACATTTTAATCAGAACGTTTTGGGGTGCTTTGTAATCATCCCGCAATGGTTTTTGTTACGTTACCTTCATAGGTAGTCACAAGAAATCTGATTAATCTCTATCAATAAATTTGTTGTTTTTTTTTTATTTGTACTTTTGCATTTTTATAAAATTTCGAATGTGTCAAGTAATAAAATCTACAATCCACGTAAAATAACATTTTACTCATGCAATGCTACCCCCCCCCCAAAAAAAAGAATATGCATAGACAGGATATAAATTATTAATTTCATGAATTTTCAAGCGTTATATAATAAAAATTGTATTTTATTACATTTAATTTTTCAATTATTTAGAGTTATTTTAGATTAAGTCTTGTGTTTGAAGTAATATTCGTAATTTATATTTGTCTAGAGAATATATATAAGAATACAGGGTGAACCAAAAAAGCTAAATGGAGGTCATCTAGAATATATGCTTTAGAACGTAAATAATGCACCAAAAAGGCCAAGTGTGTTGATGTGATCTTTTGAATATAATAAACAAGTAATGACCAAAGTTTCTTTTCATTCGGAGAAAAGACTAAGAAACGGGGCCTAATTAGAGTTAGGTCCCCTTTTTTGGGTTACTCTGTATTATTAATTTTATTACAGACAGCGTCAGATATCTACCCTGAAAAGGGAAATGTATTAACTGTTTACAAATGTATTAACTGTTTACAAATGTATTAACTCTTTACAAATGTATTAACTGTGTACAAATGTATTAACTGTTTACAAATGTATTAACTGTTTACAAATGTATTATTATTAACTAAACTTTTGAAATGATCTCTAAGCATTACACTTACACGACGTTTAAATTCCAGTCATCATGAATTCAGTGACACTCATTTTACCAGTTATTAATTTTTCTCTCATATCACTTGATTTTCATTAATGTTCAGTAAATTTCTCCTTGAAAATAAAGTATGGATGAGAGTTATTGTACATATAAGCATTCAATGTAAAAATAATAAAATACAAAACAAATTGATTGAAAATTAACCTGCTTGATTAAAAAATTGAAATTTGTACACTTTGAAAAACGTGTAATAATAGAAAATGTCCTATATAATAAAATGACTGAAAACATTTTTCTCTGGACTAAATTATGGTAGGTTTACAACGACATATGTACCAAAACAAAACATCGAGGCTAATATTAACTATCTAATTTACCTTCCAACCCCTATTTTAGACACATTTAGTCGTGATAATAATATGCCCCATTGCATTCTACGAGCTACACCATCACAATCGGAAAATCTCTAGAGAACGTAGTACCTATATTTTTATCTAAATATTAAGTACTACTAATGCTTCAAGATTCCACCGTTCTACCTATTCTGTGATTACATATGTTCGGTACATTCTGTGATAACATCAACTTAAATTGGTTAATTAATACATAGATCTAACGTAATGCTTCCCATTTCCGAATCATAAATAATAAAGTATATCTCGCCAAAGTCTGTACATTTGCACTGATTGAGCTCTAAAAAAATTCATATTCCGGAATGCGGTTTGTCGCCTTATAAACTAACGCTTACAAACATTAAATCTGGCGTAACTAAAAAACATATTATTATGCCATACTAAATTTCATTGATTGCATAGGTCCTTTCAGGCATGTAAGATCAAAGAGAAAATAATCTAACGAACGTAAATAAGATGTTTACTTGTTTTCGAATACAAAGTTTAAAACACGCTATTCACTATAAAGATCCTTATTCCTCATTGTCGAGGACGTTTTTGTCAAAACACCAACAGAAATGGGTTCTTAACTTCTTTAAACCATTAAACACACTGCGTGTGCATTTCTCTGCACTTTATCAAAGCGTCGCTTTTCAAACACATACACACATACATACACACCCACACACACACACACACACACACACACACACACATATATATATATATATATATATATATATATATATATATATATATATATATATATATACATATATATATATATATATATATATATATATGGTGACCGAAACAAAACAAAAGCTAACTGGAGGACATCTAGAACATATGCTGTAGAACGGAGAAAAAAGCCAAAGGACCTAGTGTTTAAATGTGATGCTTTGAATATAATAAACTAGTTATGACCAAATTTTCATCTCATATTATCAATCGAAGAATCTGATATTTCATTTAACTATAAAAATATTATTTCACTTCTAATCAATGAATAATTATAAAAGTTAAACTAAATATATTTTCTATATCTATATTAATATGCATGTTAATCATAGTCTAGTATATTGATATATAAAGTGAAAAAAATAATTGAATAACGTTTCATGAACGTTTTTAAAATGTATGTAATTATTTCTTTTTTATTCTATTTACCTCATTATTAAAAGTAAATGTCTTGTTTAAATATTGTTAAGTAAAGATGTTCCAATGCAGTAAATGTTTTTTCTTTTAATTTCAATTTATCAATTTATAAATATTTGAAAATGCGGGAGATTTTCCCCAAAACCGCACTAAATTCAGACTTAAAAATGGCATACATCTTAAGTTTTTACATTTAAATACATATTTCAAATAAGTGAAATAATGTAGTTTGCATCAACAATATTTTAAATGCTGAAGAAAGGTGGTTTCTTCAGATTAACGAACATTCCTAAATTTAAGGGAATTTTATTTTAAATTTCCATTTCCATTTTATGTGCAAGTTTGGAATTTCTCTTTACAATTATCTTCATTAAATACAAATAATAGAAAAGTGTTTCCTTTCCACAATGCAAATTTATAAAATATAAAATAAATGTTTTTCTTTCCAAGTACTAAGGAATTCTAATTATTTCCTGATGATTATTGCTAAATGTAGAAGTGTTTTTTTAGAAATGTCAATGAATAAAAAGAGTGCATATAATATATTTTTTTATTTTAAATCCTGTAGCTGAATCCAATTAAGATTTTCAAATGAAAAAAAACAATGTTTCCTTAAATTTATACCAATTATTTTATTATATGGTGTAAGTTTTTCCTTTTTTTTTCCTTGGCTGTTAGTTTTCATGACTTTAACTCGTATATCAGTGAGCCTACGGGCTCTTGAAAATGTAACATATAGTTGGGCATGGCTAAATAAAGGTTGTGGTAGAAACAAAACACCTTTTTCAAATGTCTGACCTTGAGAGTTATTTATAGTCATTGCATATGATAACCGAATCGGAAACTGATATCTTTCTAAAATGAAAGGCTATTTGAGGTCACTTAAGGCAAGTTTTATACGAGGAATGAGAACATGCTTTCCTAATAATGCACCACTTATTAACGCCGCTTCAATTGAATATGCATGCATATTTTTTACTTCTAATCTTGTTCCATTGCACAGCCAATTTTTCATGGATATATTTCTGAGAAGCATGACTATGCATCCACGTTTTAAAATGAATTCATGAGGAGGCATTCCAGATGGCGTCAATGAATTAAGAAATTCGGGTTGATAACGCATATCTTCCACAGGATCATCAGTCTGTATTTCATCTGTGCTATAATATATGCGGATATAACCAGGAAGTTGATGTAAAACCTCTTCAATGATCAACTACCAGGCAGATTTTTTTGCTGTCAGAATTATCCTATTTCTTCTATCATGTTGTGATATATTTTTAAAAATATCATCAACAAGAGACCCATCAAGGCATGATATTTGTGACACTTCTATATCATCATTATCAGACTGGTATGGATATTCCACAATATTTGTTGTTCCATTTCCAAGATTCAGTAACCATGAGGCAAAATCCCTTTCATTGGTTGTTGCTCTAACATTGTGAGACAAAATATACTGTTTAAACTGAAGCCATAGAGGAGAATTTTTAATGCAAATTTCAATTATTTCCTCACGACTTCCCCTTGAAAATATGGGTAGAACTTGCCTGTAATCTCCCCCAAAAGCATAATTTTTCCTCCAAAAACATTATTATTATTGCTTATGTCTTTCAAAGTTTTGTCAATTGCTTCCAAAGCAAATGGAGGGATTTTAGAAGCTTCATCTAATATAATCAAATCAATATTTTTTAAATAATTTCCATGGTCAAACGTGGAATAGTCATTGCAAATAGAAGTTTCTGTTAGTGCGATAGGTAATTTAAACAAACTGTGGATTGTTCTTTCTCCTAAAAGTAAAGTAGAAGCAATACCTGCCCAGGCACCACAACATACTGGATAGTTTTTTTTGTTTTTTTGGGATGTGAGATTATGACATTAAACATGTAAGTTTTGCCACATCCTCCTGATGTATTCACATGAAAACAGAAATATTTAGACACTTTTCCTTTTCTCTTCATTGTAACAGATTCAATCACAATGCCAATCACAATGTCGCTGACCAGTCTTTGTTCATCAATCAGTGTGTTTATGTCTGGGTATTTTGAGACAGTTTCAGGTTCCATTTGCTGTGTACCAACAGGTCTAGGTAAGGCAATTGTTAAACATTTAATACCATTTTCAATCATGACTGTATTGATGAATTGCAAATCCATATTTTCATTGCAAATCCCTGGTGTGAAAAATCTTCCATCATAGAGTTAATTTGGCTATTCCATAAAGCAAGAGAGTAATAGGCACATATTGTAACAAACATGACTCGAAGTTGCGAAGGCATTTGTAATACAATGGTTTCAATCAAAGCATTTTCAAATGATTCATCATTTTGAAGAAGGCCAAGTTTTAGGCATGCTTCTTTAAATGTAGGCATAAGTTCACCTTCTACGATTCGCAATTCTTCAAAAGTTTTTGCTCCAGGAACATGCAATAGTAACATCAGCGAATGAAATGTATCTATATCTTAAGGGGTCACAGTATACATTCTGCTGAAGATATTGATATTCCTTCTTCTTGGTGTCCATGTTTTGGTATTCTTGTTGTGTGGGACATATCATGTAGCATAAAATCTGACAATCGCCACATAGCTTCAGGGGGTGAAACACATCTACATGCAATATAATTTGTTATTTCATAATGTATGCATTTTGCTCATCATGTGATTCTGTACTATTCTTTAAGTCAATCGAAACACAATCATGTCCCTTGTAGATGTATTTAAATATATATTTAATACTATGCACAGATGAACAGATTTCAACATTAATATAGGCACAGTACTTTTTTAACAAGTAAGAATTAAAAGGTACAACATAACCATTATCTACAATGTGGTTTCCAACTTGTACAGTAAGTCCATTCTTACGTCTCCTGTATTCTGGGTATCCAGTCATCGTCACAGAGGTTTCATTTTTTAACTCTTTTGGATAATTGTTGTAGGCTCATACCATCATTCATACAGGGAGAAGGGGTTTTAGTGCCACAAGGCCCATGAATCATAAATCTATTTACTAAATCATGTAAAGCTGGGCCATCATTTATATCAGGAATTTCAGCACTAACTAATTTATCGATGTCACTTTTGTTCCTCGGTTGATCCTCATTTCTTAAAACTACCAATATGTGGCAGTGAGAAAGTCCTCTCTTCTGAAATTCCACGACATAGACGTATGCCACTGGAACACCACATATATTTTTATCCTTTATATAACGCAAGAGTTCTTTCAGTTGCAAGTTATACACTCTGGCAATTAAGTCAGGTCTATTATCGGGGGTTTCATTTGTATATAAATTGTTCATGATTTCGAGACATTTAGAGGTACAGATGTAGGTTATTAAGAGGTCAGGTTTGCCATATTTTGCCACTATTGACATTGCATCAATAAAGTTTTTATACATATGGCGAGGGCTACCAGTGGATTAGGAGGGAAGTATCACTGTCCCTCCTAGTTGGATATCCTGATCTATTAATCTGTTTAAAAGGTTCATCAGTCCATTATACTGCCACACATAATCAAGATTGGTTATTACGGAGATAGCGCAACCTGCAACATTAAACTTCCACATAAGCATCCACCAATTATAGTTTAAATAATGTCCAGACCGGTGAATTATGATGAAACCACCTCTAAAACAAAGGCGACAAATGTAAAATTGTTGCGTTGTGAGATGATTACAAAGTCTAATTCGGTATTCTTCTGCCGTGCCATCCAAATTCGCCATGTGGAAAAAGGATGGAATAGCTCATTGGATCTAAATGACATGAGGTATATGATATTTTTTCAGACGGCATATTCCTTGTTAAACTACAGTGTCTCTATTTTCTGGTGGGGCATAATTATTCCCAACAAATATCTTAGCTAGTTCATTGCAAGTGGGAAATTGTATCTCTTTATGTTTTTACCCCTTCTGAAATGCTGCTCACACTTCGGCATTGGTATATGTTCTTTAATAGCTATATGTTGCTGTTCTCTTTCAATTAAATCCATATTCTTATACACATTTACATAAGGATTTATTTCCTGCATAACTTCATTTATGGTACACATTGTCTGTGTACAACATTTTGCGTTTTGTAAAGTATTTAATCCGCATGTCAGAGTTTTTTTTTCGTCTATGATGTACAGTTTACCATACTTAGGGTGCCACTCATCAGGGTGCAACGTTGTAGTTTTATGATATGTCTATGTCTGATAGAATATGTATATGGTACCAATGTTTAACTCATCCAGTTAAATATACACTTTAAATAATTACTTATACATCAACAAATATCAGAAAGTAAAAATAGCATTAATAAATGTGAACAAATTTTGTGAAATAGTTCAAACTTTAATTTGTTGCATTATATTTTAAGTTTACAATTTTGATAAAAATAATTCGATTCAAAATAACATTAAAAGTCAGAAGACTCACAGTCAAATAAATTTGATAGGGGTTTCTTTTCAGAGAAAATGCCTCAAAAGTCACAAAAACAACCTTACTATATAGTATATATATATATATATATATATATATATATATATATATATATATATATATATATATTGTATCCGGTGGAATCATAGGAATGCATGGAATGAAGATATATTCATTTGTGAAAGGTCCTGTTAAGATTGTTGTTTCTATGATATTGTTTATTATTTTTTTTACTGCAAGCTATGTACCATTGCAAAGGTTGGATTGGTCTATATTTCACAACATATAATTAGTACACCAAATTTCAGTTGCAATACATGCGGTGGCATCCCTGGCAAATATTGCTGTTAGATAATTAACCACTTTATCTGCTTTCACAACAGTGCCGATGGATTTGGATTTGACTACCTCACTTGGAATTTTACATTGAATAATAGCTTTAAGTTCATGGGCATCTTTGTATTGACCTGCAAGAATAGCGCATTCATTCAGCCAAATGGCATTCTTATAATTTAAATATCTGCAAAACCTTTTAAACTAAATATTCTTTTGATGAAATAAAATTACAGAAATTACAGAAGTTAAAATCAAAGAATTTTGCCCTTAACTCTGATCAGCTGGCACTTTTTCGTACCCAATTTCCCACAAGTGATGCAAGAGTTTTTGTGCGGATCGAACAGTCTGCAACTGGATATGCATAGTTTGAGTTAAGTTTAATGTCTTCACATGGAACAAAACAGTAGAGTATTTGAGGCAAGCATTTATTTCATCTGCTGGTGTTGATTGAAGAATAATAGGTAACATTTGTCTGACATCTTCTGCAAGTAATATTACTGCATTCCCAAATGGTCTGACATTGCCACGCGAATCTTGCAAGGACCGACCAAGAGCCTCAAGTTATTTTTTTGCGTACCATTGTGCACTCATCCTAAAAAATAAGTTTGCATTTCTGCCATATTTTACCCATATTGGAGATTTTGGAGATGTCGAACATGAGATTATTGAAAAATTGAATGTTTTAAAGTAGAATAAGTGAGAGGAAAATAGAGGAAGGGAAGGATATAGAGAGATAAAGGGATTGATAGATAAACAGAGAGAGGGGGTGAGTTAGAAACAGAGAGGGATAAGACAGAGGAAAGGAGAGGGATAGAGGGAGTTAGAGAGAGAAAGGTGCTCAAAGAGAGATAGAGAAGGTGATATAGAGAGACAGATAGATTGAGATGAGGAAAGGGAGAGATGGATAGAGAGATATTAAGAGAGGAAGAGGGAGGGGGAGAGAAACAGAAGGTGAACTACACTTCACCGTTTGTTTCCTCGTTCAGTAGAGAAGAAATCTTTCGAGACTGAGGCAATTTTAATGTTTTGTTATTATCCAGTTACCGCATGTAAATTTAAAAAAATATTTGTAAAAGTGAGAAGTTATCAGTAAATGATTTAGTTTTTTTTTAATTTATTTATTTTTTTTACATTAGGCCCACCTCCACAAATGTTAAGAACAGATTTCAGAATAAACACCCTCAACTCTACATGTTAACAACGGATTTCGGAATAAACACCATTTTGGGGGGGATATTAAAAAAAAGTCGATAAAAGTTGTCATTTAAAAAGAAATGTAAAATCAAATTTTGTAAAAGTGAGAAATTATTAATAAATGTTTAGTAACATTGTTCGGTGCTAATGCAGAGAGTGATCCGCGCTACTTTTAAAATCGTATTTCTACGCTTAATTAAAGTTTCATGATATGTTTTTTTTTATTCAATTGCAAGGTTAAAGTACAGAATAGGTACAAAACACCCTCCCCTCCCCATGTTAAGAATGGCTTTTTAAATAATAACGTTACTATTTCAGCATGGATCACTCTCTGCATGAGTACCCATTTTTCTTTTAATATTCATAAAAAGTCAAACTTTTTTCTAAATAAATAAATAAAGAAATGTTTGTAAATGTGACAAATAATCGTTTAGTTATGGCAACATCAGTAAATGAAATATGTTACGTGCGGGGTGGGGTGGGGGACTAAGAGAGCGACTATTATTTTTTTCTGCTGGTAGCCTTGGAACTCAACGCCCAAGGAGTACCAAAGTGTAATTTTTTTTTGTCAAATAAATAAATTTCAAGCAATGTATGCAATAAATAATAGATAGCAACTTCGTTAATTTTACGACACGCCCCAGCATATTATAAACACCCTAACTTCCCCATGTAAAAACGACTTTCGGAATGAACCCCCCCAACCTCTCCATATTAAGAACGGCTTTCGAGGTTTATGGAAGGGCGTTTTTTTTAAATGGGGAGGTTAGGGTATTTATAATACGTTGAGGCATGTCGTAAAGATGAAATAGTTTAGAAAAAGTTAAAACAAACTTTTTTATGTAAACAATGCCGTGAAAAGAAAGTAAACAATTAAAACGTAATGTTTCATGAGTGAAAAGCCTTAACATAAATAAAGGAATTTAAAATTTAAAAAATTGGTAAGTACATAAATGAATTTAAATTTTTAAAATATGGGATTATTTTTGTGTGTGTGTGTGCTAATGCAGAGAGTGATCCGCGGTATTTTTTTTTAAATCGTATTTTCACGTTTAATTAAAGTTTCATGATATGTTTTTATTCAATTGTAAGGTTAAAGTACAGAATAGGTACAAAACACCCCCTTCCCCATGTTAAGAATGGCTTTTAAAATTGTAACGTTATTATTTCAGCACGGATCACTCTCTGCATGAGTAAGATTGTGTTTTGTTTTTTTTTACTTGTAATTCGAGAGTAGTTGAAACGGAAGTTACCAGAAATAAAACCGGACAAGTCTCGCAGAAACGACTTCGAAAAATATTTATATTTTATTTAATATTTTAATAATTCGTGAGGTAAATTTATTTTAATTACATAAAAACATCCCTCGACTCTAAAGATGGGTTGTCTGAAAATTTCAAATGAATTGGTAACGTAGAAATATGGTTTTCTTCACTTTTAACGAACCAAATTTACACATATATATATATATATATATATATATATATATATATATATATATATATATATATATATATATATATATATATATATAAGAAAGAAATCGGAGTGGTATTATTTCTCTTGTCGTTGATCACAGGCATGGTGATTATGCATGAAAAGTCATAACTAATAACTGAAATTTGCCAAAAGACAGTGAAGTTTATTAAAAGTGCTTCACTCGCCTTTTGCGTTTCGTGCATCTAGAGAAAGATAAATAGACTCTAGCCTCGGGTGAGTTAACAGAACGCATTTAGTAGATAACTATAGGAAAAGACTTAATGGTGAAATGCTGAAATAAAACACAATAGACTCTAATTACAATGTCTGTCTGGAAATGATCGAGATGTATATATATATATATATATATATATATATATATACATATATGTGTGTGCGTGTGTATGTATATACATATATATATACGCATATATTGATCATTTCCAGACATTTCGTTATATATATATATATATATATATATATATATATATATATATATATATATATATATATATATACACGCACACACAGACACACCCATTTATATATGTATATATATATATGTATATATATATATATATATATATATATATATCCTTTTGACAAATTTGCATTAGAACGCTTTGGGGTAACCTACGCGTTTCGCATTATATAAATTAGTCTACAATATAATCAGTTTTTATCTCCATGCGCTGCGTCATTTTTATATACGTTTTGTTGAGAAACCTCGATTTTACTTGTTAAGTTATATCATCGTAACGAAAATTTCTCACAAATAAAGTATCATGCCTGAACTGTGGAATAATTATTACAAATATACGCATATTTGAAAATCTTCATTAATTTGCAAACTACTAATATATTAAATATGTTAGTATGCATTCGATTACGTTTAAAATACTTGTATTATATTTGTCTATGTAGTGTTTATGTACCCTTGAAGAAATAAATAAACAAGAAATATAAATAAAACCGGATCGGCATTTTTTAAATTTTTTTGTAAAAGTATTTATTACGGTTACTCTTTTTTTTACATAGGTATCACCACTTATGAAGACAGAGGTAACTCGAGGATATGGGTTAAAGAGTATATAGTAGAACTTGGACAATATAGTAATCGTTAATAATGGAAATTGGGTAAATTTGTTAACATATAGAACGGTTCATCAAAAACTTGTTTACGTTATACTTGAAGACAACCATATTGTAGTCAGCTGGAAAGCAGAAAAACGTAAGATAATTCCACAGGCGTACTGTTCTACGAAAGAAGCTTTGTTCATGGAATGTAAGTTTAGGTTTAGGCACAGAGAAAGAGTGGCGTAATTTAAAGATAGTGTTTTATGCTACACGGGTGTTTCTTGTCAAAGTCTGGCCAGGTGGACTATAGATTGGAGCTCAGCCGAGTGCTTGCCAGGAAAATAAGGATAAAGCAGAGACAACCTCTCAACATCTCTTCTCTGAGAAAGAGGTTGCAGGGAGAGAAAAGGGCACCCCTTCCGAGGCTACGAAGTCTACTTTGAACGCTATCAAGGCAGGATTAGTCCTTCGTAGCAGTTCCTGCCCAGAAGTGGAAACAGTACTCCATCCTTGGACGTACCTGACTGTTATATAGATAGAGAATTGCATCAGCAGTGAGATATCTACTGAATAGATAGAAGGATCCCACCATTTTCCCAGCGGGCTTGGTAACGGATTTAATGTATGCGTTCCATTTCAAATCAGGAGTAAATTTCAAGCCAAAAAGCCTGTCAAAACATGAGACCTCCCCAAGACGAGACCCATTTTTTTTAATTGATGCCAGATGAGGATCAGAAGGTTGATGATGTAAAGATAAAGGCTTGGTTTTAGATGGATTATTAGTAACAAGCCACCTCTTTTCTCATTGTACCCCTTACTCAAAATCAGAGGAGAGAAAATCGGAAAGAACTTGGTCGTTTACGGTCTTAGATATGCTACAATAGACAGTAGTGTCATCACTATAAATGTATACGAATGAAGTAAGGATGTTATTCGGAAGATAATTAATGTATATCAGGAAGATAGTTGGGTCCGGGATGGACCCTTTACGGACTCCATTTTTTATACTGTAAGCTGCTGATTTCTGCCTATCAACCACTACTCTTATGAATTTATCAGAGATAAATGATTTAATAATTGAGAAGACATTTCCAGCTATACCGTAGCAATGGAAAATGTTATTTCTGTGTGCAATGGCATGAGCACATTCTGGAGAGAACTATGGCTGGCTATTAGGTTTTTGCTAAAACATTTTCGAGAGTATGAAACGGTCTATACCTACAATTAACCATCCGGTACGGTCAGATTGTATAGCGAACAATCCTTTTTAAACATGGAACGCAGAAGTTGATCTAGTATAGATGTGTGGAAGCTATTCCAGTAAGCCATAGAGTATCGATATACTGTAGGATGGGGAGGTGCATCTGATTTATTACACTTCATTTTTATTTTACTGATACAACAGAGTGGTCGGAAGATCCAAGTGGAGGCTGAACGGAAGCTGAACACAGTACGGTGCAAGTTGTAAAAAAGGTCTAGGAGGCTTGCATAATAGCCGTCAGTATCGGGTACACGACTGGGTTCATGAACAATATGAGTGAAGTCATGAACAATGGAGAAATCCTGACAGAACTCCCCTCATCATCAGTCTTGTTTTAGTGAGTTAACCATTCCAGATTGTGAACATTGAAGTCTCCAAAGACATGGATATTAGCGGAGGGATAGGCAGATACGACGTGGTCAATTTTCTCAGATATGCTTTTAAAGATAGTAACTCCGCTCTTGTGGGGGCGATAGAGAGAAAATATAAATGCAGTAATTTGAGTACAAACCGGAAACACATATAGGGTAAGTTAGGAACTTCTCTGGAGATCTCACTACCATATAGGAAGCCATCTTTAATATAGGCACACATTTCATGCAGATTGCGATCCTGGGGTCCGATGTGGAAGTTAAATATGAATATCCTTTAATTACAAACTCATCTAGAGTATAGGATGTCCAATATCAGTTGGCTTAGAAATAATATGTCTGGTTTAGTCTCCTGTAATTGAAGTTCGACCTCTGAAAGGTTAAAATGTAGACCCCTGATGTTCGAGAAGAATACATTATAGTGAGGGTGTACCTTAGAAGTTGGAGATTCGGGTTTAATCGTGTATTTTTTCTTGAAACTTTTCACGATGGAGTTTTATGGTTTGTGGACTAGATCAACAGATTTGCTTGGAGTAGGACAGGGAGAAAACGTAGGCTAGAAATGGAAATGAAGAATTATATTTTTATAGCACACGATAAGGTAAAGCCGCAACAATTACCTACTTATATGGCATCGAGAGGCCCCGCCAGAAGCTACTGCATGGTCCAGAATCCATTCACTAAATGGCAATACAGCAGCGCCAGTATTTTGCACCTGCTGATAGGACAGCCTCCTTAGTCGTTAGTCCAGATAAAGCGTTTACCTCCAGCGACCTTACTGCTGACATGGCTACACGGATAGACATAGAAACAACACATGTCTGACATCTCTGGTGGCTGTACACGCATATTCTGCCAAGCTGAAATACAGGTTTTTCTTTTCCCTTTGTCAGAAAAATCACTCATAAAGATGAGGAATGAATGACAAATAAAGCGAAGCGAGAGTAATGGGAGCTGCCGATAACGCATCCACAATGAATTCTCTACTCTCCATTAAAAAAGTAAAAAATAAAAAATAAAATATTAAGTATTGTACTTTATTTCAGTGCTCAGTATTTATCTGAGTTCACGTAGCAAAATAGTTATAAATAAAAGAATTAGACACTGTTTAAAACTGTTTTTAGTGTTATTTGAATACTCAAATTTTTCCCCGAGTGTTATTCGTGGTTTTTGCCAATTTGTTGTCTCGCTATTGTTATACAAACGATGGGGTATTCAAACTCGGTTTTATATGATAGGATTCCTTATTCTTTTTCGCGGATGTTATAATCTTGTTTAAAGGGCTAAAAGAAAATTACACCACGGTAGTAGAGTAGCAAAATGTAATGACAAGAACATGCACATTTACTGTTGTTTGCTTTGCTAACAGCGACCTTTGTTGGCCAACCAGAAATCAAATTCCCCTTACTGCCTTGTCTTCTGTATTTTTCCATGGGTCAGTTTATCCGAAAGTAACACATTTTATCGTGTCATAACACATATTTGGTAGCTTCAATGCAGGTGCTCTATAGGAGGGTTCAGAGAGCAATTGTTGACGCGTAAAATCCGTACTAAAAGATATCTTGCTATATTAATGGAGATGGAAATATTTAGGATGTATTTGCCTATATGTTTTATGTTAGTTTATTGAGTAAGAATTTTAGAAGCATCCTTTTCACAAATGTATCTTTATTCGCTATAATGCCCATAATATGGTTATGGTCTCCAATGGCAATATTTCTTGCAATACATAAAATGGGCACCACCGGTCTGTTTGAGGAACCATGTTTATCAAACTTGTCTGCCAACTCTTTTATATTCAGGCTTAGAACTTGATAGATAAAAGATTTAAACCTGTGTAAACATTTCTATTTTGTATTGAATTGAGAAATACATACTAAACATCCAACAGTAAAAATATACTTAGGTAGGCGAAAATAGACGTGACGTGTTTTTCTACAAATGCGCAAAAGTACATTTATATGTTTAACAATGTTAGATTCAAATTATTATATACGCATAGGCGTCTCTTAGATAGTAACGAATATGGCTGGAAAGATAACTATTTGGGATTTCTTCATAACTGATGGCAACCAAGATCTATTTTTGTGATCATTTAAAATCATTATTGTATATTGAGTAGATATAAAGATTAATATGGAATTGCTTCGCTAAAAATAGAACATCTGCATAAATAGGCACGTCGTATAAAAGTATATACTACGAAAAGCAAAGGCCAAGTGACCATGCTAGTTCTATATAGAGATGTGTTTTGTTTCAGACGTATCTTTTTGCGTTGTCAAAATATCATATTTTCTAATTCCTGAATAATTCTAAGCCTCTATTAAAACAATGCGTCGCTTAGATCTTATGGGGAATATTTTTTACTGTAGTTTTTTCTAACAACATTAATTTACCCTAACTTAACTCACATCTTTGGTGCCCTAACGTCTTTCTTTGTTATATACAAATAAACATGATTAGGGACGTAGGTCTGCCGTATACTCTACACAAAAAATAATGAAACCAGCACAAAAAAGAATACTCGCTCTAAACTAGATAAGTACTCTCACTACGCGTTTATATCATATAGTAAAGAGTATACAATACTACAGTTCTGCTAAGCCGCCCTATTTAATGTCAATGCATATACATATGCATGCAAATACAAAACCTCATACACACACCTATACACAAACTATATATATGTATATATATATATATATATATTTATATATTTATGTTATGTGTTTATTAGACAGATCAAGACAGATATATAATTCCATTAAAATATAAATGACTGTATTTTCACATGATTAATTATAGCGGTATGTTTTTTAGATTAGGAATTACATATATTATTTGCAAGATTAATCATAAAAGTTACATGCAGTGTCATCAGAACACCAAAATAATAATAAAATATAATAGGAAAAATAAAAAAGACAGTTATTTTAGTACATCGCAATTTAAAGCTAAATGTTTCTGAGAAGTAGAGAAACACGAACATTTTATATAATATAAATAGAGAATGAAATTGCTTCCTCACATTTTGATTAGAAAACACGAAATTAAGAAATAATTAAGTACGTATCAAACATTAAATATTAGCAGCAGCCCTCGTAAAAAAAGAAATAATGAAAAATATTAAACAAAAATTAATATAACTAGGAAGAAGGGGACAAATACACAAGAAGCGGGGGCAGAGAATATGAGAATATTAACATTGGAATAAAGTAGATGTGTTATTAATAGTGACAAAGCATTGGTTACCGCAAAGACACTACTTAGTGTTCGAATATAAATATCAATGAAAAAAAACTGAGTCGGCTACCCCTCAAACAGAACTGCAACGGTTGTAAACAGTAACTGTGCGCAATAAGTATCAATCGTTTTGTCAATAAGATGATAGTGTTACACAACAATATGCGCATTTTATCACTGCAAATAAAGCAGATGTAGATACATTGGTATCATTGAAAAACAAAAAAAAGAAAAGAGGAAAGCAAGACTATCCCTAGCACGATGCTATGCCCAAAGTGCATTGGAAAGTTTACAAAAGACAACGACCGCAGACGCAGAGCAACAATTCCAAGAGGAGAAATAAACGCTGGACCAAATATATAACCAAATTGAAGAAGAGGAGCTAAATAAAATGGTCCAACAAAGTGATGTGCCTGAGGAAAGATCTAGGCATTGAACGTTGGTGACTAATCAATGATATCACAGAAGAAAAGGAACAAAAATAGGAATGGTGAAGAAAAACTCAAAATAGGAGCGGGTTAGCGAATGGTTTGAACACTTCAGTGTGACCTTGAACGTGACCTTACGCGACCTTAAATCTCTGATCGCGGCCCAGTTATGATCTTAACCCTGGGTCGATGCCCAATTATGACTATCCTAGTCACCGGGTAATTAATTATGTCGACTGGGCAACCATGTATGCCAACCGTTGGTACGTCACGTCACCCAGTGAGTCCTCGTCAAGGCGTTGGAGGACTCTTCTCGGTTGCACGGTCCTCAAGGCCTGTTCTTCTTGATCGTCTAGTTGGTCGTCCTGTTGACTGGGTGTTCGTTAACGGGAACGGGGTCACAAGTGGCAAGTAAAAGAAATAAAGTTACATGGAACAACAGCACATCAGCAAACAAACTCCGGAGGTTGGTTGATATATAATGTATTTAGGAAATTCATAAATGATTATCTACAGACGTATGTACAATTGAATATTAAATGGAAGCAAGCAATTAGATTTGTGAATGAGCTTCTTGTTGTTGAAATACTCGGTCGGAGTCGCGGACCGTTATAATTATCGTTAAGGTCTCCTGGCTGGTCTCTTCCTAGGTCCTCTGAATTATATTAAGTTGCAAATTGAGCTCTCTGGCGACCAGCGAGGGGGAGAGAGAATTGGGTGGCTGGATTCCTCTACCGAGACCTTTTTCTCTGTCTCTCCAAAGACCTCTGTCTTCTCTCTTCTTCTATCTCTCCTATCTCTGATTAAATCGAGTTTTACAGATCTTATATAGTAAAACCCTTGAATAATGACGACGCCTACGTTCGTCTTCGACCAATCAAATTGATTGATAATAATCCACCTGATTCCTTCTCATTGGTCAATTTGGCCTGTGGCAGGTATTATTTCTCCGCCCCCAATTTCCAAAATCAAACTGACTCCTCCCCAACTTGCCAGACCCCGCCTTCTCGGTAATGGTTTTTCCATATTATCAACTGATAATCAGAGGAAATATTATTTTTAGCTTGTAATAGATCACCAGCTTTCATCTATTTAAAAATATCCGTTTGATCTTCATTCCCCTTTGAATTATTTGTTTTGTAAAAACATCCGTGTGATTTTTAAAAAAAAATATTCTTTACATGTCAGAATTCCCCTTAGCGCCCAAAACAATTCGCCAAAAGACATTTTTAGATAAGTCATATTGAAAAACAATTCATGTCGAACCTTGGGCTGACGTCATTAATTCTGTTATCAGGCCCGATCTGTTTCGTGTGTGTGTGTGTTTCTCAGATCAAAAACGATCCGACATTTCACTTGTCAAACAACACATTTCAAGCCGACCGACATGTCACATCTCTGTTTCGGAATATTTTATGTTGGCTCGTTTAGTTCAAACGCGAGCGTATTTTTGGTTAAAAATGTTTTAAGTAATCTTTCCCTTTGAAGTTTTGCATGCGATTTCTATTTTTATCCCCCGACCGTATGGTATCTCAACAACAAGATTTTGACCCATAAAAATATTAACTAAAAAAAAAAAAAAATTCTGTAACCGGTTTTCGCCCGGGATTGAATATTACATTTAACACAAAAACGTCACATAGACCCTACTGATCTGATGTGGCCCATCTTTGGTGTTACATCAGAACCCTAATTGGAAAAGAATCCACGCTTCCAAACGTAATGAATGAAGAAGATTTGGCAAGGGCCATTCACGATCTGAATATTTACGATGCTGGTTTCACATTGAAAGCGTATCACGTTGGTAAAAAGAGTACAGGAGAGGGAAAACATGCAGGACCAGACAGCGTGACTCCGGAAGTGCTGAACTGATGCGATCTGGACGACATTATATTTTCTCTCGAAAATAAACTTCGAGAGAGAATATGAACGCGATCAATTGACATTATACCACTTCTGAAGAAAATAGATCTGAGCTCAACTCAAAATTATCGAGGCATCCCATTATCATCGGTGGTCTCTAAACGTGACAGCAAAATGATCCTAAGTAGAATACAACCAAAAATGGATACACATCGGCGTATAAACCAAAATGGTTTCAAATCTTGGCGTTCAACCATTGCTTATATCCTCGGAGTGAAATGCCATAACAGGAAAGCAACTATTATTTTCGTAGATTTCCAGATGGTGTTTGATTGAATATATTGAAAGCTAATGATATTCCCCAAAATCTATTCCAATTATAACTAAGATCTATGAGAACAAAAGGACACGAGTTATAACACCAGATCGAGAAACAGAACTTTCAGTATCATTGCCGGAGTCTTACAAGGAGACACATTGCACCTTACCTTTTGGCATGGCTATGTTCTAAGAAACATTATCAAGGGAAGAGTAGAGGAGCTTCTTTTTGGTCTGTTTAGACGAAAGAGCAAGCGTGTGGAACCAATTTTTATTACTGATCTCGATTTTGCTAATGACCTAGCATTACAAACTGAGGAAATTCATCAAGCCCAAGAAGTCCCAAGTTAACTGGAAGAGGAAGCCCGATCGGTGGGGTTTTAGTGCAACGCCAAGAAAACAGTGATGCAGGTATTCAATCAACTTGACCTAATTGCAGTGAATGAACTTGATGGGACTTTGCTCAAAGTCATCAAAAGCTTCAAGCACCATGGAGCATAGACAAAGAGTACAGAAAAAGATTTTGAAGCAAGAAAAGCACTGGCATGGAGTTTATATTACAATGTAGGTGGGTATTGTCATCGACTCACTCAGAAAAGTTTAAAGTAAGGCTGTTTGTTGACACAGTAAAAACAGTCTTTCTCTATGGTGTATACACATGCGCTGAAAAAGAGACTAGATGGTTGCCCAGGATGGCCCTTATTCCATGATGACAGAGCCACGCAACAAACCAACAGTTTTATGGTCACGTACAACCAGTATCACTGAAAGTACAACAGAGATATTTGAGAGTAGTCGGTCACTGCATGAAACACAGAGAAAGAAAACAAGCTAGTTCTCTGGATACCAACAGATCGACACCCAAACCGTGGTTGAAAAAGAATTACTTGCATCGATAAAGTGTTACATGGCACAGGATTGGAAAGTATTTGCGACCTGCAAACTGTCATGCGAAATCGAGAAACTGCAAAAGTCATGTAGATTTGGTGGTGAAACGTTCCTAAAGACGATGGAGATGAGAAGAGATGAAATAAATGGCAAAATTATAAAAATATTAACTTTTTGGAATTATTGTGGAACATGACGATAACAGCTCTCAACCTATTGTATCAAGAAGAATTTTGTAAGATGGCGGAGGTTCGGTTGCTTACGAACTTATAGTTTGGGATATAAAATAACTGTTTTTCTCCCTTTTTCCAAAAAAATGCAAACACTTTAATCAACAATATGTACAATAAAACATATCATATGAAATATGGAAACTAATAAAATCCAATTGGAATGCTGTAATACTACACTATGAATAGAAATATATATTTAGAAGAGATTATTAGTATAAACTTTATAAATACGTAATCTTAAAGCAGTGTATTTATGCTTTATTTTTGGCGATTTCAGTAAAATACATTGTAGTACCAATTAAAGCGCAAGTTACAATTTATTATTTTGACCTGTTGAAAGTAACAATTCAGTAATGTGGCACTTGCATAACAACTTTCATTGGACATAATTGCATGCAAACGTTTCTTTTCCGAATCAGAAAAACAAGTATATATAATAAAACAACATAACGCCGTTTATGCACTTTTCCATAAGAGAACGTGAATGATTGCAATATAATTCAACACCGTATCTTCTAAAAGGTCCTCAAAAATATTATAATCGTAAACAAAACGTTTTCCTTGCATATCTTTTCATGTTTTACCTAATAGTTATGAGCAAACGCTAACACTTCCTCGATAGACGATTTATAAATGTTATGGACAATTTGATTCATTTTATCGCAAAGCATATAAACTTCGCTCAAGGAACGCAAAGTACGCTTCATAGATATATAAATTTAACACTTTTGTTTATAAAACAAATGTAATATATATATATATTTCAAACTTAATATCGGCAATAGTGTACTATTGTACACGTTTACACAGGAAAAAAACAACATGTTGTAGCAGAGTAGGTCGCACGCCACGTAGAACAAATAATAAATCGACTTTTTTTCAAAAACAACAACTATTTATTTTCCACTCTCCAGTTACGCCTGACATCGAATTGCAGTTATGACGTCACGCACATCTCAAAGGTTATCGTCTTTTTTTATAAACTTTTACTAACAGTAACGCAATTTCGCATTTTGTATGTATTTGCATACACGCAACATCAAATCGTTACAATTATAACAAATTGTAATCGAACCTGAAACTTTATCTCAATTGCCCCAAAACATTGATTAAGATAGCTTTTCAAATAAAACTTTAAAAAAAATATGATACGCTTACAAATGAATTTATTTACATTGACAAAGCAATACAATACGATAAATATATAAACAATGAGTATTCAAATTATTTTGGAATGTTCTAGTAAAAAGATTTGTTCTTTATAGGAAAAGTCAGTAATAATATTTGTCTTTGCTCTATGTTATTTTAAAAATATATGAAGGAAAAAAGAAGGTTGTGTGTGTTTACGTTATATGCACAAACTATCTGGACAAAGCAATTGTTGTGCTGTAAGATATCACGTAAAGAGTTTTGGGTTAAATAGCAATGACAGTATATGTTTTTGAAGTACTAACCTTAAACTTACAAATGTGAATATATGAGATCAATTGGATTGTTACTGAACAGTTAAACTACTGTGAACGTTAATAAAAGAATAAAAAACTGAATTTTTTAATGTAAATAAACATTTACTCATTATTATCAGAAATGTTTAAACTTATATTACGCATACAATTGGACAACCTTTTTAAAAAAAAATGACTTTTAAAAAAATCCATTTGCTTACATGTCTAATCGTAGAAATACATTTCAAGAGAAAAATTCGATTCATAAGTGTTATTTTTAATTAAATCTCTCTGAAATAATGATTAGAATTGTTGGATATGTAAAATACATTGTGGATGAATTAGCTGAACAAGATGAATAATCAATGGTGAATATTATATAATAAAATTAATAAACTGGACAAAGAGAGATCCCTCAAAATTGTCAGAAATAAACTAGACGTATTCCTTTACTAAGACAATGTGCCATGTAATAAGTTAGTCGCAACAATGGCAAAATAGCATGAAGTGCAATTATAACTGTTTTCTCAGCAACCCATATTTCTATATCTGTTCCAACACATCTACAGAAAAATAATTTAGTAGAAGTGATTTGTCCAGAATGAAGACGTATAAGAAATAGCTGGTCTACAAAAATTGTAACAGATTGGAAAAACATTTGTAGCTGTGTATTGCTACAGCAATGAATACAACATCTGCATAAATTAACATATCTTATTTAAATATATATTAGGATCGGAAAACGCTGGCAACCTGATAATGTATATATCACAACTGATATGTGATTAATTTTAGGTTCCTAAGCTTAGTAGTTTAACCTTGATTTCATTCAATGATGAAGTAATCTTAAATTGAATTATATCACCTACACAAATAAATTTATTGCAATAACCGAATATCTTTTCAGAGAAACTTAAGTTGATATTTCTAGTGTAAAAATAGAGAGAACGTCTATTGAAGAGTAATAATTTTTTACTAAAAGATATCTTCAAATATAAAAGATAAAATCGTTAAAAGATAATATACATCGATTGTATATATTCAATTAAATCTGGCAGTAATTGTTTGTAAAAATGGCAAAGGAAAAACTTTAAAATAAGTACCGTTAATCTGTAATTTAGTCATAAAATAAAATATAAGAAGTCATAAAGTTTGAACCAAATACCCCACACGCACATAAACCCACACGCACGCACACACCAACTCACACACATACACACACACACACACACACATATATATATATATATATATATATATATATATATATGATCGTTGTTTTATCGTACTGTCACTAATCTGTCTCGATTCACGCTGTTAGTAATTCTTTCGTGATATTCGAAATACTGACCTAAAACAAATACTAACTTAATAAAATTGTTTGTTATCTTTAATGCATCCGAGACATTACTTGTATTTTCACCACCAACTCTCATTTGACGGAAGTATTCGGCTTCAAACAACCGCTGGGGATGACAGTCTCCTTTAAAATGGCTAACCCGCATAAGATTCCTAAAAAAAATACCGCTGGATATATTATCTCACTGTCCGCGTTATCATTTACATTTTCAAGAGTGAAATACGTCAAAATATAGAGTATAAGTTTCAACAGCTAGCGTGGAGGTCCTAAGAATAGTTTTCTTATTCGTATTAGATACAAAACCGTATTAGAAATTAAGTGAGCGAATACATTTTCACCCCCTTACGTTCGCTTTCTCAAGAAATGGGCATTGCGAGTCTGGATCCGGCTACAGAGGGTAACGACTAAGCTTCAATCTATCGTTCTACTTTTTACACTGTTAGCAAACGTAAATAAATTCGATAACTCTCTGCCTAAACTAAATGAAAATTCTCTGATGGGAGTTTCTTTCTTAGAACAATCAATCTATGAAACATTTTTTTTTTGTATCTACCCAGTTTTTTATAACATAGATGTCTTCAATTTTGATATGAGTAATTTCTTGTTAGGCCGTAATCTTTAATTATACAGTCTTATCTCTGTTCCATTATTACTTCTCATGTCGTCTCACTATCAATCGAACACGTAAATGATATATAAGAGGTGGGGTCATGTTCTTAGTATGATGATCCGCCCACTAAACAAGCACCGACTCTAACAGATATGAGGATAGAACGGAATTGTATCGTACTATTTTTGCTTACAAATTTTACGTTATCTATTATATATTCATAAAGATAGATAAATAGAGATAGAGAATGAGACTGAGAAAGTGAAAGAAAGAAAAAGTAGATTAAAACACAGAGGGGCAGAGGAAATGTTTGGAGATAAATATGTATTTGTATTTGGGAAAATAAATTAAATAGGCACTCTAATCTTATGTCATTATCTACGCATTATTTTTCTATAGCCATTCTGTCTAGCAACGCCGTCCGGCGGAACTTCACTTATTAATCAAAAATGCCTATTTACGCGCTGCTTATTAGCCAGAGCTTTTCACATTATCTCACTGAATTGCAGAGAATTTCAAACATTTATCTCATTTCCCCAAGAAAAACACGCCTTCTATCCACTTTTTATTTTTTCAACAGTAATTTAGTCTCTATCTTTATCTCATGATTTACGTATGTTTTATATTTTATCTCTTGCGATTAGTTAGCGCCATCCATTCTACTTGGCATAACAACGTACAGAATGCGTACAACCTAATGCATTTAAATGAGATATTTAACTCTATAATTAAGTCACACCGAGGGAATCGTCTAATTCAATTGTAATACACAGTTTTTCGACCGTAATTCTATCCGATTCTAAAATATCTTCTGTATTTTAATCATAAAATACTTGTTGTAAATGAAGCCTACTAAAGTGTTTGGTCGAGAGTAATACGTTTAGATGAATTTATAGAAATATATTTTCGTTATATCTATTTATTTGTGTCAAAAACGAAATTTATGACAGTAGTGCTCCCATATCTGAAACCTGTAAGGTTTTTTTTTAAAATAATATGTCACAATATATATATATATATATATATATATATATATTTGTTATTATTTCGAAATGTGCGCAATAAAAATAATCCGAACCCTAATAATTTCCGTAACAATATTTGACACGTTCGCAATAACAACATTGAAGCAAATATTTCTTCTGCTGTACGATAGATGGGTTATTTTATACACTAAAGTACAAAGTCACAATTTTGTAAGGGTTCATAAAGTCACCTATTGATTTGGACGCAGAACACCTTGAAGATAGAATTTTCAGGGTTAAATTTTCGTAAATAATATTTTAGGAGCTTTAATAGATTATAAATAAATATGGGAGGTGCGGACTGTATGTTAAATAACTATTACTATGTTTAAATACTGGACAGAGAATGCATTTTTCACACCAACGTTTTAATTACTTTTAGATTATTAACTCAATTGGTGTTAATGAATATAATTTTGATATTGCTGGAATAGGCATTTACAAGTAGCCTATGAGAAAAATGTTTTGTTTTAGTAATTATCTTCTCACGCTGTGTAACACAAATACGTCTAACGCAACAAAATATGCAGCCATTAATATTCAGAAACTAATCTAAGAACCAATTGTAGATCATGGGAACTGCGCAGTGGCATGGTGCAAATAAAATATGGTCTCAGTAATTAATAAAAAATACAATGCGACAATTGCTCTTTCTTTCTCTCTTTCCCGCCCTCTCTATATATATCTATATATCTATAAAAGTGAACGTGTCTGTGTATCTGTGTGTCTGTGTGTACATTTCCCTGCGCAATAACTCTGTCAATTTTAAGTCTACATACTCGAAATTTGATATTTAGGGTACTGAGATGTGGGGAAATCTTTGTGATCGGTTTTTGAAATTTGGCTGTTAAGGGGTCAAAGTTCAATGATTTGACCTTTGAGAACCCTACCAAGCTCCTCCGACAATTTTCGGTCTAAACACCTGACATTTTAGATATAGTTTCCTCTACCAAATTCCTCCGCTAATTTTCGGTATAAACGATTGAAATTGTCACATGGATCTAACTTAATAACTTTCTTTTAGCCCAAAACAATAAATCTTAAGCGGGCATAATTGAGATCCAAGTTAAAAAAAAATGATCTCTGCGGTCTCTTCTAAATTACTCAGACAATTTCTGGTCGAAACATTTGAAATTTGACATAAAGGGTGTTCAGAGATAGGGCAAGCTTTTGAATCGGTTTGGGTTGAAAACGTTAAGTTAGCAATATATAAATGCATGTATGTATGTATGTATGCATGTATGCCTAAAACTTTCGACAGAGGCGACGGATTTTAACAAGATCAGTATCGTTTTTAAGTCCAGACGACAAATATCGAAAAATTGGCTAAAAACATTAATCTCTTCACCTTCAACTAGGAACTTTTCTACAGGGGATAGGGGTCGCTTTTTTGCCGATATATTTTAAGTCATCCACTCCTTTCGATTGTCTGGCTTTAATTTTTAAAAATGTCACTTCCGGTTTGGCGGTGGTCGTAACAGCATAGATGTCAGGTTTTTTCATGTTCTTTTCCTACTTAGCGGTACGGGTTTGACCTTCCTTCGTACTACCACTTTTTTTTCTCAACAGACACATCCAAACATCCGGGCAACGCAGGGCTGTAATGCTAGTATATATACATATATATATATACATATATATATATATATATATATATATATATATATATATATATATATATAACAAAAACACAATACACCACCTATTGGATAAAAATAAGGGCAATTGTCATACTTATAAATAAAAACTCTCTAAAACGATTAAGTTAAAGAATCCCGTTGGCCAACGCATTTATAAATGGGGTGTTGATATATACCTGTGTAAATCCTTTCTGTACAGTAGCATTGTATAAGAGAACAAAGCAAAGATTTCGCTATCAGAGTATAACTAATTACTCAAAATAGATGTTCTACCATTTTAGTCACATCTATGCTATTATGTTTTTTTTTCATGGAAACATTTTGGAAACCTGCTTATATAACGCAGCATATAAAATAACAAGATGTATTATATATTCTAATATACAGGAAGAGGTAAACGACCTAAAGGGTGGTCAAAAAGTCAGGTAAAATTTTAAAGAAAAACGATATTCGCAATACACGTATATTTAAGTACCATACATTGAAATATAAAATGAAACAAACATGAAATATGTTTATTTTGTTAATTGTCGTCCATTTCTCTCTATCAATCGCTGGAAGCGATTGACCACTGATTGTGTAACACGTGTAATCATGTCAGCTGATATCCGCGCAATCTCCTCTTCAATAAATAACTTAAAAGACGCTATTGTATCAGGCTCCTTGCCATAAACGCTATCCTTTACATAGCCCCAAAGCCAGAAATCAGGAGGGGTAGTTTATATATTACACTCAAATATTTAAACAAATAATATTAAACGAATAGAGATTATAATGGATCATATTATTTGTTCTACCTTTAAGATGTTACCTGACTTTTTGACCACCCTGTAGATGAAATAATGAGAACCATTAAAATTAATGTATATATAGAAACAAGAATGTTGCCCGTATAATTACTTCAGACACGTTAGAGTAAAATAAAAATATGACTCCCACGCTACCACCATTATTTAAATTATATAAACAATTCCGTATGTCTGTTCACCAATTTGACTATGTAGATAAATAAATAAATACATACATAAGGCAACAAATAAATATATACATAAGTAAAACGAATAATAAACCAATTAATAAAAATCGAGCAATTAAATGAATGAATAAATAAATAGAGCTAATCAAAAATTTAGACAGATAAGGAAGATGCCACCTAAATAGAAAAAAACAAGCAATGTTGCATTAAAATAGACGAACAGGGCTAACTAGAGTGGACTATTACTTCAAATCAAAGCAAACGCAGATATAAGCATCTAAGAAAAAAGAAAACCGATACTTCCCCCGCTGAACTTCCATATACACCCTTCCTACCATTACTTCTTATGGTAACATTCATAAAAAATCCTAAACTAATACTTCTTTTTATTTCATCGTATACTCCATAATTCCTTTAATGCCGAAGTAATGGAACTCTAATCCTTTTTTCAATATATTTCCTTGTATGGTCTGAGGAGGTGGGCGCCTTTAAAAAAGAACTGCATAAAACATGTATGCACATATGTAACGAATAATGTTTATATAACACACAGCCTATACACACACATGTATATATATATATATATATATATATATATATATATATATATATATATATATATGAGTGTATGTGTGTCTATGTGTGTGTCTGTGTTTGGGTGACATTGTGCGCATCTATGAAACTATCTTTATCTTATTTTCCTACGCACATTAAACTTGATATATGTATTATTAGGATTGTATAGAAAAATTAGCCTTGCATTCTTTGTTTTCCCCCCGTAAACAATAGGTTCAAAGGGCATAGACTTGAATAATAGGACGCTGTCTGGAATATTTTTTGTATCCTCTGTGAATGCGCAATCATACATTTATACTTAAGTTAACGTTAAAGTTTTCATTCCCATGTCCGTTAATATGTTTAGAAGAAAATATCGCTCGAAACGTTTAGGCTTATTACAACTAGGTAGTATTTTAAAAAAATTGGAAAACCTATAACATATTAAGTGCAATATACTATTGAATAGAGTATTGGATCTCTAGAAGTGTAAGCCATGTTTAGTATCATAACAGTTTCAGATGGTTCGTTGTTCTAAACAAGTCTTGAATGGTGACTGGTTTTCAGTAGACAGAACAGTTTCCGATGGTTCGTTGTTACACACAAGTCCTAAGAGGTGACTTGTTTGCAGTAGACAGTTCCACAGAGCAAAATATTCTTACCGTGTCGAGACGGAAAAAAACACATGTGAAATTGGTACGGAAAAGGTTTAATATTCATGCAGCAATTCTGGTTTCTGTTGGTTTGTAGCAGAACGTGAAATAATTCGATTCGTCAGTTCCTAGCAGCATCGTTTATAAATAGAATCGTCCGACTGTGTTGGAGCATACCCCATTATAAACCTCTTATGATGGGATGTCTCCTAGCGGCTTCGGCTGCAGGGAGACAGGGTAGTACATGTCAAGGATTCGTCACTTGACACTCAGCCCAACAGGTGAGGGGCCGGGAACCGGCCCAGCACCTGTTGGACTGAGGTACACCGCCTGGGTAATACCTAGGAGGTCCACCCTCCCAGGCCTTGCCACCGGGCTTTCCGGTGGGGCAAGTTTATTGCTTGCTGCCTGAGGCGCCTCGACCGGGGAATGCCGACGGGGTTACTCAGGCAATTTTTAAAATTGCAGGAGTGCCCCTTCTTTAGGGGAGCCTGCGGGGTTCCCACTTTCCGGCCTTGTGCCACATTTTGCTGAGGTGGGCAGCAAATAAATATCTACCCCATTATAAACCTCTTATGATAGGATGCCTCCTAGCGGCTTCGGCTGCAGGGAGACAGGGTAGTACACGTCAAGGATTCGTTACTTGACACTCAGCCCAACAGGTGAGGGGCCGCGAACCGGCTCAGCACCTGTTGGACTGAGGTACACCGCCTGGGAAATACCTAGGAGGTCCACCCTCCCAGGTCTTGCCACCGGGCTTTCCGGTGGGGCAAGTTTATTGCTTGCTGCCTGAGGCGCCCCGACCAGGGAATGCCGACGGGGTTACTCAGGCAATTTTTAAAATTTCAGGAGTGTCCCCCCTTTATGGGAGCCTGCGGGTGTTCCACTTTCCAGGTCTTGTGTCAAATATTGCCGATGTGGGCGGCACTTAAATATATACCCCATTATAAACCTTTTATGATGGGATGTGTCTCCTAGCGGCTTCGGCTGCAGGGAGACAGGGTAGTACAAGTCAAGGATTCGTCACTTGACACTCAGCCCAACAGGTGAGGGGCCGGAAACCGGCCCAGCACCTGCTGGACTCAGGTACACCGCCTGGGTAATACCAAGAAGCTCCACCCTCCCAGGCCTTGCAACCGGGCTTTCCGGTGGAGCAAGTTTATTGCTTGCTGCCTGATGCGCCCCGACCGGGGAATGCCGACGGGGTTACACAGGCAATTTTTAAAATTGCAGGAGTGACTCTTCGTTATGGGAGACTGCGGGGTTTCCCACTTTCCAGGCCTTGTGCAAAATATTGTTGATGTGAGCGGCAATTAAATAACTACCCCATTATAAATCATTTATGATGGGATGTGTATCCTAGCGGATTTGGCTGCAGGGAGACAGGGTAGTACACGTCAAGGATTCGTCACTTGACACTTAGCCGAACAGATAAGGGGCCAGAAACCGATCCATCACCTGTTTGACTGAGGGACGCCGCCTGGGTAATACCTAGGAGGTCCACCCTCTCAGGCCTTGCAACCGGCTTTCCGGTGGGGCAAGTTTATTGTTTGCTGTCTGAGGCGCCCCGACCGGGGAATGCCGACGGTTTTACTCAGGCATTTTTTTATAATTGAAGGAGTGCCCCTCCTTTAGGGGAGCCTGCGGGGTTCCCACTTTTCGGCCTTGTGCCAAATAGTGTTGATAGTGGCAGCATTTAAATATATACCCCATTACACATCCAAAATATTGCAACAGGAGCATTAATAAAAATTAGAAATCTACATAAGTTACATAATTATATTTAGGCGTATTTTAATACAGAGCAACAACTAGCTGGAACTAATATATCTATCTATCCATTTATCTATCTCTCTCTCTCTCTCTCTCTCTCTCTCTCTCTATATATATATATATATATATATATATATATATATATATATATATATATATATATATAAATTTATAAAATATATATGGCGATTAAGCTACACTGAATATTCTGCGTTTCATCCAACTATAGGATTCGTCAGGCTTATGCGCAAATTCTGTGGTTGCTTCTTGTTTTTATATATGTTGAGGATTTCTAGTTGGCCAATCAGCTTTCTAGTATCCACCGCGCCCCTTCCTTTCAGCCAATAGGCATGCATTTTATCAAACAAAGGATCTGTTTTAAAACTAGGTTAGTGGTTTTAGGTAGACGTTCTCCTTTTTTTTTCTATACATATAAATATACCTATGTGTACACACATACATGCACATATATATATATACATATATGTGTGTGATCGTTTATGCATATTCATGTTTATTTAATTTATTTATTTGTTTGTTTTCTATCGTTATTGTTAGTTTTAAAGCTATTTTGTATCGCTATTCGAGAGTAAGTTTAATTTTGTGAACACAGTTGTTTGCTATTTCCCGTCTACAGTTTTATAGATTTTGAGGTTCTTTAAAGTACAAGATAGAACATTTTTCATGGAGGCATAACTTACATGGGTCGTCTAAATGTCTGCATGTGATAGCTTGTCTCATTATTTTCCGCAAAGGAAATCGTCATGAATTAAAATCTTATTCATTAAACTCACTAGGCCTGTCTCCACATATTCACTCCATTTCTACCGAAACTAAAAGTCGAAGAGCAGCACTTGTAGTCACAAATGATTAGATTTTGTTTGGACCGGCTTTATTGGGTATGTAGCAATTTAACATAGGTTAAAAGGGTTAAAAATTGATAAATTGAAAAAAAAATAGTTACATATTTTGTATATTCATCTATTCGTTTAATCTTGTGTATATATGTGTTTGCATTTTAATTCTTAATCCGGCAGGGGAATGTGATGCGTCTAGTGTGTTATAATTAAGTGTTCAGTTCATGCTTGTTTGCCTTCTCGCTTCCAGCTAACACAGCTGGCTAACCTCACGATGAAAATGGAACGGCTATGCATAAGTTTTTTCTGCCGGTAAATACCATATCCATCATCAAAACTCTGGATTAATTAAACATCATATAAAAGCGTATGTTATGGCCTGGCAGAGCCTGACACCCCTCAGTAGTATTATATTTAGCATTCTCCACGGTCGATATAGCCTTGAAGCAGTCCAGTAAATTGCAAAACATATTCAAACTCAATAAATGTGTACAATTGTCTCGGAATATAACCCACTTAAATGAATATAAATATAAGCCATAATACTTACACCTAAGCTTTGCAGTGTTGCATTTTTTCTTAAAATTAAGTATGTAATATTTGATAATAATATATTAATATATTAATATAAACACATCGGTTTATACACGTACGCCGACGTGCAGTGTGTGTTACCGTTTACTATTTCTTTAATAGTAACCACCACGTGTGCGTGGTCCCTTTATGTGGTGCATGTGACATGACACTACAAAAAATTTTGAGGAAATGATGAATTTATAAGTGTGAAGAGCAACTTTGCATTCTCATTTTCTCCACGTTCAAAAAAATCTCATAGATGGGGCAAATGTTACGGGGTGGAAAATGTACTTTGTGGCAATTTTGGGGTATTTGTGACCACTTTGGAGCCGCTAGGAACGCCAAATCCTAGCGAAAATGGAAAAATAGCACAGTTACAGGTCTTACGACATATATATATATTTGAATTCAGCACCATGGAAAACACTATATTAACAAATATATCATTTTTTTAGTAATATGAAAAAAGGTAAAAAATGTATCTAGAGAGATAGGAATATGAAAAAAATATCCAATAGGCATCCAGAGAGATGCGAATAAAAATGTTTTCCAGGATCACCCATACTGAATTTTTAAGAAGAATGGGCTTCACATTTTGGTCAAGTTTCAAGAAAAAATAACGGATGGATCAAACGCTATGAGGCAAAAATGGTTATTTGGGGGCATTTTTTATCTCTTTTGACTCATTGGGGACGTCGAATCCTAGTATAAATGGATAATGATACCGTTTCATACCTTAACACGTGTACATTTTATTTGGCCATGGTGAAAAACCACTATATGGTCAGCCATATGAAGTTTTTGTTGATAAGCATGATAAATTAGCTAAAAAGTTACATTTTTAGCAATAAAATCCCCGGGAACCAGAATTTTGCCAGGGGAATTCATACTGGATTTATACAAGGAACAATAGGCTCCATATTTTTGCCAAGTTTCAGAAAAAGCTAATAGATGAATCAAATTCATGGGGCAAAACGTGTAATTCTTGGCCATTTGGGGGAATTTTTATCCCTTTTCAGACCCTGACGCAACGGAAAGCCCCCCCCCCCAAACATACTGTACACATCTATTAATGAAATACAATGTGTTCCAAAATTTCAGGAAAAACTTATTGAGGTGGAGGGCAGAATGGGATGATTGCGTGATAGACGATCCCGTCCTGATTGTGTATGGTTGATGAATTGAATTAGATGGTAGGATTGAAATAGCAAAAGGTCGTATAATGATGACGAAAACATACCGGTAATTATCAGCGAAAGAAATGCAATTTATTTACATGAGAAATATTAAAGATACAGGAAGAAAGAAAAAAGTTCGTTAGAATAGGAGTTCGTTATTTGCGATTGGTAGCTGCGGAAGGCCGACTGAGTAATCAGGGGCGCTGTGGTGGCCGATGCCCCCATCAGGAGCGATTTCTGTCACATCTTGACTGGTCAAGCGTTCAGCGGAAAATAGACAGAGATATGAGAAAAGGGAAGTCACGTGGCTAGGTCGCTCTTCTGAGTTAAAGGGCGACATCGAGTAAGCCTGGGAGTTTTCAACTCCCAATAACTAATGGACGGTTTTCTGGCAATCGCTCGGAATAACGCATGTACGTCGGACAGACGCATGGGCGCCACTGAAAACATAGGTCCTTCTCGGAGAAATCTAGGAACCAATATAAACATCTCAAATTAGGAAAAAATTGTATTTGTCTTTAAAAATATAATAAAATATGTTAAAGTACGATCTATATAATTAGAAAACTCAAATGAGCTTGTAACGGGTGTTTTAACCACACATCTGGTTTACGACTTCCGGTTGCGCATGCGTACATAAACAGCATGACAAACTTACGAGCATTTTACAACGGCGATTTAGTCACCGCTGTCTATTTTTTGTAAATTTATAATCCGTTTTTTATACACCGTTCTTAACCAACATTCATACATTTTCTTCTACTACCAAATTACCTTGAAAATAGGGCTTTTTAAAAAAAATACGTTACAAATAAATGATCAACGCTATAATAAAACGCATAGTTTTAATGTGTACGTTTTAAGCGTCCCAATGTTTTTGCGTTTAAATTATCCAAATAAACAATACATTGTTTTTTTTTACATCGTCTATTTCCGCATTGTCTTAATTTATCTTATTATTAACATATAAATTAAATCGTTGGCTCGATGGGTTATAAATATTTGTTTAAAATGAATTAAAAATGTTACATTTTATTTTCATTTTCTATTTAAAAAGCCATTCTTTACATAGGGAGAATATGTTTACTATTCTGTACTTTCAACTAACAATTTTATTTTTAAAAAGATACATCTAAACTTGAATTTAAATTTAAGTATGATGGAATCTTTTCAATGCATATTTACCTATAACCATGACAAACTACTTATAATTCAATGGTTGTCAGTTATTTTTCAAAAATAAACAATTATCAACTGAATTTTTATTTTAATATACTTTCATAGAAAGTTTTCTGTTATGTCAGAAAAAGCTATTGTCTTTACGTCATAAGCGTTACGCTCATACATGAATTCCATAGCTAGTACACCATACTGACCGAACAGGTCATATGTAATCTAGCATTATATATGATCCAGGGAAAGGGACATATATCGTTCGATTTAGTTGAGTATTTTTGCTTCAGTTTGAGTTATGAATCTGATAGGTACCATGACTCCTGTGTGGCGTTCCAAAGTCTCTGCTGTAAAATCCAAATTTGTTGATAGTTTAGACGTAGCCAAACGTTTTACTGATTCGGCGTGATGAGGTTTAGTCCACTGGAAATGCAGGTATGTGGTTTGTTTATGTCTCTATTGGAAGATTCTGACACCAGAACATAGTTTTCAAACGAGTCATATAGTATTTTCATTGGCATCTCTTTGACACATTCTTTGACCTCTAAAGTTTGTCTAAGTCTCACTTAATCCAATGTCGTTTATATAAAATGTTTTTTTTTTTTTTTATGAAATTGCTATTATTGTGATCAATATTTCATTGTCCAAAATCTTTTAAAGTTAGTGAAGAAAACTTTCTCTTTGTCTATTTACTGTAGTTATTTTAGTCGGTTTTATTCAGGCTCCGTTCGCCACAAGTAAAAGCTATTAGAATATAAACGCATTTAACGCGAAAGGAAGGTTTTGCTGGCTTATAACCGTTATATCGCATTCGGATTTTGCATGATTTTCTATACTGCTAAAAATATTGCATGTTTATTTCATTGTTGTCTATGCCTTGATTTATCTTTAATGCTCGTTGTATATGTCCACAATATTTCTGGCATTCTATTTAATGGGAAACTAGCGGTGTCAAAAGGTAACAAGACAAGTATTTGCAATATCTCTTAAAGTATTTTAAGAGAATAGGCTTCCATTGCTATAAATTTCCGACAAACAAACCGTTCAGAAATACCCCTAATTCATTTATCATATTTTTTGTTGTTTCATGTCAGCATTTAACAATATCTGGCAATGCTGTTAAACAAAATAATGGGATTTATTTATGAGCGTTGCATAGTGTATATGCTATTAAATTCAGGGGAAATCTCCATTTGGCCATAATTCTTAGGGAAAATATCTTGTTGTATCTGTTTCATTGTTTCCTCAATATTATAATACGCTACTCAATACTAGGCTAGTGCGTGTAACCTATCATCGATGGGTTACTATGTGAAATGCGCGAATGGCCAGTGTGGAATCCTCTGAGTACCTTCTTCTCAAGCGTGTAGTTGTATACATCCCTATTGAGAGAAAATGGACACATTATTTGTCTGTTCATTTTCTTGTTTCACCAGACAATTTTTTTCATTTTGCTAGTTCAGTCTTTCAGCTCGAGTAGCTTTTATCACATATTCTAGCGTGGTGATAAAGTCTCGACTGGTACTGCATAACAGAACCGAGTGTTCACCTCTATCTCGAGGGCGATTATTACTTTTTCTTGGAATTGTTTTGACTATTTAGGAATCAATCTTTATTACTCAGCTATATGCCCTATCTTATGGAAAGTGAATATTATATTTAAAAAATTATAATTTATTTTAATTAGGCCATGATGTCGTAGTACTTAGATATAATATTAATGAATCGTTATCTGCTAGCAGAACACTCTATCTTTTGCGTACACAAATGTAAAATTGTGTTACAACATAAATGATTGAAAAGCACTTATTTTCGATTTGACTGTAATTTTGCTATTGCACATGAACCTTTATTCACAAATTTATGAAGCAGTACTTCATTTACACACTCTGTGTTCGTATCCCCTGCTACAGAGTACATTGGATCGAAATGTGCTAATGATAAGTCTGCAACAAAACAACTTATCGTTTTATTAAAAACATGCTCACACACACCTGACCATATAGTTTTGCAGATTTTAATCAAATTATTTAGGGTCAGTTTCATATCATATATTTTGGGATGTATATTCTATAGTTACTTAATTATTTAAAAAAATGCTGGGATTTTGAATGTTATTTCATGGGAACATATTTTTAATTTTCTTATATCTAGCTGTCTTACCTTATTGTCAGTAATTTGCCATAAGTATTATATGTTCTTTCAAAAGAACTCTGTATATGCAGAACTCAGCTGGAATCTATATTCTCCAAGTCTCAGCTATACTGCTTTAAGATGGCTTTATTTGGCTTTTTGTTTCCACTTGAAATCAAAGTATTATCTAAATATACAATTGCATAATTCATATACATCAACATATTGCCCACTGTTTTCCGTAATATGACTTGAGCTACATTCAATACAAAAAATAGAATAAGGTTCTTAAATGTTTTTATTAATATGTGATATTATTATAATGTAAATCAAACATTATTTAGTGACTTCAATTCGATTATAATGTTTGAAAAATGAAATTTTATTAAGTGGTGGCCGAATGAAGGCAGCGATGGCTTTTGTAGCCGGATTCAAATCTATCGACCGGTGTTCATCGTGCCATCCTGCAATGATGATTCCCGAAAGGATGAAACACAAGTATCTGTAGTTATTTCAGAATTATTATAGTGAATAATTCCGTCAGTCTCATTAAGTTGTGTCTTATCGTTAAGCACCTTCAGTTGAAATAAAATTCGGCCAATTAAGGTCATGTGTAGATCGTCATATAATGATTAGATCATCTGATAGACGTTAAAACATTAAAAAAGGAAATGTTTTAATTTCGCTGTTCATAAGACCGAATGTGGTTAATGCAGTCATAAATAGGTTCTGTTGCTGGTTGCAAATCTATCGACCAGTGTTAAGTGTGATACCCTGCAGTGATGATAGCCGAAAGATGAAACACTAGCGTCTGTGTGTATTTTATAATCATTATCATATATATATATATATATATATATATATATATATATATATATATATATATATATATATATATATATATGTATATATACATATATATATATATATATATACATATATATATACATACATACATATATATATACATACATACATATATATAGTTTTCTTCTGTGTTTAATAATCAGTTTCACATGGTTTTGTAATTGTAACGGGAATTTGATTTGCTGCACATATCATGTCCTTTGAAAATATACGCGAGATAGATACATTTTTCAAATCCCTAATATCTGATCGCATCGGCTCATTTTTCTTAATAACTCTAATATATTACAGAAGGAATTAATTATTGGGTTCTATACATAAAACAGTGCAACCTAATCCTACAATAACACATTTGAGAACGAATTATTACATATATTTTCATTGTTTTCAATGAACGAAATGCATTATTTAGTTTTACTGGAATCTTTAATCTTGTACAAGGAGCTTACCGAGTAATCTATTCTGGGGTCGTAATCAGTGGAGTATCTATTCTAATCAAATATTGTTCGTTTTTTTACCGATATATTATGTCTTTAATCGAGTAATATTTGGGCGTTTTCCACATGTGTTTTATATGAACCTATTCTTTACTCTTTGTAATTGAGGTACTTTACAACATTACGTTCCTTATAGAGTGCGACTTTTTCCTTTTTTTTTCAGATAATGTGAACATTTCTGGCTTTAATACGCACATTTAAAGCACATTTTATTCTTAAAGAAAAGATAGGTTTAATATGCTTTCAACAACAGGTATTGCATATTAGATTCCTTTCATTATTTATGTTTGACGTTTGCCTTAAATTAATGCTTTTATTTTAAATCCGATTATACGGTTTTCTTAATATTTATTAGACGTCGGTGTTATCTCTGTAAAGCTTTGTAGCATAACTTTCCATATTACTACTATTTCTTGTTCTCATTTCTTTACCATTCGATGCAGTTAAACCTTGGATAAAACATAAATATTATAGTATGTTATTTGATAATATCGTGTAATTACTTACCTCATGCAGTACACACACCAACACAGCATACGTGACTAAACCATGAAGTAATCTGTATTTTTAATCGAATTGCATATAAATTGAAGTAAGGTATATTAAGGATTTCTCCAAAAATAGTAATTCAGTCTATGAGTATTATATTTTCACGTACATCAAGAGAACATTTAAAATGCTTCACTTTTTGAAGAAAAAAATGAAAGTCGATTGTGTACGTATCTTACTAAATTTCTGGAGGTAACGATAAGTCTTAATGATATAGGCGAACTATTGTTCTTACCACTAGGGTTTCGATTAGTACACTATCTGACCTACTTTTTTATTCAGTCTTTTTTGTAAAGGAATTTTGGTTGTATATCCATAAGTTTCACTGATATAATTCGTGAGTACATTTCGAATTTTTCCGTCGCCAATGATATGATGCCGGGGAAAGTATAGCGTTTGAAGTTTTGAGCGACATTGCTTCAATTCAAGTAACAAATTTGCTATATCCTATTATGAGTGAATGTTGCAGTCGAGCCGTAGTTTGTTGAGTAGAGCTGGTAACACCCAAATTCACTAGCAGAAGGCATTTTTGTCCGAGCACAATACTACAGACAAATAACCCGAATGAAATTATTTTCATTGCATCAATGTTTTCCTGGCATTTTCTTTGCATGGTCGGTTTTGTGATATATTTATATTAGTGTATTACATTTTATACTTCAGTTGTGCCAAATTTATTCCAAGTAAAAAATAATATAAAAGACAAATACCCTAAGCTGTATAGTGAGGAATGGAATCAAGGGGGAAAATGATTGTGTTAATATGAATTATTATAAAATGTTCTAAGCCAATACATTAAATTATCCAGCGAAGATGAATGAATATAACTTACATAAATCAGTAATATAAACAACAACGCAACGAAATAAAATACTTACTTTTGTTATTTATATTTTCTTTTTTACTTATTCAAAATAATTTTCTGTGAAATATCATTTGAAACAGCACAAATATATTTATAATATATAAAACGATTGTTCATAAAAGTTAGCATAATATCTATAGATGTTCCTTAGGCTATAAACCTATATTATATTATAACTAGCAGGATCCGATAACGGCGTTGCTCGGTGAAAGTCCCGCCCCCTCGTCAAAAGAAACTACAATTGTTGATAACACTGCAGGTACTGTTTTCATAAGGAAAAAAAAGCAAATAAGGGGATTCGTAAATCCGTATGGAATAATAAAATTAGGAATGATGGTCCATTAGAATAAGAATAGAAAGTATAAGCAAGATTTGTTAGAATGTAGGTATTCTAACTGTATATGTATTGTTTAGATTGATAGACATTGCACATATTAAGAACGGCTTTCGGAATAGAAACCACGAACCTCCACCCGAAATATACCTCTCCAACATCCCCGTATAAAGAACGTACATCGGAGCAGAGCAGCCCCCTTTTAGTTGGGGGTGGTAGATAAAGCAAACTCCCCCGCATTTAACTGAGAATCGTAGGCAGCATACCCACCTCAAATGATATGGTTGGTGACAGTGTCGATAGGAAAGAAGTGGATTTTTGTATCGCCCGCAAGTGCACATCTGGCCGGCATTGAATTACAGTGCAGAAGGCATGTGTTTATACCTCTAGAACACTTGTTTGCTCAAAATTCGAATGATATTGTCGTAATAAAGATAGACGAAAACGGATCCAGTAATCAAAATATGGAGGTTTATGTACTGCGAAAATTTACCCACCATTAAAAAAAAACAACACAAAAAAATGTGTGCTTGAGTGAAAGAATAAAAAACAAGCAAAGAACATGTTTTTGTGAATGTGCAGTTTTGTCACCTCGCTATTTTTAAATAGTTTAATTAGGTTAAATGCAAGGGCCGCGATCTCTTATTTGGTATTGTTAGGTGGAAGGGCGCTATTTCACAATTTGTCATAGGGTGACTCCTCTCTGTTACTAAAAGATTCGTTCATTTTTTTCATCTCCGAATGCTGTCACGAAGTTGGGTACTTGTGCACTTTTGTTACTGTGCTGGAATAACGTCATCATTTTGAAGGTCATTTTTAACATTGTTGGAGACGGTGTTTTGTGAATAATCTCTGCTTCCACCTATCAATTTAATAAAAATAGATGTCATGAAGCTTGAAAATTTAAAAATAACTCGGTGGAAAAAGTTGTCAAGCGCCAAAAGTTTTCAATAACGGTTTACAAAATATACTTTAGTTTTTCGGGTTTTTTCTTTTGAGAGAAGGATAATCAATAATAGAACTTGTGTAGTGTTTAACAGGTGTTTCTGCAGTTTAATTAACCGCGTTGCGTTAGTAACGGACCAACATTAAGCTAGCAGAAGAGTCGATAAATATATCACAATAATTCCCTTTAAATTGGCCTCCACGCCTGTGCAGGGGAGGGTGTTTTGTTACTATTCTGTGTTTCCACCAGACGTTGGTAATTTAACATGGGGAGTGGAGGGTGTTTTTTAATTATTCTGTGCTTCCACCTAATAATTTAATAAAAAAGGGAACTCGTGACTTTCTTTGCTCCCAATTTTCTGTTTACTGAAAGCTTAATCACGTGATTACAGTGTAGCGTCAATAAAATAAACCATTCATTTATTGGTTGCTTGACTTCGTGAGATAAAGGACTGTTTGAATAAATTTATACTGATTTATACCGATTTAAATCTGTAATTATAAAAAAAGCAGTCGCGTACACTTATGTTCCCGAACTGTCGTGTGTATTGTAACTAATCTTTACTTTCACCTAACAATTTAATAAACAAAAGGATATTATAAAACAGATCTCAGGAACGGTTTACTAAAACATACTTTTGTTTGTCGTTGTTTCTTTTGTTTGTTGTTTTTGTGAGTGTATAGTAATCAATTATAGACCGTGTATAGTTTACTCCAGTTGAATTAACCGTTTTCCATAAGTAACACGCCGACATTAAGCGAGCAGAGGAACCGTTTAATATTTAACAAGCATTTTGTGTACATTTATAAGGGGATACAGCACCCTCCAGCATCCAAAATCGAACGGGAGTTTTGTGTTTTTCTTTCAAAACCATAGATGCGTGTACGTTTATTTGAGAATTCATAAGGGTGTCTGTGATTAAAAAATTATTTTACTTGTGCACTTTAGTGCCATAGAATAAGTCTATCAGAAAAAGGCTACCATTCGGTAGGTGTGTGTTTATGAGGCGGTAATAGTTGTGTTAGTGTAGGAAAGCGATGTAGGAAAAGCCGATGATCATCATGAAAGTTGCTACCTGTACATGTCTCTTGCGTTATATGAGGTAAGCAAAATGTGAAGGTCGGTTTCTAGAATATAAGAATGGGCAGTTTCAGCCATTCGTTAAGAGCGGAATGTTGTTGGGGGAAATTATTCATTTTTATTCGTAAATCGGAAAGAGTATGTTATGTGTACATAAGCAATCATCTAGTTTCGAAGGGTGGTAACCACTGTAGTAGAAAAATGGAGAATAGTACCTGGCGACTACTGCTTGAAGTGGTAGAATTGAATTAATGGGGAGAAAATACGGACTTATTCTTGTTATAATGCGAGTGTATCGTTGTTCTTAACAGCTAGCATGTAGCGTTTTAATAGGACGAGTAAATGTGTATGTAATGGCGTTTAAAAGTTTCCTAAGCTGGTGGGTGACACTATAGACATAATAATTTGTGTGTGGCATATTTTATTGCAACTCTACAGTAATTGGTACTACGGGGGTTTCTGCAATCAAAATATTATATACAGCATTAGTTTTAATTACCCCGATATATATATATATATATATATATATATATATATATATATATATATATATATATATATATATATATATACCCAAAATATCTGGCCTTGATGGAAAGGGACTAAAACTTGCTGCTATTTTTTCAAATAATCTGAATGGGAAGACTGTATTGCAACTATTGTACATATGGTATCTCAACTTAACCCTTTAATTACCATACTTTTTTATTAACTGCAAAATTCTTAGATATGTAATTATGGTCAACCTTCAAATTCCCCATCTTCTTCAATATTTATGCGTAATATTTTCACTAATAATCCAAACATAGTTATATGTAATAGTCTCCATTAATTATTCCAAACATTTAAAAATAAAATTAATAAACTTTAAATGTCCGAAAATACTACAAAACCCCACTTTACTAGAAATTCCAAACCCGTCAAAGTTCATATCCTAGTCTTTCTTCTACCCAGCTCTGTAATCTAACACCCCCATTACCGACTATTTTCACATCCCCTTTATTCTAGTCAAACTCAATATCGTTTTATAGCACCTACTTCGTTATATTTTCCAAACAACTCTTTTATTATGATATTATATTATTTATTTTTATTAATTTCCCTTTTTTTCTCTAAATTCTGACTCAAATTATAAAATCTTCCCAACAAAATCTATAACTGATTTCCTATGCAGAGAGGTTTTATGTGCACTATATTGACGCACCCGTTAACCCATTTGCACTTTGCCTCTTTTTTCTGTCCACTCCCACCGCCATCGTCGTTGACATCTTAACTTTTTTCTTCTCCTGTCCACTCTCTTGCGTTGTCTTATCTTTCTATTTCTACCAATTATTAAATGTAATTTATTTCTTATTGGTGTTCCCCGCTTTTATTTTCTTCCATTTCCCTTCCCCCCATTCTCTTTCTCTTACCTACACCCTGTTGCTTTTTAATATCCATATGTAATTAAAAAGTACCATATCTTTCCTTTATATTTTTATCTTGACCTGAATTATCCGATGATATGGAGGGATAATCTTTATCTTGTCTGTCGAAACAAATTTTAATGAATTAAGTTAATACACTCGAGGTTGTACTTATATATATATATATATATATATATATATATATATATATATATATAATATAATATATATATATATATATATATATATATATATATATGTATATATAAATGAACTGTACTCACTAATCTATCCCTTTCGAAAGCTTCTTGGTGAATAAGATAGCAAAAGAAATAACACTAAAGTAGATCGGAGGTTACAGTGACCGGAGGAAATGAGAATGCGCCTAAAAATACAAACACTGATACGACTAATCCCACAAATAAATTAAAATATATTTTTCTATTACAAAATTCAGAAACAGCAGCACCATCTTTGATTTGTTCAGTTACTATTTAAATTTGAGACCCGTTTTCTTGCCCATTTTCTTTTTTCTGGTAGAGCTCTAACCGTGTTTAAATCCGGACTACATTACATATGTATATAAATAAAGCATATAATTCATCAAAAACATAATCAAATATTTCAGTTGATATGCAGGATGTATTATAATACATTAAAGCTAATGGAGAGATATCGTAAAACTCCTTTTTCTAAATGTGATGTTCTTCGGCAAATAAAATTTGCTACGAACGATTTTCTTAGATTAGTAGTAAAGCCTTGTTGATCCATTGCAAATGTTAGATAGGTTATCATTTAAGAATACTTGTGTTTAATTATACGGCTGTTGATACGCAATGGACTATGTGTGAATTTTGTGTTTCTTTTGAACATTTTTATTTTTGTACACATTTTGCTACGCTTACGAAAAAAAATCCATAAAATGTATTATTGCAGCTAATATATATATATATATATATATATATATATATATATATATGTGTGTGTGTGTGTGTGTGTGTGTGTGTGTGTGTTTGGGGGTGGGGGTTGTTTGTGAGCGCGCGTGCGTGTGTCTGCGTGCGTATATATATGCATATAAATTGAAGTTATGTATATTAAGGATATCAATCGAACCATTTTATGTAAGCTTTATTATTTAGTAAAATTTCTCCTGTCTAGACTTTAGATGAAAAAGAATGATCTCTACAGAACTGTTTTACTCATAAAAAATTCAAAGAACATGAATCCATTGAATAATGTCGTTAGTTCAATGATTGTCTAAGAAATTTAAATTGTCTGCCATCATTCAATCATCGTAGTGTCTAATAGTTTTCTGTCCCGTAAATTCTCATTACACGCATTAGTAACTTTAATTAAAGAGATCAAATTGATCTGTGGATATTCAGTCGTTCGAGTGAATAAGATAAAAGAAGGAATATATGTATACGGCTTCATGAGATCAAATCTTTTCATGTTACTAATTAAGCTAGGCAACTGATGATTAGAAACTTGGTCAAACACGACACATATACAAATTAAGTCCTTTCAAATATCTGTGTTCGATTTTTGTAAAATAATTATTTTGTTGAGAGATCAGACACGTCGACTAAATACAATAAACACAGCTACCATCCACCTTGCTAAAAAATGTCTTATCATGTATACACGATGGCATTTGCCATTGAAAAATGATAAAATATATTGATATATTATAAAATCTTGTTAGGTTAAATAAAAATTATGAATTACATAAAGCTATCATGTTCATCGTATTGTTGTTATGATGCTATTTTCTTTGTGAGGAAATATTTTACGTCCAGCGTCGGTCCCGTGTTGGCTTGGGTAGCCTAGAATTATCTAGAATAGTATATTTACGTGGATGACCTATTAGCATTTAATATATTCTGTAAGTGTTATCGGGTAGGAAAAATATAACTGGGTAAAATTGCCTTAAATTACTTTAAACTAAAACAATTGAACATTATAATATAAACATGCTTGTAGCGTATAAGTTGTAAACTTATTGTCGGTGGACAACATCAAATTATTAACACCTGCTGTGTTTAGGATAAAGAACATAACCAGTTCTAGCATACACCTATTACCAAGTGTTACACTTAATATCTAGCATATTAAACAGTTTGGATTCAGTATCTATCAATTAATATATACATACACGCTTTAAAAATCATGCTGCACTGTCTAATTAACAAAATACATTATATTGTAACACATGCATGATTATTAGGTACATACTGATTCTGCAACTACCACATTCTACTCTTGGCCTTTTGGCCAAGATCAAAGTGTAGTATCTGTTCCGACAGATGCTGCAAGCTATGACTAGCTATGACTAGCAAAGATCAGATGTGGGGGCAACTCCACATGCCTGACCATTAACCAGCTCCCAGTTCCAACCTCTCGGGAGCTGGTACCCTTTTTCCCTTCCCCCTCCCTTCACTCCTCACATTAAAAATCGGCCTTGTGCCTAATTTGCTCGGTGGGGGAGCAAATAAATACCATCTGTTCCGACAGATGCTGCACTTAAGATAATTTGTACCAGTCAATGGAGGGGAAACCCTCTATACTGGGACAATTATTATTTTTGGTAACCAGAGTGCCCCCTTTTTGCCTATTTTAGGGGAGCTGGTTTTTACCTCACATTAAAAACGGCCTTGTGCCTAATTTGCTCAGTGGGGGAGCAAATAAATACCATCTGTTCTTCAGATGCTACACTTCTATTTCTTGTTCTCTTTCGGTGGAGGAGAAATCCTTCACGACTGAGGCAATTTTTATTTTTGTACCTTTTCTCCACGTTAAAAAAACGACCCTGGTGTCTATCTCTGTCCCGTGGGGAGGCATAGTAATTAGGTACATGATTTAACGCCTGGCAACATCTCTGTTATTAATCGCCTACCTATTCTCCAAGTGTTTCTTGTTTCAGATGACTAACCGAGGTCATAAGCAGTAGTCGAAAAATGGTCTTAAAATATTTTTAATTCATCTCTATATTACTCACAACCTTGAACCACATTTGTATTGACAGTAAGGTCGTTCCCCAATTTCCTGCAACGAATACAATGAATAGCACCACGAAATTTCATATTGTAAGTAGATGTATTTATTTCCATGTCATATTTGTTGTTTCCTGTGAATTGAAAATTCTAATAAATATGAGGTTCTGCAAGAAAACTGTAATGATAACTGACATAAATCTTACCTGTCTGTTTAAAGGTGTGTGTGTATGTATGTATGTATGCATGTATGTATGCCTAAAACTTACCACAGCGGCAACTAATTTTCACGAGATTGGCAACGTTTTGAACCTCGTAACTTCGGACGATAAATATTAAAAAATTGGCTAAAAGCATTTTTTCATTATTTCTTCATTCCCAACTGGGCAGTTTCTACTGAGACGAATCACTTTTTCATCGGTATCTTCGAAAGTCATCCACTTTTTTCGATAGACTAGCCTGAATTTAGATCTTAACTACTCCCGATTTGGCGATAGACGAAACATCATCACATCACATTTTTTCATGTTCTATTCCTCCTCTGCGGTACGGGTTCGAGCCGGCTCGTCTACTACTACTTTATCTTTCAACATACACCTCCAAAACACTCGGCAACGCCGGGCACCCAGGCTTGTTATTTTATATTAAGGTTAATCGGTATACATGCGTGTACGTGTATCGGCGTATATGATTTACATTTTGACAGTTTACCATCTCTTTCCAGTTAACTACTATAAAGCTGTGTGCACGTCAATAGCCTTTAATATATTTATTCCTACATGAGCCTTCACATATGTGACACGGACCTTTTCCTTTTTTAAAATGTTATCTCATTCTTTCGATGTGAATATCTTAATGTCGTGCCAAGCTATATTTGAATTAATAAATTATTTCAGGGATACTAGAATTTTTCACTAATTTGTTTTTCAGAGAAAACTTAAACGTTTAGTTGTTTATGCTATAGGGTTTCCTTAGTATCACGCAAGAAAATGGGTTTCTTAAAGAATTATGTGACGGTAACCCCAACGAGGTTTTTAGTGTAGCGCATCTGATTTACATGGGTTTATTTATTTACTGCAGCGATTGGATCCCGTAAAACCTCAATTGCAAGGACGATGAGACTTCCAGTTTAACTGAAATCTTCGCATCATACAACTTTAAACAATTTCCAATAGATTGGCCTATCTCGGATATAGTTCACCACTATCATGCTCAACATAGCAGAACAGTATAAACATATACTTCTAAAATACTAATTATTGTATTTGGTGTCATTCTTGATCTCAGTATACACCTTACTCCAGCTTAATAAAATCTGAACTGGCTTTGAATATTCCGAGATTAAAATCAACATGTTACGTGTGTTCACTACTCATCCTACTACAAAGAAGTACCATATTTTCCGTAGCCATTCACCTCTTACCATCAACAAAGACGATTGGTTAAGGTTGTTGCATTACAAGAGGACGAAAATACGTACCATATGTTTTGAGTGGATACTTTTAAAAACATTTAAGCAAAAAACACATAAACATGATTTTTATGTGCATTAAATAACGTATAAGCATTGACGTATATTTACATTAAATAACTTATATGCATCGCTACAAACTTTGAAAAATAAGACATACTACGAAATATTAAATATTCTAATCCAATAAAGCGAACGTTTACTTATATGTTATTACAGAATTAAAGTCGTACAAATTACACGATACATATGTATGGTGTGCAGATAAAACGAGAAATATTGAGTTACTCTTTAACTAATCAACATTATATAAAAAAAAAACTTTGATTTTTCCAGAACACAAAACACTTTATTATATCAAATAAATTAAGTTTCTCATATGAATTAATTAAAATTACATGTTAAATAATATAATATATTCAACATTTTATATCGTTTACATTTTTATTATATTTTAATATCAGAACGAATTTTAACAAAAAAGCATTATACAAACTGTAAATATTTTTAAAGTACGTTTAATTGAGTATTTTCCTTACCTTAATAAGATTTGTGATATTTGTGATAGGAATTTTCAAAAATATTAGAATAAACATGTCTAAATTCTAATAATTACAAATTATTCCATTTTATAAGGAGTCGATAATGAAATAACAGGTTGCCATCAGAATTCTAAGCGTATGCAAATATGGAAAAATATGCTGATAAAAATCTAAACAAAACGGTTTTGTCTTCAAATATTTCTGCATCAATTATATATTCATGGTACTATATATTTCTGTTTTGATATTATTGTGGCTCCTCGTGTAACATGATCGTATTGAGGGAACGATTTGGTCCCCATTGGGAGGGCTGAGACCCTCCTGGGACCTGAGGAAGACCGGACAAATATGCTAAGATTGTATAATTGAATTTCTGACAACAGCTGGTATAAAAAATCCTTTAAATAAAACAGATATATTTTTATTGTTAAAATCAAACATGTGTTTTGTTGTCTGAGAATAAGGAGACCGGAAATGTCAGACCAATGTGAAGATGAAATCAGACCTATCGTCGCCTCGATGATACCTGTCTCAGACTGAATGACGGGTTGACCTCTTGGGGTCGTGTGAAAATGATTTCATTATTGGACCCAGATTGCAAAACTCTGGTCGTATTGCAGAATTGCACACACAACACGTGTTGGACGCTGATTGGTTAAGTGGATCGACCGACCCACCCTGTGACTCTTCTATAAAAAGCAAATACCCGCTCAAAACAGACAGATTTGCGCCGAATCCCGAGAAGAAACATCTCCTAAAACGCATGGCGACATCTTATCCGACATCCTGACCAGCAATTCCGTGAGCAGAAGAAAGAGATTTGCGACTTAAAACGTTTTAGTGACTAAACGATGTATATATGTAAAAAGGATCTGTAACTTTTGTGAAATTAACTTTTAGTAGTTAGAGAACCTTGATTTTGTCTGTCTTGTCTTTCGGGTGCGCATGCAAAGCTTGATTTGGCTTTTCAGCAGAATTCATAACCGAGACGCTAAGAATTCATGTGGAGATCTTCCGGTAGACTTGACATCATAAGCCACAGTTCCCGAAGAAGTTAGATGTCAGTGTTTGACCGGAGTAATGGGAGACCCGCTATACTCTTATATTTTCAAAATGTGTCCGTATATTTTTTTCAGAATATTATTTCTCATTTGATTAGAAATAAATATTATACTTGTCATTAATTTTATTTATATAAATTCATAAAATAATAATTTCTTTCTTCTTTCCTAAATAATAAAACGCATATTACATTATTATTTTATAAAACGTATTATACTGCATATTCTCAAATTTTCTAAAATCGAAATGTTACTTGTACAACGACATCAATATTTTTTTTAGTTTCATTGGAAAATAATAAGTAAACTATTGAGTTTTTTTCCAATTTGAAGCTGGCTTTCCTATCACCATTTAATAGGATGATTTGAGTCACGTGATTTAAAAACTCACGCAAAACTATCTTAAAGTTTGGAGCGATTCTTCTGTACATAAAATTTGGGTATTTAAAATAAAATTGTATTGCCCACCTGCAACAATATTTCAAAAGCCCTCATGGAAAAATGGATTGCAAAAACAATTATTTTACATTTAAACTTTCACAAGAGTTGATGTTTTTTTATCAAATGTTGTATTGATTCATCAAATTATTCTTTATTTAATCGTATTTTGGCAGCATTGGTCTTTCGAAGAGAAAATTGTAAAATCTATTTATAACCGTTTGGAGTTGTATTTTTTATAAAATTACTGGAAATATGTGTTTCATTATCAACGATTATAACATATAAACTGAATCAAAAATTTAAAACAAAAAACGAGAAAAATAAAGCACATTGAACTTAAAGGTTTCACTATAAGAATGAGAAGAATTTATTTGTTGTTTCAATATCTTTCTTCATTCCCCTATGCAGGAAGTATATAGCAAAGTAGAAAGGACTGACCAAGAAAGAAGTATAAGAAATGTATAGACACATTTTGAAAATATAAGTGTGTTGCGGGTCTCCCGTTACTCAGATCAAGAACTGACCTCTAACCTCTTCGGGAATTGTGGCTTGTAAATATATATATATATATATATATATATATATATATATATATATATATATATATAAATATATATATATATATATATATACATGTATATATATATATTTCTATTACATAAATATATATACATATTTCTATATTTCTATATATATACATATATATATATACATACAATAATGAATATATATTTAAATTTTCAAGTGTTTAGACCGAATATTTTCGTAGGAGGTTGGTAGAGTTCTCAAAGGTCACATCGTTGAACTTTGACCCCTTAATCGCCGAATGTCTGGCCGAAAACCGATCACATCGATTTTCCCAATTCTCAGTACCCGGTATATCAAATTTCGAGTCTGTAGACAAAAATTGACAGAGTTATTGCGTAGGGAAATATACACAGACAGACACACAGATACACACATACAGAGAAAGGCATATACTTTCACTTTTATAGATATACTAACATGGGTGCCCGGCGTTTCCCAGGTATTTGGAGGTGTATGTGGAGCAAAAAAAAAAAAAAAGTGGTCATTTTTTTTAATTTTGACCCCTATAATGACCCTTTAAAATTTATTGTTTTGGGCTTGAATCAAGTTATTAAGTAAGATCTATGTCCAAGGAAACTATATCTAAAATATCAAGGTTTTAGACCCATAATTGTCGCAGGAGTTTGGTACAGTTCTCAAAGGTCTAATCGTTGAACTTTGACACCTTAATCGCCAAATTTCTGGTCAAAAATCGATCGCATCGATTTTCCTAAATCTCAGTACCCGGTATATTAAATTTCGAGTGTGCAGACTTAAAATTAACAGAGTTATTGCGTAGGAGAAATGTGCACACACAGACACACAGACACACACATACACACATACACAGATAGACATATTCACTTATATATATATATCTATATATATATATATTTATATATATAGTAAGTTAGTAAGTTAGCTAGTTGTTCCCTGAATAATCGGTAAGACCTTTATATCGATTAGACAATGAACTGATTTTTAGAAGATTTTAAAGTAGATTCCCTTAAATAGAGTTTACAAGGCAACTGAAAGTTGTACGTCGCTAGTTTACATGTTGGTTATATCAAGAATATCAAAGAAAAGGGACGCTGTTATTTTGTAATACCGAGTAAACACAAGCGTAGCAATATTTTATTTTTTCTGTTTAAATAGAACTTAGACATATATAATATAAATTCTAGCGACAATTCTTAGAAGGATAATGCCTTTTACCTATATCGTAGCTTACAAAACAGAGCGATCGTCTTATTCAATCTTGTCAAATATTCCTATCGCCTCGCTAGAGTTGTTAAACTGTTCCAATTGGTTAAATAATATATATATATATATATATAAATATATATACATATATTTATATATATATATATATATATATTTATATATACATATATACATACGTGTATATATAATATTAACATAAGCCGTGTAAATTAAAATATTTAGCTACTAGCGGGGGTACCCGGCGTTGCCCGAGTGTTTGTTTCCGGGACGTGGGGGGAGTTTTAAAAAATGTTATGGTAGGTAAGTAGGAAGGATCAAACCCGGAGTCATGAGTAAGAGTAGGAAAATAAAGCGTGAAAAAAAAAAACATCTGCAACGTTAACAGTTCGGCCACCAAGAAAAGCCCATTCCAGTTGTTTAGGAAAAAAAAACGACTACGGTAGGTCGGCGTGAACGTAAAAATATCATGTGAGTTGTCCAGCACGCTAACCACTACGCCACAGAGCACTGCAGCTTAGTTTAGTGATTTTAAATAACTTTACATGAAAGAACTACGAAGCCAAACCGGTGTTCTCTTCTCAACTGTTCCTTGTGAACGATCCCCAAACGGTGTTAAGTGGTGGCAGGGGGAGGAGGAATTTATAAGAGAAAAAATATTTTACCACTTCCATTGATCTTAACCGATTTTGGCCGTGACTTCACAGCAGAAAAAAGTATAGAAATCTAAGATTATCGAGGAATTTGAGAAATAATAATCCTATAACACACCTCAGATATTGTTCTGCCGTTTGTGCATATTATATTTGCATGAAATATCTTGATTTTTAATCCTATTAATGTCAAAATCAGACGGAAAAATGAGTTCATTTTATTTATATAGAGATATATCTATATCTATATCTGTATCTATATATATATATGTGTATATATGTATGCATGTATGTATATATATATGTGTGTGTGTGTGTGTGTGTGTGTGTGCAAAATTTTTACGAGGCAACAACTATAGGTCTTCGATAGAATTTGGTTGGCAATACGGTTACTATTTATTATTATCATTATTATTTTTATTTTTTGTTGTTATTATTATTGTTATTATTATTGATATTATTATCATTGTTATTATTATAATTTTCATTATTATACTTATTAGTAGTAGTTGTAGTGTTTAATTCAATTTCATCATAATTTACTAAAAATGAACGTTAAATTAAGGACCCAATTAATATTCACGAGCTAAGTCACATATAAAATATATGACTTAGGTATACCCATAACAAGACACCACCACTCGATCAAAAACTGTCTTTTCTAGGAAAATATGTTATTTCTTTATATTTTTGAAATTATAACAAACAAAAATACCCCGAAGGTTATAATGTTAAAAGCAGAATATTATAATACTGTATATATTTTTAATATACTTTTAAGTTTTTTTTTTTTTAGTTTTGCAAAAACAACCTGTTTATTCAGTCTCCACAGATTATAAATAAAACATACATATCTTAATATGTTATCGAATAAATAAACAAACAGCTTTGTGTGCAGGAGAATATGTACTATAATTTGCTATAAGGATATCCAAAAAGATTAGCATATAATAACTTTATATTTAAATAATTTTCAATAATTTCATTTTCATCACAAACTCGGACATTTTACTTTCCACCGTCATCTTGATTTTAAGCATTAGAATTCAGTCACCTTTAACTGTTTATGTAAGCTTTTTAATGGCTTTTATATGTGATTAGATATCCAAATTTATTTTTTTTAAATAATTGAATTGAATTTTAATTACAGCCGCCCTTCATGGTAAAATATATACCTTTTAGCTTTATAACATTTCCTTCATAATAATTGATCAATCAAACTTTAATTGTTCTCTAACGCTTGTTAAAATAAATTAAAAACTGCCTTCTCCTATTTTTACATCAAACACGAGCTTTTGCCTTTATCTTTCTCAGTTTGAATATCATGTTTAGTCGGTTTTTAATTTCATGATTAAAGTATTTCTCCTTTTTTCTTTTCTAATTATAAATAAGAAATGAGGCACACTCTTTTTCCATAAACTAGATTATACTGTATTTACCAATTCTTTATTGCGGGAATCAAGTTGACAAATAATTGTATCATAATTTGGTGGCTCTTTAAAGGCTGTTTTTGGTAACATCCATCGTCACATCCATCGTCTACAGAGGTCCATGCCTTCTTTGTCATAGTAATTTTTTACAAAGGGGATAACAACTTTTGAAAACCTGAATGGCTTCACTATCTTGAAAAAAATCTCACGTTAAATGACACTTGCAGATATAATTACTGTTTATAGTGTTCACACTTTCATTTTATAAAATAAATTTTAGTATTGATTGTTTATTTTTATGTACATTTAAATTTACACACTCTAAAATTATACAATTATTGTTTTTTTTTAAGATTTAAAATTATGCCTATTTTCGTGTTTTCGTAAAACATATATGTATTTATCCTTATCAAAAAATAATGATTACTGCTAAAATATTCAATGAATCTCACACTTGAAAAGACAAAATATAAAAGAAATAAACACATTCAAATTTCTAATTCCACCGTTCGATATCGAAGGAGCTATGTGTATTATTTTTTGTTTATGTTTTTTTTTTCTAAAATCATTCCTTGTCTTACCAACAAATTAGTGTGCGCTTAATGGATCGCTTGAGCTTAGAAAGGTCGAACAAGAGACAAATGAGAAGGCCGTGTGACTCCGAAAATCTATATTGATACAAGGAATATTTAAAAACTATTACACTTCCCAAGGTGCAGTTACTAATACATTCTTGAAAAATTTATATTGATTAAATTATTATTTGATTTTCTGTAGATTTTTAAAGACACACTCTGTTCTGACAATCGAAAACACTCCATAAATTTGGGGAGCTCTACCTATATTAGCTAACATACATGTTTTCACCTGTAAAGTTTGTATCTGTAAATGTCTAGTTTGCTTCCAGTTCATTTACTACTTGCACCCACACAGAATTTTATGGGTTTGTGGTTTTCTTTTGTAATAATAATAATAATAATAATAATAATAATAATAATAATAATAATAATAATTATTATTATTATTAATGTTTACTCGCTATGCGTAGTCTCACAAGCCATCAAAGATTCCTCTTTGAGAGCAACTTGTGATTCCCTTAGTGACAACAAGTCTGCCCAGATTTCCTATACTCGCCACGTCTTTTAATAACCTTTGCAAACACCGTCGCTTACAAGTGAGACCTTGTCGGATGTGGCCTCTGGCTTTCCCTGGGAGTTGGGTTGCAAGTAGCTATTTATGGGCACCACACCAATTAATGGGGGCGGTATTTTTTAATTATACTGTTTCAGTTTCCATGCCTATTTTTAGTTTTTATTTTGGGATAGATTTCTGCATTCATAAATTATGTGGTTCATTGTTTAATTTCCTTGTGCACAGAGTCTGCATTTCCAGTTTTCTTGTCGATTTTTGCTTTTATGTGATTAGTTTTAAATGAGTTCCATTGCGCGGCTATTATTAGTTGTCCTGTTTCTCTGTTAAGGTGTCATTCAGTAGCCACTTTGCAGTGTTTTCGTTTGTCTTTTCTTTTGTCCTTCGCCCATATAGTTGTTTCACTTCCCATGTTTCTTTAATTGTCTAAAACTTCGTCTTTTTTCTATTTTGTTTGTTGCTTCCTTGTCTTTTTTCTGCAGTAATTGTTCTTTCGGTGTTCTGCACTATGCATTCCTCTAAGCGTTTCTTGTTATACACAAGGTATTTTATACCGATCAGCCTTCTTCCGCCGTTTCTCCTTTTCACGTAAAGTCGGTCAGTCAAATCGTTCGGGTGTACTGCATTATACATCGTAATGGGTTGCTTAGTCTTCTGGACACAGCCCGCAAAGATTACCAATCTCCACTCCCCACACCAGAGGAAATAGTCAATAAATTAAACGGTGGTAAAGTATTTCCTAAGGTGGATTTGAGCGACGCATATTTGTAGATATCCGTCGAGGCAGAATGTTCAAATCTCATTTGTATAATTACACACAGGGTACATTATAAAGGTTAGATCTCGGAGTCAAGGTCGCACCTGCGATTTTCCAGCAGTTCATTGATACCGTGCTTGGTTGCCTCGATTTCGCTTGCGCCTATTTGGATGATATTGTCATAGCCAGTAAATCCACAGATGAGCACCGAAAACACATACATGAAGTTTCGGTTTGATATAAAAGAAGTAAAGAGTGAATTCTGTATGGAGGAAATACGTTACTCATATCACATTATTGATAAAGATGGTGGAGACTCCGATCTTGAGAGGGCAGCAGTTATAAAGAACATGCCTGCTCACAATAACGTGCAGGCACTACAAAACTTTCTGGGGCAGGCTAATTCCTACCAAGCCTTCATCAAGAATATGTATGATTTGCGCGCCCCACTAAATGTACTGCTGAAGAAAGAGAAAGACTGTAACTTGACGCCATAATGCCAGAAGGCGTTTGAAAAGATCAAATAGATGTTAACTTCAGGTCTTTTTTGACACACTATGATCCAAGGTTGAGAATAATAGTAGCGTATGACGAAAGCTCGTTTGGTGTGGGAACATGCATACTTAATATAATGCCTGACGTTCCCAGGAAACGCACATGCATTAGGAACGCTACTAACGGCCGAAAAACAGTACTCTCAAATGAAAAAAATGGCATGAGTATTATATTCGCTGTGATAAAGTTTCATATGTATTTATAGGGCAGAAAATTTATATTGCAAACGGACCATAAGCCGTTGCTCAAGACTTTGGGTTCCAAAAAAGGCTCACCGACATATACGGCTAATAGAATGCTGAGATGAGATACATTATTATTGAATTTCACCTTGGAGTACTTGTCTTCGAAAAAAGTAGCCATTCGGACAGCTTATCTAGGCTGATACCATTGAAAAGGGATCAGTTTGAAGATTCCATCATTGCCAATCTTCGGACGAACGGTAAATAAAACTGATGACGGGCAACACAATCAGATAACTCCCAGTTTCTCTACACGAGATTAAAAGGGAAGCAGAGAAGGATGATTATATCTGTGACATAAAAAAATAAGATAGCAACAGAGGTCGATGTTCCAGAAGTGTTTTCTCTTTGCGATGAGGATTTACTATATGGCGAAAGAGTGGTGATTCCCAAATGTCTCCCAAAACGAATTCTCCGGGATTCCCACACAGGACATTCTGGAAAACTTCGTATGAAGAGTTTGATGAGGAACTATGTCTACTGGTCCAAAATGGATAAGGACATCAATGAGAGGATAGACTCGTGCACAGGTTGTGCCCTTGCAGCTTAATTTCCAACAATTACGTTTAAACCTTGGCCGAAGACTGACCAGCCATGGTTTAGGGTGCACATCGATTTTGCGGTTTCGCTAGAGGACAATTATAACTTAATCATAGTCGACAGTTAAACTAAGTGGCCTAAGGTATTGAGGTGCAGAAGACCGAAAACTGGACCGACTATAAATTCCTTACATTAACTGTTCGCACTTTAGATGTAGTCGATTACATTGTAAGTGATAATAGAACCTAGTTTACGTCTGCTGAGTTCAAAAGTTTTTGTGATACGTTCCGAATTAATCATATCACCGCTCCTCAATATCATTCCGGGTTGAATGGTTAAGCGGAAAGCTTTGTGAACACTCTTAAAATACCACTGAAGCAGGCTCAAGGGGCACTAACCGATGAAGTACTTCAACAATATCTACACGTGTATAGGATTAAACCCAATCCGAACAAACCAACAGCTGTTTAACATGCAGGAACGATGTTTGGGCGGAAAGTGAGATCTGTTTTTGACAAACTCTTACCCAACCAGCCAAACCCACTAGTGTCCAACTAGTAAACATTTCATGTCAGGTTGAAGGGTGTTTTTCAAAAGTTATAACACCAACACATAATTCTGAGAGATAGCTACACTTACTAAGTCGGTGCCATGGTATATATCATCCAAGAACCAAAACAGAGCCACAAATGTCACCAGAAACAACTAAGAAGGTGTCGATCAGTTGAAACCATTGAGAGTTCACCATTGAAATATAAGCCGATAGACACTGTCTTCTAAACTTTTGATCTTGAACCGTCTTAACCAATACATTAACTACAACGGTCGGTCCGTAAGAGAAAGTTTACTAATCCACTGATGGTAAATCCTAAAAGGAATAGATACTGACAGCTTTTACGAACAAAAGGCTTGGGAGGGGGTGTTGGAGACGCCCCCATGGGATTAATGGATATCTCATGACGTCACTTCTTCTAATGACGGCACTTCCGGTAACGAGTACCGGTGAGTTTGGTACGCGGCTAAGCACGTTGTGTGCAAAGGTCCAACAGTTGAGGAATGGTATTGCGCAACCAGCATTGCCTGTAATATATGTGAATGCATGTTTGCTTCTAAGAGTTCTGTGTTCCTATCGTTTGTATTACGATTTAACACCATAATAGATACACTCAGCAGAATAAAAATAAGTATCATTACATTTGGAAGGTATTTCGTATTTATACGACAACTTATATTAGGTTCAGTAGCAGACATACTGCGTGCATTTATGTATAGAAATTGAGATAGGAAATCAGTGAGAACGAAAGCGAGAAAAAGACGTGAGACTGTAGTCACAATCACTTACAAAAAACTTCATCTCTCTCTCTCTCTCTCTCTCTCTCTCTCTCTCTCTCTCTCTCTCTGGTTATTTACATGTATCTTTAATATATTTTTAACAATGTTTGGTTTCTCACAGCATGCCGGCGGTTACCTAATCGCTAATTTAATTTCAGCTTGATCATGAATACTCCGGGTGAAAAACGTTTACTTTTTTATTTATTAATTGCTCGTAAATAATAAATTGCTGTTTCAGGATCCTCCAAAATACCAGCGGTAGATATGATTAATATGAACAATTTTAGGGAACATGAAACAAACACGCCATTCTCCCATCATTTGCATAAAATAGAAACGGTTCAGTTAGGTGGCATGTAATGCATGAATATATAGTGACTGAAATTAAGCAAACAAGTGACAACTACACAAATGGCTGATTATTGTGTCTAATATATCTTAATTGGTGAATATAAAATAAGTTAGATTTGACTATTTGAATGAATCGGTCAATGTAACACACATATTGCTATTTGTTGTTCCTCGATAATTAAATGTGTTTTTTGCATCTTTCTATGTAATTGAAATTAGATGACATTTTATACGGAACTATAATTTTGATAGTGAATTTTTAATAGCATTTAAAATAAAATAAAAATGTGTGTTTTTTCTCAAATATTTCCAAGAATCATCAAATGTTTATGTTTCATATGCCGCATTTTTCTAATGTTGCCTTCGATCATTATTAAAGATCTAATTCCACTTTTATTTTCACGACATAAAATAAGTTGTTTATAACAGAAAACATCATGTAGATTTATCTTTATTGATCACTAATTAATAATATCCTTAAACAATATTTTAACGACAAAAATAATCTTATAAAAGTTTCTATAATTTAATTAATTGAAATCAATGCCTAAGACGCATCAGATAAGTTTATGATCACTAACATAGAACGGTGAGAAATTATTCGATGTAAGATACTGAAATTTTTTCTCCAATTGTTAAATCAATGATGTTTATTGTGTAATCATAATTGTGTGATTAAAGCTGCTCGCCCAATATCTTATTTTCATATTGATGAGTTTTTTTTTTTTTTTTTTTTTTTTTCTTTGCAGAGAATTTAAGATATTTCTCCGAAAATTCTTATCGGTTATGTGTTCTGTGGAACTTCGTAAAATATCCAAAGGTAATGTTGCATTATATATGTTCACTCATACATCCCAAGCATTTGTATCTAAATATTTTGTAATGTTAATGTTTTCTATCGATACATTTTTGGCGATTCAAATTATTTGTAATCGATTTATATTTGTTCACTCGTTGTCTGCTTGGAAGAGATGAGGTAGAGGAAGATAAAGCAGCGAATGTAATGCATATTCTTCTTGATTGGACAAAAGTTAAAAAAAAGTGTACATACTCGACCCACCTATCTTACCATCAACACATTTAAACACGACCGAACTGTATTTTATATTAGGTTGAGAAGTAAGTTCTTGCGGAGTTTAACATTTTAATTTTGATATCATATGATGACTTAAAATTCATGTTCCTTTAATACATTTAATTTATACGTCATATCAAAGAGCGATTTTCGCTGTATTGAATCTGCCAAATCACAATCAGTTTGAGGCAATTTTGTCTTCGATTTAGGAAAGTTGAAAACCGGACTGAAAAACAAAAACAAATTCGCACAGTTTTTTCTCTTTTGAATCCAAACAAAGCCGAAAACCTATTGAAACAACACGCGATGAAATTCATCAGAAACCTTGTCAACGAAACCGGCATTATTCAACAAAAGTCCAAAGTCTCCTCCATGGCAATTCCCGACCGCACATTGTTAAATTGACTCTACAAAAGTTGAACGACTGTAGCTACAAACCTCTACCTTAACGCCGGACTCTCCTGATGTCTCATCCGTCGACTACTTCTTTTACAAGCATTTCGACAACTTTCTTCGTGCAAAAATTTTCAGAAATAAAAGCGGTATCAAAAACGCAAAGTCGTCGCCGTTAGAAAGGAATATTTTTTACGTTACTGGTACCAATACACTTGTTCTGCATTGGCAAAAGTCTGTTGATTCTGGGTGTTCTCATTTTGTTCACTAAAATATGAAGGGAAAACCCACAAGAACATATCTTTCAACGTTAAACTATTGCATTCCGTTTGTGCGTAAAATAACGAGAATCTATTACGAAAGTCTGCGAAAGAGCTGTTTTACGTATATAAATTCCATCACATTTACATTTAAAAAGGGAGTTTTACCTTTATTTGAAATTGAGAAAATCGTTCCATTTACCTGAGCTAAAACATATTGGGGATACTTACAAGCAAGTCATATAATTTTCCTACTTTGATGTGAGTATGACATATGATGAAGTTAACATTTTTATGCCAAATGCGAATTCATGCCTCTTTTGTATGTGAACAAATATGTCGCTGCTAAATAAAACACTAAATACAAATATAAGCTACAAGTACTCTAAAACTCATTACTATTTCTCGATTTACAAATTACATAGAAATTATTCTTTCTAATATTTATGAGAAAAGATGCCAGAAAAAACGCAACATATAGGCGTAATATAAACCGCTGAACAAATTCTAAAATATATCCTCTTAACAAAGTTGTTTACAAAACGAATCTGATAATAGAATGATGCAATATAAATAAGATAGAAATCAAAAGCAACATTGAACTTTCTCAATATAAGTGACTGTTATTCTGACTAAACCAATGATTTTGCTTCACTTGTTTTCTTTCGATATCGATTATTTTATTCACAGAACTTATCTTATTTTGTAAAATAAATTATTGATTATTTACTGTCTGCATACAAAGACTAGCTGCCAACTAATTTTTTGTTTCTCTTATAATATTTTTGAAAACATATTTGTCTGTGAAAATAATATATTCTATAAAATATATACTATAACGATTTATTAACATCTTCGATTATGAAAAAATAAATCCAACATAGTTACTCGATGATAAACCAAATACAACCATGTGCATGACATACGAATTAAAAGCTTATAATATACTTCCACCCATGTTATCCAGTGAAATGATATGGTGAGATCAGACAAAAAGTTAATTACACGCTGTTCTATGAAAAGTGAAACGTATACACTAGTGATCCATACATACATACATACATACATGCATACATACATACATACATATATATATATATATATATATATATATGTGTATGCGTGTATGTATATATATATATATATATATATATATATATATATATATATATATGTATAAACGGTGGCTTTTAAGTGAAGGAACAATCCATCCGGTTTTATAAGCTTGTCCGTCTATCTATATAAACTTGTAACGTAGAATTTGTTTCATACTTAGCCTCTTTTGTCATTACCTTCTACTATAGTGATATATATTTTACCTCCAAAACTTATAATTCTACCCATTCGTCGTAGAAAAATATTACTATCTTTTATACACGTGTCTGTCTTTTTCACTTTTATGTCTCTTATTTTTTCGTTTGCTTGTTTTAACTTTCATAACCCCAAGTAGATGGCTCTCCTCCTAGACGTTTTATGTTAATTAGCAAGACTCCTCTACAATCATCCCTTACTTTATTTTTATTACCATTTGGGGTTTTAATCAAATTTTTAAATCTATCTTGCGAGTAATTTTTAATTTTTAATCTATTTTTTTATAATCTACTAGCTGTACGCTGCCACACGTTGCTGTGGCTAAATTTGGTGTAATGGAAAATTCTAATAAAAAGAGAACATGCATGTTTCTTATATTCTTAGTACAGCAATCCACTCTAAAAAAAAAGAAAAAAATGGTACTCTTGCAGCATTTGATCTTGATACTCAGGATTACCTCAATCGTTGCTTCGGCTCGACCAACAATTGGTGGATAAAGCTAACGTTGAAACGCTAAATGTTTTTTTTTCTGTATAAAAAATGTGAGTTAGTAATTAATATTTGAGTGATGCGAGGGTACTATACACAGATTCGAAAAAGTTGTCTAAAAACAAATGAAAGCAAAGGTAAGGTAAGTTACATCTCTACCTAACTGGATAATTGTTTAGTGTTTTTATGTAAGGTAAAATGTTTAATCGGCTGGAAAAACAGAAATGGTTGCAAACTGTTGAATATATTAAGTTTGGGAAGTGAAGTTGAAAACTAAAAACTATAAAATACAGTGTCAAAAACCCACCGAATATGTTACCATGACATAGGCTGACATAATAGGCGGGTGTGTGAGAGTGTTTTGTATAGTTTTTTTTAGTTTAACCCACTTTCTCAAACTTAACATAATCAACAGTGTCCGCCACCATTTGTATCTTTCAAATACACCGAGAAAACAGTGTTTTTCGAGTTGACTAAACGTTAAATTAAAGGAAAAGGGTTTGTATTAAAAGACACAAAGAAGTTGTCAAAAAATGAATATATAACAAATAAATGTTATCAAAAGGCAAGAAAAGTAAATGGTCTACCTAACTGGATAAGATTGCAGTGTTTTTATGTAATGTATAATGTTTAATCAGTTCAAAAACATGCAGTGTTTATCGGTATATTTGGAAAATACAAATGGCGGCAGACTGTATCGAACAGGTTAAGTTTGGGGGACATTTTGGGAAAATGAGTTTAAACTAAAAAAAACTATACAAAATACTGTTAGGAACTCACTCAATATATATTACTGTTATGTAGGCTGACATATAATCAGTGGTTTAAAATGTTGATTGATACAGGTAACGACTTTTAAGAGTCCCTTTTAGTGATTACCTGGTTTGAGGATATTATACAACTAAATGGCAAATCTGCCCCAAAAATCCGGTATTATTTTACTTTAAGGTCCGTCTCATGTTCGTATATAACGAAATATTTTATTGTAGATTTCAGTGTACTAAAAACGAATTTGCAAACCATTTCCATCGCAAAAAGAAAGTGTTCATGATATGAAGAAATTACTTTTTCGTAAAGTGGGTGATCACTTTTCAAATTAAATTTAACTTTGAATGAGCACCCACTTCCTGGCCACCTGAGTGAGGGGCATTTTTCTGTGTGTGGGGGTGTTTTGGCGGCCACCCCCGCCCCTCCAATCAATTTAAGCAGGTAATTTTAAAGAATTTTCCAAGGGTAGAAAGAAAGCCCCCACCCCAAAAATCGTGGCCACAAAGTGGGTGATCATTTTACGTTAAATTATTATGGAAATGTGATCCTTCACTTTTTAAACTTAACATTTCTTCATATCTTGGAAACTACTCGTTTGCCTTAATTATAAAGGTTATTTTCGTTTTCAGCGACCCCGAAAACCTATATGAGTGGTAATTTTAAAGGAATTTCCAGGGTGGAGTAATTCCTCATATTTATCTTTTTTTTTTTTTTTTTTCCAATAACATAAGAAATTAAGAATTAGACAAATTTCTGGTGCTAATGCACTTACCGATCCGTACTATTTTTTAAATCGTATTTCCAAGTATAATTAAAGTTTTTTTTTAATTTATTCAATTGTATTCTAAATAATGTTAATGCTTCTGTACGTTCCTTGTCTGCTTAAGTTTAATTTTTGTTTATTAAATTGTTAGGTGAAAGTCCAGAATAGTTACAAAACACCCTCTTCTCCCCATGTTAAGAATGTCTTTTTAAATAATAACGTTATTATTTCAGCACGGATCAATAAGTGCACGAGTACCCAATTCCTTTAATAAAGAAAAAGCATTCATTTTTTAGAATAGATGCAAAACTCCCTCCCCATGTTAATAATAGCGTTCTAAATAACGGTATTATTTCAGCACGGCACCTTCTCTGCATCAGTATTATCTTTTGTTTATTAAATTGTTAGGTGAAAATATAAAATAGTTACAGAACACTCTCCCTTTCCCATATTAAGAAATGCTTTCTTAATAGCGTTATTTCAGGAGGGTACCTTCTCTGCATAAGTACCATCTTTTGTTTATTAAATTGTCAGGTGAAAGTTTAGATTAAGAACAAAACGTCCTCCCCATGTTAAGAATGGCTTTCTAAATAACATTATTATTCTATTATTATATTATAATAACGTTATCATTTAAAAAGTCATTATTAACATGGGGAGGGGAGGGTGTATTTTAACCTTACAATTCAATAAAAAAAACATATAATAAAACTGTAATTAAACCTGGAAATACGATTTAAAAAATAGCGGGGACAAAAAAATGTACTTTACCAACCGATCTTATATCGAAAAACAAAAAAAAACTCAAAACGCAAACGACAAACTTTTTTTTGGCCTTATATAATAAAGAAAAATGTGTAAATTAAAAAAATTAGAAGATAAACAAATGAATTATGTTGTTATTTTTTTTTTTTTTTACTTAACAAGAAAATTAAATCTTTCGTCAATTCGTGGCTGTGAAATGAATCGAACCGGAAGTTCAGTTTTATCAACAGAACAGATTCGCACTAACGGTTAAAAAATATATTTATTTTATTTAATATTTTAATAATTCGCGAGGTAAATTTATTTTAATAACATAAAACATGCGTCGTCTCTAAAGATGGGCTGACTGAAAATTTCAAATAAATTGGTAACGTAGAAATATGGTTTTATTCAATTTTTACGAACCAAATTTACATTTTTATCAATATATATATTATTATATCAAGTATTGCATCATGTTTTTATTCTTGCTTACTCTTAACGTCAATTGCTCTTCCATACTCATTACTGTATCATCTTCTGTCATGTTAATCATTAATTATTATTATTATTATATATCTCATATACCTTTTCTCAGCATATTCTAGATAATTTTTTACATATTTTAATAATTTACCAAAATTATTCATATTACAATTTATTCTTATAAACTGTTATTATTGCTCAGCTATTTACTACTTTATTTTGCCATAATTTCTGCATTATTTTTTTATATTATAAAAAATAGTATGCATATTTATGTGCATGTGTCCCCTTTTTGGACATATTTTCTTATTTCTGTATTTCTTAATATTTAGCCTCTTTATGATGAAGTTTATAATGTATTATATTTTCTGAACAATTAAGGTTATTTCTCTATATCTTATCATTAAAATTATTTTTATTACTAATATTATTACAATTTACTTCATTATATTATTTTATTTTGTTTATTTATAGTATATTCTTATTTTTTTTTGTAGTGTTATTTTTGATATGTTGTCTCTAATTTTTATAAGTAACCATTACCGGAAATGTTAATTTTACATTTGAAATGGCATCGTGGTAAATGAAACTTTTGATTAAGAAAATCTAACCCTACTATCCATTACTAAAGGTTTTGGCAAGCTATTTCGATTACATTAGATATATTCTCATTTACACACACATACACACATATATATGTATATAGATATAGTTATATCTATATATCTATCTATCTATCTACCTCTATTTATCTCTCTCTCTCTCTCTCTCTCTCTATATATATATATATATATATATATATATATATATAAGCGAAAGTACCCGCCGTTGACTGTGTTCAAAAACAGCCTACAGAAAATGGACTCCGTATTATAGTTTATGAAAAGGAAGGGTTGTACAGAGATAGCATCGAATTTGGGGGTATTAAAACCAAAGCAAAATATGATGAAATTAAAAATAAAATAGACAAACCCCATAATTTATTATACCATACCTGTTCACACTGAAACAATCATTACAATATTCTGTGAATCTATATTACAAAACCTTGTTAAACTTTGTGACATATTTCCATTCTATATACACTCCATAATTTTATGATACCATATTTCTTACAAACTGAAACATAATTATCAGAGTATACTTAGGCAGATAGATATGAAAAGTCTTTATTAAAGTTTTCGCCTATTTTCATTTTATGGAGGCTAGGCGCGAACGCAGACCGCACAATTTTATTATACAACCCCTAATTAAGTTAAAACATACTTATCAAAGTATTATTATGTACATCTATATTAAAAACATTTGTAAACCTTTTTTTATATAATTTTTTAATATTTTATTTCCATACTTTGTGGATCAGGCGTGTAAGCAGACCCCACAATTTTATTGAATCATTATTATGCCCGATCAACCATATCCATTACTGTGTCTCGATACATTTTCTGTCATCATTATATTATCAGTTTTCTATAATAGTCGACCAAATCTGAGCCTATTCGTCACAAGACACCCCCACACACGTTCAGCTATATATATATATATATATATATATATATATATATATATATATATATATATATATACATATATACATATATATATGTATATGTATGCACGTGTGTGTACGTTCGGCTATGATACTAATACATATAAATGTATGGATGTGTATCTGGGTGGAAGCCCTATACTCTTGTGTGCATTTACCATCCCCTCCCCCTTAGCCGACCTCCTTTCTTTTCTATATTTCTTCTAAAATTGACACAATTCGGCTTTTGACCCTTTCCTCCCAAGCCCTTACTTATTAGATGATTTCAAATGCGGTCACCCCATCGGATTTCTTATAATATTGTAATCACAATAACCCCTATTTTTACTTCTTCCGTTTCTCTCTGAAAATATGACAGTGTCAAATATTCGTTGATCCACATCATTTCCCGGGCAACGCCGGGTCTCTCCGCTGGTAATGGCGAATTTTATTCCACAACCAAAAGGTTATAATTGCGAATTTGGGGAAAAAACATAAACAAACAAAACTAAAACAAAACAAAATCAATGATAAGTTTATAGTTATAGGCAAACCAGAACAGTACCCTATTTAAAGTTAGAAGCAAACGATTTTTGTCAGCCCTTTTTACTGGTATTATATTTCATTACTAAGATATCTTCCGGCATGAGTTTTAACTTGCCAAGTTTATAATTTATTAAATTGTTAGGTGTTAGTACAAAATAGTTAACAAAGAACTCGCTCCATCATGTTTAGGGTGGCTTATATTATTATTATTTATTTATTTATTTTTTACATAGGCGTCACCACTTATCAAGACCAATCGGCCACTCAAGGATAAGGGTTAAAGAGTGTAGAGTAGTCAAAAGGACAATATAGTTATCAATAGTAATGGAAGTTCGGTAAATTTTTTAACTTAAGTTGAACGGCTCATCAGAAACTTGTTCACGATGGACTTGAAGACAACCATATTATAGACAGCTGGAAAGCAGGAAAACGGAAGGCAATTCAACAGGCGTGCAGTTCTAAGAAAGAAGCTTTGATCATGGAATCTATGTTTAGGTTTAGGCACAGATAAAGAGTGGGGAAAATTATTGATAATGTTTTCAGCTAGTCTAGTGTTTCATGTGAACGTTTGGCGAGGGGGACCATAGATTGAAGCTCAGTCGAACACTCTCCATGAAAATACCGATAAAGCAGAGACAAGCTCGCAACATCTCTTCTGTGAGATAGAGGTTGCAGAGAAGAGAAAAGGGCATCTCCCATCATGCCACGAAGTCTATTTTGAACCCTATCAAGGCAGGACAAGTCTTTTCTAGCAGTTCCTTCCCATATGTGGCGACAGTATTCCATCCTTGGACGTATCTGGCTCTTATATAGATAGAGAATTGCATCAGCAGTGAGATATCTACTGGATCGATAGAAGGATCCGACCATTTTCCCAGCGGCCTTGGCAACAGATTTGATGTACGTATTCCATTTAAAATCAGGAGTAAAGGTCAAGCCCAGAAGCGTATCAAAACTTGACGCCTCCCCAAGACGAGAGCCATTCATTTTAATTGATGCCAGATGGGGAACAGAATGTTGATGATGTAAAGATAGAAGCTTGGTTTTAGATGCATTAAATGTAACCAGCCACTCCTTTTCCCCATTGTACAACGTGATCAAGATCAGAGGAGAGAGAATTGGAGAGAACTTGGTCGTTTACTGTCTTAGATGTGCTACCATAGATGGTAGTGTCATCTGCAAAAATGTCTACGATTGATGTAAGGATGTGATTTGGAAGATCATTAATGTAGATCAGGAAAAGAGTTGGGCCCAGGATGGATCCCTAAGGGACTCCAGCATTTATACTGTGAACTTCTGATTTTTGCCCATCAATTGCTACTCTAATGAAGAGAGAAATGATTTAATGATTGAGAAGACATTTCCATCTATACCATAGCTGGGGATCATTTGAAGTAAACCTTTATGCCATACCCTATCAAACGTCTTTGATATGCCAAGTGCAATTGCCCTAGAAAGGTTGCCTCTGTCGAGAGATTCGCTAATCCTATGAGATATAACTGTATTTCAGAACTCTCAGTAAATTTTATTTGGTGGATTTCTACCAGTAATTATATATGATTTATGTTAAAGTCATTATCGAGACTCGAAATACATGACACTACTGTAACAGTCAACTTTCCTTACCTTCACGTGTCACTGGACACTACTTATTTTTCGAACTGAGTAAACGTTTTAAAGTCTATTGTAAAACAAACCCAACCTCCTATTACATTTTGAAAATGTTGTATTTTATTATTTGTAAATGTAAATTTGAAATTTTGCCAATTTTCTGTAGAATTACATGTTTTTGGGGTGTTTTTTCACAAACAAAATCTTTTGGATGAAAAAAAAACAACTAAAAAAGTGATCGCCAGCGATTTAATCATTTAATTAAGGTTCCATTTTCAGGACTAAAAAATAAATTAAATTTAAGTAAATATTACTTTTTTTTCAGATTATTATGCATAAAAATTTAAAATAAAGTAATGATTTAATAAAACGTTACAATTATTTTTTAAATATTAAAATTTATTTATTTTGGAGAGTGCGGGCTTATTTAAAACAAAAGCTCCCCCAGTAATTTCTTTTATTTTCTATTTTTGAGCGATTATGATAAAGATCCCAATATGTCTTCCCCTTATGTTGAACAATATTCCTCGTTCTCACGTAACACTCGACGTTACATTTTTTTACTAAATAAATGCTTTAAAATAAATTAAACTGCTAAGACCTTGACCAACTAGGTAGATAAATTCCATTTTATCATTTTAAAAACAACAGTAAGCAAGTATAACTATTTTAAAATAAATATTTAGTGTCTTACCGATAGTGAGTATCGGTCTATAGTATCGTTTTTGGACTTAGTGAATGTTTAAAAATAAGTGAGACCGCTAACAACTTAGCCAGCTAGGTAGAAAACAAACACTTAGAAAATCAATTGTATCTTTTTTAAAACACCAGTAAATAGAACAATATGTTAAAAATGTTATGCGTGATATATCCTCGGTTAAAATTATTTCTCCCTCAAGAACGGTCATAAAATGTGTTGTCAATCGATGTTTATTCAATAATGAATTAATTTTCCTACTTATCGTCGATAATGGCCGAGTTTCTGGGTACGAATTTTCAGGAAAGGAGTTTCCCGGGCACGACCAAACACACTTTAAAAGAAGTTTAAACACAAATAAATTTATTCAATAATGTAGAAGAGTATTGCTTTAGTAGCATTTATTTGTGAAGTATTCTGTTATTACTTTTTCTGTTAATTACAGTAATTAATGCACCAATCCAATTCATCTTTTTGAGGTACACCTATCTTTAAATATAGATATAATCTCCTTTTTAATTAAGAAAATCTTCAGACAATGTTTCCTTATACATTTCATCCAAGATTTGGATAAGATACTTACAACATATATTTTCATCTATATTTTCCACTTCCGTCTAAGAAAAGTGGCATACACTTTAATTATTTAAGAAGGAGCCGGTGGGAGACACATCCAATGTACAGCTGGCGCCAAGGAAATTAAGAAAGAAAACCTTCCAGAGGATTTAACCCTTCTAATAATCAAGTGAACTCCTTCGGGTGGGGGCTTATAGCCATCTAACGTATAGATTCTAAATGTTTGCAAAAGAAATAGACAAGTTATATCTCGATAAATGAACAATAATAAAATAAATTAGACGTTTAGAATCAATGTTAAATCGGTAAATTTGATTATAACCGATGTATGGCCTTTCTCTGTCTTATGCTGCAAACAAACCAATTTAATGCTAAGATAAACATTTGAGCTTGTTATATTTTTTATTCTAAAAAAATGAAATCCGATTAATATATATATATATATATATATATATATATATATATATATGTGTGAATAAAAAGGAAACACCTAAAAGAGTAAAAATAAAAATAAAATCAACGTTTCGTCCCTATTACAAGAGACATCATCAGGATTTCTAGGCGAGAATGTACAGGAAAACAGTCATATCACATGCGAAAGAGGAGAAGTTTCGCATGTGATATGACTGTTTTCCTGTACGTTCTCGCCTAGAAATCCTGATGATGTCCCTTGAAATAGGGAGGAAACGTTGATTTTATTTTTGGTTTTACTCTTTTAGGTTTTTCCTTTTTATTCACATAACGTCTAAAGCATCGTTTATATCTTGCTTTATTTTATTCATATATATATATATATATATATATATATATATATATATATATATATATATATATATATATATATATATATATATATAATCAGGATTGTTTGGACGATTACTCGGATTCAGAGTCGGGAATTAGAAAATTCGGATCTTTTGGAGGTATCGGAATCACATGAAGCTATTTTGTCTTAATAGAAAAACTTTTATTTTAATATGGAAACACTGTCTCCGAGTTGATTGCTCTTTACTGTTGTCGTTATATTTTCTTATATATATATATATATATATGATGTGGTTCAGTTATGTGTAATGGAAAAAATTCTAAAAATGAGAAAACGCATGTTTCTCATATTCTTAGTACATCATCCGTGAGTAACCCGCTCGAAAAATTGGAAAAATAAAAATAAAAAGGAAATTGAAAAAAGAAATGGTACTCTTTTTGAATTCAAGCAGGCTCCTTGGGAGTGTTCGCCAATCGTAGCTCGGGCTCTACAAGCAATCAGATTGAGGGTTATTTTTTATAGATTCCGAAGCGACTAGATATATATTTAATCTAAAAAAGTACATGATATAGCTGGTAGTGGTTTACATAGGTTTTATATCGTAATGCATCTGATAAGTACCTAAATTTGTAAATCGAAAAATTGATTAAAGAATGAGTTCGATTCGGACGGCGTTAATACTAATATATAAGTTTAAAAGAATCGTGCACTAAACAAGTGTTGTGAACGCGCAATCAATAAAACCCAGCTTATAATATAAACTGACCACGACACTTCACTTTTGTCGGGTTTAACGTTTTGCAATTTATTTTATTTATTATGATTTAGATGGGGTGCCTTTTAAAATTAAAGTTTTTTTTTTTGTTTAAAGTGCAATTGAACATTTACACTTTACCTTTCTGTTTTAAATAAACATATTATATACAGACTATTTAATAAGATCAATAGGATATGGTCAACTGCAATGCAGACTAAAACGTATTTTAAAGTAAGTCACTCCCAGGAGGCATGCGAAGCCTCCTCCCGGTAACCTTTAAGGATGTCGATATAACCAATTATACATATGATGCTATCATTATGAGGAAAAACGTTGTTTGATGCTTGGTAGAACTATCATTTTTGGCACATATAAAGTAACGGTAAGATACTTTTTTTTACCTTCTTACCTTCAATATTACATGCTTTGAGTACAATTTCGTCGTGTTCCTATGACTTTTTTAACTTCATATTATACGACGAAACTTTTTCATATGTCGCATTTCATTATGCGACAAAAGTTTTTAGTGTCGAAGCAGACATATTTGATTCCATGGAAATTTAATATGCCACGCAGAGCTTGAATTATGTCGAATTGCTTGCCCCCAACTAAATTCTACCCCATATCAGACAAATTACACGTCAACAGTGTCATAATGCTGAGTAGCTTCGACCCGTTTGAACGATTATTCTAACGCCCTTTATTATTATCATCTTTGACAAAGTAGAAAGGGAAAATGAAGAGAGTGAGACAGAGAGACAGAGAATTAACGAAATATGTGAGAGTGAGGATGTTCGGAACACCAATATTCGATTTTTGCCGATTTTCTTCCGGACAAAAAGTTTCTACCATAAATCCATTTTACGGTTAATGCGCTGCAAACTACCATCTGTATTTTATTTCATTCGTTCTTATTGTAATATGTATGTTTTTTATTCATTTATTTTCCTTTTTACATTTTTGTTATGTAGTTATTGAGTCAAAAAGCTGGAAATATTAGATGACTGAACTTCAGTTTAAATAAATACAGTATGTTTTATACCTTGATTATAATGTCGATATATGGTATCATTTTTTTAATAAAGTATACTCCCATTGATAACGCAATGCGCACAAGTCATTTCAGAATATATGCTATGACAGTAGAGTAAAAGGGAAAACATAAGTAGCTTACATGTGATTTCAAATAACCTTACTAGCTAAATACATTAAATGTTATACGTAAACAATATATGTATCTCATATCAATAGACGTACGCACATAAACACACAAATACACACACACCTATATAGTATGTATTTTTATTTTTATTTTATTAGTACATTCTAGTTTATTTTCTACTTGGTAGTTAACATACTTTTCTTGCATCCCAAATAATATTCAATTTTATTAACTACCATTATGCCTCTTCTCTTTAAAATCCCATTTTCTAATAGGTTCTATTTTTTTTTATTTCATTATTTTCTCTTTTTATACTTTATCTATATGAATATATAGTTATTTTTTGCTGTCTATATAGTTCATCATTTTATTTTTTCTGAATATTTAGGTTATTTTCCTTAATATTGTTGTACTTATTTTTTATTGGCTTAAAAGGAGCTTTCACACAGGTTATCAAATATCTCTCCTTGAAAACCGCATGTGGTGTTCCCAGGGAGCTGAGTGGCATAAAGTACCCCAGTATATCTAGTACACTTCACCTCTTTCGGTAGTATTTGCAAATAAATTTGCATTATCGCAACTTCTACTTTCCCTTGTTTCTCGTTGGCAGAGGCTTTTGGTCTTCACTAAAATTTTAGTGCGAGAAAGCCTCCCAAAGGTCTCAATTCTCCTCGCACTTGTCCAGCGCAGATCTGATCAGTGCTCTCTCCTCGGTCGTTCGGTCATTCTTGACTACTTGGCTGTTTGGTATCACGTTTTTAGGGGGAGGGTCAGTTGTGTGGTAATAAGGTTGGGGTGGGTGTGGGGTTAGAGAACTTATAGATATGGAACTTATAGATATGCGGCTTCAATGTACTTGCTTCTATGTGACGTTTCATGTTTTGCCTCTGCAGCAATTTGACTGGTCCGCGCTTGTTGCTCATGTGCGTTAGTCTCCATATTCAAAGGTTTCCCTTAATATTTTAGCTGTTTTTATTATTGGTACTCGTTGTATTTTTCTAGTTATTCTTCTGATTCCAATTTCTCCCATTCTTTTTTTTTTTTCAATGTTCTCCGGGATTCTTCCTTGTGCGGCTTCTATTATACGCATTATTTTGATTTTCTTCATCTTCCATATCCCTTTCAGCTCTTCGCTATGTCTATGCATTTTCTTCGTTTCTCCTTTCCTTTGATATTTACCCTGTTGTCGGCTGGAACAGCAAAGTCTACGATTTGACAGATTTTTTCTTGTAAATTATTACGAAATCCCGTCTTATTGCCTACATGGGTCATCAATCTGAATGTCCATGTCCCATAAGGTGTTTGCGATTCTCGTTTTGAAGTACTGTTGGGAGCATATGCTTGTATCACTTGCCTGTGCTTTCGAAATGATGTTGTTTTCAAATCTCCCAGTGTACTGGCCATCCCACTTGGTCGTGTCTGTTCTTGTATTACTTTAGGGTCAGTTTGCTGCATTCACATACTATATGGTGTATTGTTTCGTCTCGTTGCCCACAGAGTCGGCATTTTCTATTTTCTTGTGCTTTATCGATCTTTGCTTTGCTATCGTTGGTGCTTATTGAGTTATCTTGTGATGAGGTATTACGGGATTCAGTTTTTTCGGCTTATGTGTCGTTTACGCATCTTCTTTTGTCTACCCTCTGAACGGTCCAGAGTATCTTACTAGTGATACTGCCCATGTGTGTATACATTTTATTAGGTTTCCGCTATATAATAGAGTGCTCAGTATTTTCTTGGTCTGTCTATTATTATTATTATTATTATTATTATTATTATTATTATTATTATTATTATTAGCAGAACCCGTTAACCGGCGTTGCCTGGTGGAACTTCCCCACTTCTCGTAAAAAATAAAATACTATTGTTGTTTTGTGTTCAATGCCCAACGCCCTAATGTTAAGAACGAATCTCCGAATTAAAACCCCTACCCTTCTTATGATAAGGATGTGGTATGGAATAGACATAACACTCCTCGCCATAGTAAGAACTGCTTTCGAGATAGACACACTATTTTTTGAGTGGGGGAACTGTCGAATGGGTATTCTACGTTTGGCCGTGTTTTTTGGGAGGAGGGGAATATTTATTGTCTGAAGATTATCGTTATAGGAAAATTGGTGCAAGTCCAGAGTAGCACTTGTAGCGATAAGCAAAACACCAAATTATTTGTGCCAAGTTAAACCTTGATAAATGTTGTCAGTATACCCACCAGCAAAAGAAGTATCCACCCACCAAAAAGTGGGTGGCAGTGGCGTGCCTAGAGAAGTACACGTTTTTATCGCGCGCGTGTAGAACAGTGGATTACAATGCATAATTCATGCCATTATATCTCGAAAACTACTTGTTTCTACCAAATCTAATATAAATCATCTTATTCAGCAAAGTCTAAAATATAGAGCACTCGTCAGTTTATAGGAAATGATGTAGTTGTTGCTAAGGTAAAACGCGACCTAAAAAAATGTTGTGTCTGAGCATAGGGGGAAAATAATTCCTAAAATGAAAACGGAACAAAAAAATGACTATATAAAAAATAAAAAAATATAAAAATATACAACAAATAAGGACACTCGTAGGCAATGTAATAAAAAGCGCGGTAAATTATTTGGCATACAAAGAAAGTAATAAAAATTAGAATGAAACGTAATGAAAAATGATTGTTTATCTGCATGTTATTTGGGCTTAGGGATTAAAAATGGTCTTTAGATGAAAGAAACAGTTTCTATGATTTCAAAAGTGAAATATAAGTGATACTTTTTTGTCTATTCACCACAATGTAGGCTCGGTGCCACTATGATGTAGGGGTCTATTACAATTCTCTTTTAATAAAAGACTCGACTGACGTTTATGAAATTGCACATCTCAAAATTCGACAATGTAGATTTTTTTTTTTTTTTACGTTAAACTCATCGAGTTAAAACTTGAGTTCCAGACTAAAAATAAAACAAAATAGAACAAAATAATGACTTATCGTCCGGGATAATTTTTCAATTTGGAGGTGGACCAAAATATTGTGGCTATACTTTTCTAGGTGATGGTCACAAGTATATATACGGAGAAGCCAATCACACACACGGAGAGTAAAATAAAAGCGCGAAAATATCGGTAAATTCGCTTAAATTAATGATAGACGCAATCTCCTTAAGTAAATCGGATATATTATATGCTAGGTAGAATATAAAAAAAATGTAAGAATTAATGACTCCTCCGATCGCCATCCCTCCAAAAGCTGTTGTCGGACATACACAATTTCTTCGTACACTAACACACATTTTCGCTTTTATATAATAAATAGATAACAATGCCTGTAACGGTGTTAGCACGTGACATAAGATCGTTAGTAAAAGTTTAAACATTGCACATTTGAATGTGGAAACGTATTGCAAACCTACGGTAAGTTGGTGCATAGGAGAAAATCCTGCAATCAAAATATTACTTACAGGATTATTATTATTATTATTATTATCATTATTATTATCATTATTATTATTATTATTATTATTATTATTATTATTATTGAGGTTGTTGTTGATATTGTTTCTGTTACTTGTTTCCATTACTAGCATTTTAAATCTTAAATTTTGATTTAAGATTTAATCGTGGTAAATATTACATATTATTATCAAGACTCAGACAATGTAACTAACTATATATTCATACGGGTTTTCATGTCTTAATAATTAAAAACAGTATATATATATACATATATATATATATATATATATATACATAATTATATGGATATATGTACGCACCTGTATGTTTGTGTGTGTATGAGCTTGTTAGTGAATAAATGCGTAGATGCATTGTGCATATGTTTAGAATGAAATTCTTTGTATACATAAAGCTATGTACACCCTTTCTTATTTGAACTAACTTTTTTCATTTCCAATATATATATATATATATATATATATATATATATATATATATATATATATATATGTATATATACGTATATATATATGTATATATACGTATATATATACATATATATATACACACAACCACACACAAACCCACTCACACACACAAACACACACACACATATATATACACCCATATATAAATAAATATATATATATATATATATATATATATATATATATATAAAAGTGAACGTGTCTGTCTGTCTGTCTGTGTACATTTCCCTACGCAATAACTCTGTCAATTTTTAGTCTATAGACTCGAAATTTGAAATACCCGGTACTGAGATTTGGGAAAATCGATGTGACGGGTGTCAGCCAGAAATTTGTCTGTTAAGGGGTCAAATTTCAACGATTTGACCTTTAAGAACTCTGCCAAACTCCTCCGACAATTTTGGGTCTAGACACTTGAAATTTTAGATATAGGTGCCTTGAACCTGGATCTGATTTAATAAAGTGATTTGAGCCCGATACTATAAATTTTAAGGGGTCATAATAGGGGTCAAATTAAGAAAAAAATTACTCTTTTTTTTTTTTTTTGGCTCAGCATACACCTCCAAACACCCGAGCAACGCCGGGGTGAAATGCTAGTATATATATATATATATATATATAACCGATATCTTGTTTTAACACTTTCCCATTCCTTCTGTCATAGATAACTCAACTAAATTTATCCTTTTTCATGTCATATTCCTTTATAACAAGTGCGTCCAAGGATGGAATACTGTTGCCATATCAGGACAGGGGCTGCTAAAAACAGCCTATCCTGCCTTGACAAGAGTACAAAATAGACTTCGTGGCTTAGTGCGGGATGCCCTTTTCTCTACCCTGCAACCTCTCTCCCACAAAAGAGACGTTGCCAGCCTATCCTTGTTTTATTGTTATTTCCATGGCAGGTGCTCGTCTGAACTCCGATCTCTAGTCCCCCCTCGCCAATCTTTCACGAAAAAACACTCGTCTATCTGAATCCACTGTGAAAAATTTATTCCACTCTATATCTGTTCCTAAATCAAAACGCGGATTCCATGAACAAAGCTTCTTTCTTTGAACTGCACGGCTGTGGAAGTCTGTTCCGTCTGCCTGCTTCCCACCGGACTACATCTTGGATATGTTCAAGTCCAACGTTAACAAATTCCTAATGAACCGCCCCCTTAAGTAAACACTTCATCAAATTTCCACACTAACGTAATGTACTTGCAATAACCCTTATTCCTGAGTGGCTTCCGGGCCTTGATACGTGGTGATCACTGTGTAAAAACAAAAAACAAAAAAACAACAACACATAATCCATTTTTCTCATTTTGTTCTTTTCTTTTTTGATTTTCTTATTTTAAGTTTTGCCGCATCTTGCTCCGTTCAATGTCTGAAGTTTAAAATTTCAATTATCTCCACCCGCTTTCTTCTTGATAGTAGCGGTTTATATTTAAAATATTTCTTTAAATCTCCCATTTGATAACCAGATTGTCAGTGGAACACACACATTATTATGTCGCCTGACGAAGACGTGTGGTTGTGACGACTACTTTAAATTTGAGCATCTCCAGTGTATGCAATATTTGTATATCAAAATAAACATAATAATTTTTTTCTCTCTTTCATTAAACACCTTTTATTACCTCGTTTATTTCACGAGGTTTCCGTCCTTAATACCTTTAACTTTATATACTGTATATATATATATATATATATATATATATATATATATATATATATATATATATATATACGGCATAATCGCGTTGACACACTCGTTCTCGTCAGATCACGGTAGTCAAACAACGTGGAGCCTGGTTAGTTAAAGATGGGTGACCATTTGGGAATTCTAGACGCTGTATGTGCTTTCTGGTTATTTCGGCATTTTTTCCAGACGCCTTGTACATACACTTCACTTCCCACTGATATTAAACAATGTTGACGCAGGAAATGTGTGGTTGCAGATTGCTACATCCTGCTACAAAAAAGTTAACGGGCATACAAAACTTAGTGCGTGTCCATACTCTTTTTACGACTGAAGGAGTCCTTCTCCTATATATATATATATATATATATATATATACACACACAATTTCGTGGTTAAATTTTAATTTCTGAAAAAAAAAACAGCATATAAAGACATATATTCGATTTAAGAATTAATGCTTGACAAAAGGAATATAGAGAAGGGGTTATTTTAATTTTCTTAATCCATGGATTTTCAAAAATCGATCACATCATCAGAGGAAATGAAATGCAGTTAGCAAAATGTTCAGCTGCTAATGGGCGCTATTTTGTTTTTCAGCACAATTATTGAAAATAGTTTTTGAGTCGTTGTGGAGAAAATGATACGAAAAGAAAACTTGATACAACCTCGGTAATGCATTTTCGGAAGGAGTTCAATGTCTTTCGGGGCTATAAATCTAATGGGCAGAAAATAGGCCTATGGGAGAAAGAGATATTCCCATATTGCGAAAGTGTACTGCCCCTTATTGATATTTCGAAAATTATACCGGCTGGCCTTATTCGTTGTTGCGTTGATTGGGTGTTGGTTGTTGTAGTCCAAATGATTTCTCGCTGTTTACAAAGTATATCCGAAATTGGGTGGATACAACATCCCATTGTAATTATCCCCGTGAGTAATAGAAATTGATAATTGATCATTGAGTGTTGAATTATAATTATCAAAATATCAAAGATAGGTAAGTAATCCTGCAGATGATATTGGGAACGGTGCTTTGGGGCGGCTTGCTTGAGATGTGAGTCTCTTTAGAAAGATAGTTCGTTTTCTTGTTTATAGTGGATGAGGGAAACCTTTTAGATGAGGGAAAGAGGAGAGTGGGTGAAGTAGAGAGGGTAAAGAGAGATGGGGGTTAAAGTTGGGCGAGCATACAGGTTCTTAATGGATTTTTTTTCGCCGGATGGGAGGATTTATGTTTTAGTATTCGTTAGAAGGGTTGACCTCTTGATTTTAACTTCAAGTGGGGAATGGATATTATTGTGATTTTCAATGGGGGGTGCTTGACAGGGGGTGGGGTGCTATTTTTGCTGTTGGGATGGGTGAGCTGATGAGGTGCAGATAGAGACGAGTCACGATATCAAAATACGGAATGTTTGGAGGGTTACTTAATTAAGTGAGTTTAAGGTTGGCTTATTTAAATTTTGAGTGTATATTTTAAAGGTGACAGTAACTTGAGATAAGTCAGTTTAATACGGTTGTTATCGTAGTTTGATCTAGTTTAATTATGCTTGTTTAAATTTTATTAAAATTACATAGTTTTCTGTTTGGAGGCGATCAATAGATGAGTTTGTTTTGATGTTCGTTTAGTTGGAATTGATGTTTGAGTGAATGCTTTATATACTGTGGTTTATTATATATATATATATATATATATATATAAAATGGAGAGTTCATTTAAATGTGAGGCTGGGTATTTGGTCGCCCAAGCGTGGTTCATTTTAACAATTTATATAATGATTACTTTTATATCCACCTGTCAAACCTACATGTATCTGCAAAGATAAGCACATATATACCCACAGACACACATGCATGCGTACATATACATATATAGACACACACATGCAAATATACAACTACATAAGTGTTATGCCTATAAAGAGATAAATGTTCGCACATTGATATACAGTATCGGCCATAATAGAAGAAACGGAAAAAAATTAAAATTATTTATGTATATTTAAAAAAAAATAGTGTATGGATTTTTCTGAAATACTCAGAATAAACAAATAGAACCAATGTGTATAAAATAGTACGCAATAAATAAAATTACGATTCAATATTGAGAAATATTTTAGTTTTAAATTATATCTGTGGATATATCCTGGCCAAAAGTTAAGGAACGAAATAGAAACTTTGTTTTTTTTATGAAAATGTGTTAAAAAAATAAATTCATTCAATATTTAGTGAACATCCCTTTATTCTTTATGACCTCACTAAATCTTCGGCCACAAGACTGGATTAGTATCTTGCAAAATTCTGGATTTATCTTTTCCCACTCTTCCGTCAATAAATCCCATAAATTATTTTGATTTTGGGGATTCCTCGTCTGTGCTCTGTCTCCAATAATTTTGCAAACATTTTCCATCGGATTCAGATCCGGACTCTGCGCTGGCTAGCCCATTACTCTTATTTCTTCTTCCTCGAGGTAACTTATCACTTTTTTAGCTTTATGGCAAGGGGCGTTATCTTGCATAAAAATGCTTGGCTGATTAGGTGAAAGGCGTAAGCTCTCATTGATATGTTGTCGAAGGAGTTGCTTATAAATCTCCGCATTAACCCTACCATAGATTCGAACTAGAGGGCAACATCCTTCCGATGATAGCATACCCCACACCATTACACTTCCCCCTCCAATTTAATTGTCGTTTTAACACATTTGGAGGTTAATCGTTCACCTGCTTTACGCCGTACTTGCTTCTTTCCATCAGATCCAAACAAAGTGAACTTGGAGTCATCGCTGAAGTGAACCTTAGCCCATTGTTCCTCAGTCCAGACAACATTCTCATGGGCAAACTTCAATCGGCTATTTTTGTTCTTCTTGGAGATCAAGGGTTTAGATACTGGCACCCTGGCATGCAATCCGGCAGCTGCTAACCGTCGAGAAACAGTTTTTCTAGATATATTTTTCACAGCCTGTTCATTAAAATCACGAGAAATTAATGTGGCGGATTTGAATCGGCCACTAAGAACCTGCCTTACCATAATCCTATCTTCTCTTTGAGACGTTTTATGGGGTCTGCCCGTTTTAGGGGATGATTCTAATGTATTTTTATTCTTATATCCGGCTTTCACACGAGGAACAACACTTTTTGATCTTCGAACGATATTAGAAATTGTTGAAATTGATTTCTTTTCTTTGTAATTGTCTAAAATAATTTTTTTTCTTGGGGATACAGAGTTTTGCGAGTCGGTGACGCCATTTTTCTTTGTTGTTCTTATCAGCAGTTCAAATATAAAAAAACTAGCTATTTTTATGTAAAGTTTAGTCTCTTAAAAATACATTTTCTATTTCGTTCCTTAACTTTTCGCCAGAAGAAATCCACAGATAAAATTTTAAATTAAAATATTTCTCAATATTGAATCGTAATTTTTGGGGGGGTACTAGTTTATACACATGTGCCAAAACTAGTTCAGGTATGGTGGTTTAAGTTGCTTTGCGCTGGCTATATTTGAATTTTTCCTGTGATTGCATAACGAAATAAGCCCATATTTGGTGTTTATTGTGGCTTTAGGATGTGTTATTTTTGCAACTGCTTCTGAAGTGCAATGGTTGCAAAATTTGGATTTAGGGGTGTATGAATTGGATTTTTTTCAATAAATCCCATTTTAGCGAGTATGGAATATTCCTATATTGGAGATCTTTATTCAGAGTTGTTAGGGAGGTGCCTCTATTGCTATTTGGATTTTCATTATTATATGGTTGGAAATTTTCAGTTTAATTAGATTTGCCGTCGCGCCGATATATGTGAAGGATTTTACATTTGCATTAATGGTGTTTAACTGTCGGAGTTTCTACTATGGGTTTTGGATAACTTTAATTTTTTTCCTCTAATAAGGAAAACCTCCTGCATGGCAAATACATTAACATTCATATATTCTCATTAAATGGCACAAGAAAGTGAAATGTAATCTAAGCTAAACTATGTTTTTACTCTACTTACAAGTAGTATTTTAATAGGCATCCACTTTAAAAAATATATATACGGATAATTGCATTGTTTACCCGTTCAGTTAATTAAAAATGGCATAATAAAAATATTATAGTCAGCAAAAACTGTGTCTAATAGGATCTGCTCTCTCCAAAATTATAATTTTGCTAGTTCTCTGCACATCGACTTAATTCTGGTTTTTCTACCAAGCATAAAGAAATATATATATATATATATATATTGATAATTAACAAGAATAAAACATTTACAGATCTTGAGATTGTCGGACTGAGTTCCTCATCTAGGTTGTTATAGCCACAACGTTCCGGTCGTTTTGCCCCCCGACCTTCCTGAACGAAGGCAGTGAAAAGTAACATTCAAAAACAGAGAATCACAAATATGTCCCAGAGCCTAGCTGGAGTCCGAACACGGTACCCCCGTAATAATAATAAAGGGTTGGGTTCGAGACTTCTAAGAAACGGTTCCTCAGTTCGATAAAAAACACCTGATGAAGGACGGAGGGCAAAACGGTCGAAACGTTGTGACAATAACAATCAAGATGAGGAAGTTAGTCCGACAATCTCAATAAATGAAAACACCTTATCTCAATAACACAATTACTATTTACAGATCTATTGCACGCCGTTCATACATTAGCAGTATTTTCGCCTTGGTAAATATGTCTCACCGTACATAAATTATGGTAATTCATATGAATTTATATGCTTATAATAAGACGAATATATTTTCAGGGTTTGAGACAAATATTTTCACTTCTCGAAAAGATTTGCTAACAAACTCTCCGCAAAGGGTTTAAATGTATATTTTGAGTCATCCATTTTCTATTGTTGTGGGAAAATATCATATATCTGACCGAAGGCTTATTTTATTTATTTTTTAAATAAATGCTAAATGGATTGTAATAAAAACAATTGTAGCATTATTTGCAAAATATATACTACGTTTTTATATCTTGCATAGAAATAATTGTTTATCCAGAAATATGGACGTTTTTTAAACGCTATTTTAATATATTTTTAATCATTTTATTATTTAAAGATCCGTATATGTAGGTATATATATATATATATATATATATATATATATATATATACATACATTCAACTGAATCAGAATAATATATTGCTATTTTATTGAATTAATATGTAGTTTTGAGCAAACGAAAAGCGGATACCTGAACGAAGAAAACGAATCCAAAATAATAAACTCCTTGTGATAAAGAGTATCGTCAAATATAAGCTAAAAGTAACCGAAACAAAACATCTTGTACGAATCCTAACTTTTAAAAAAATATTATAAAACAATGACGAACTAGTGTTTACGATCTTAAAAATAATTAGAAATAATAGAAAACTACGATTAAAAGGCTAATAAAAACATCGTTTGCAAAAAATCTCCGGTCCGCCATAGTTTACAAATAGATGCATATGCCGAATTGGAAATATGAAATTTAGCAAAAACATAAACATAATTACAATAGTAAAACCGATGAAAGAACTGCACGGAAAAAAATAATGAAATCCAATAGATAAACGTTAACATGAGGAAAATCTACGGGATAAATAAATGCAGACCCCGTGTACTAAGTTACCAAACGGTAATGCTCACAATAAGCATATGCAATATAGTGATCTAGGTAAAATAATAATAATCGCAGTATGTATTGCAAACGATAAATCACACTGTAAAAATTCAACTTAAACACACACCTAATACATTACACTTCCAATCCGACTTCGAAGATTGAGGTGGTGTTATGTAATGAATGGCTGGAACCGTCATACATAACTGAAAAGAAAAAACTTTAATAAAAGATTTAAAAGAGTGGGCATCGAATAATCGATTGTCTACCTGTTGAAAAGAGGAAGGGCTTACGTCATAAACAGAGAAATCGGACGACGATCTTTTTGTTTACAAAACAAATAAACGTGACATTCCTCGTAAGCTCTGGAATTACAGATATTGGCATGAGTGGGAAATTCACGTGTCGCTCCGTTAGACAAAATCGAATGTTCTTCTGAGGTCAAAACGTGACTTAAGAACACATGTATCAACCGATTGACAGGACGCGTGGATAGAAAAACAAAGCGACAAAATGCCAATAAAAACGGTGAATCAGCAGAGCAGAGCAGATAGATAGAGCAGAGAGAGAGAGAAACACAGCATGTGTTGTTGAAGACCGTATTGTCGAAGCGTCATTTTTCCCTCCTCAGAGCACTGTGAGAAAAACTGCTAACTGTGAACTTCAGAACCACCAAAAGAAAAAAGACGATTTGTTTTAAATTGTAACTATATTGTAAAATATAATTTTATACAAAAACAAACACAATTGTGACTTACGTCTTTTAATGCATGTTTTTAAGTTACAGCTGATCGTTCTAAGTCGTCAACCGCTTTATTTTCAGGTTCAACGTTGTTATGACATTTTTGACAATTGACGAGAGGCAAGATAAAGAAAAAGTGCCAGTCTAAGGTGAGATAACTCACTAGTCTTAACTCGTTGTCATCACAACCGCCTAGTAAACAAGTGAACCTACGGACGATCGACGTAACTAAAACTGCTATGTACCATTGTCAGGGAGTCCTACGCACTATTACGATTTCCCAACCTGGGAGCCACACCATAATACAACATAGTATTAATTGGTGCCTTGATGACCAGTTCACTCCGCAAGAGTGATAAGTAAGAACTTTTTACCAAAAACAAACTAAACAAAAAGAACTCTTACACTAAAAGAACTTGGTTACCACATACACAACAACAAAGAAGAAAAAAAAACACAACGTGAATCAATCGACGAAGAGAAACTCGAACGCAGAAGCAAGAAAAAGAAGAAGAAAGAACACTGGACCTGAGGAAAAGCAAAGGTTAGTTGATTTTTTCAATATTTTTCTAAACCTCGGCTCTTAAATAAAAGTTTTGTTAAAAAAAAAAAAAAAAAAAAGTTATATATATTTCTTTTCTTTCTTCTTTCTTTCTTGTATGGAACAGCAGTTTTTCCCAGATTTCGCTCAGATCCTAGGGGCTGAACTACACAATGTAGGGAAGGCCATTTCGAACTCTCTGAGGGGGGAGGCGTTGTTATCAAAAATAAAACCATTAGACACTCGACGATCGCAGGAATACAGAAGATGGCTAAATGATATAGATAAATACACTAGAATAGTTAGCCAAACAGAGGAAGAAAAATGCCAATTAGCGTTAATTACGACGGCTGGCCAAATAGGACAGTTTGTTTCAGGACTACTAGCCAACAATGAGAGTGTGGCATGGGTAGACTTGAAGCGAGCTCTAGATAATTATTTTGGAGTCCAGGCAGATCCTACCAAGTTTGTTAGGGAGTTAGCAAATATTAAGCAAGGTAGAAGCGAAACTGTGCAGGACTACATGCAGAGGTTAGTGCACTTGGCTATAGGTTCGTATGGTAGTCTAGATACGAACAATGAAGTAATAAAAAGCCAAGTGATAGGTTTCTTCATCGAGGGGCTATATGACAGACAAGTCAAAATCGCTGTCATGAGGGAAGAACCATCGGACCTCAAGGTAGCCTATGAAAAGGCCCTAATCGAGGATCGGTGGCAAAACCGCATAAGAGGCAATGACCGAGAAGAAGAACCTATGGAAATAAATTATAGTGGGCGCCAGAGGAATATAGAAGCGATAAGGAAAAAAAGATTCCCAGAGCCAGATAGGGGGCAGAGGAATTATAGAGGATTTAATAGGGGACCCGGCTTCAAGGCAAGAGAAACAGAGCGCCCTTGGCCGGAGATTAAGTGTTACAATTGCGGCAGAAAAGGCCATATAGCCAGGAACTGCACCTTCCCTAAGTCGGGAAACGAGCAGACCCCACTCGCAAGACGCCCAGCGAGAGGAAGAGGGGTGAACAGTCAAAGATCATAGGACATATGAGCGCCGCTAATTGCATCCCTATTAAGATAGAGAAAAATAAGTTTAGGGCTTTAGTAGATACTGGCGCCGAAATTTCTGTAATAAAAAGTACTGTATTAGAAGGTCTCAGAGAGAAGCCTGAGATAAAGAAAATAGAAATGAATTTAAGGACTGCAAACGGGTCACCTCTCATAGTGCAAGGAGTGGCGCGTTTACAAATTAAAGTAGGAAGCCAGTACATTCGACATGATTTTGTAGTGACGAAAAACCTTAAAAGGAACGTCATATTGGGCCGAGACTGGCTCAAGCAAAATAGTGTTAGAATGTACTTTGATTTAGGAGCAATCCGATTAGGCAGCGAGTACATAGCGCTGCAAGAGGAGGCTTATATTTCGAGTATAGTTAGATTAAGGCACAATGTCACCCTGAAACCGCAGCATTTACATGCGTGCACAGCTCGTGCCGAAATGAGAAATGGTCAGGGTTTAGATTACGAAGTAGTGCAGATAGATAAAGGCTTCCTAAGTGATCTAAGTGGTGTATCCGTAGCGAACACGGTAGTTAAAATTAAAGGTAGGAAAAGTTTTCCTTTGCTAATTATGAATAACACGAACCAGACAGTAAAATTAAAGAAAGGTTACAAGATAGGTAGATGTAGAAGAACAGAAGTAGTAATGGCAATATCAAAGCCAAATAAACAAAAGAAGTCGGGAAACAAAAGTAACCTCAACGGCATAAAAGTGCCGGAAGAAATGAGGAAAGTTTTAAATAAAGTCCTGCAACGAAATACTGATTTATTCGTCACAGAGGATAGATATTTAGGCCGGACTGACACAGTAGAGATGAGGATCGATACAGGAAAAAACGATCCCATAAAGAAAAACCCGTATAGAACACCTCTCAAACAACGAGAAGAAGTTAATGTAGCACTAGAGGAAATGCTACAGGCAGGGGTGATAGAAAGGTCAAACAGTCCGTGGAGTTTCCCGATAGTTTTGGTAAAAAAGAAAGACGGAACAAAGAGGTTCTGTGTAGATTTTAGGGCCCTGAATAAGATAACAAAGAAGTATGCCCGTGCGCTACCAGTAATTGATGATATACTGGCCTCGCTTGGGTCAGCAAAATATTTCTCAAAGTTGGACTTGAAATCAGGGTATTGGCAGGTAAAGTTGAACGAAAAAGATAAAGAGAAAACTGCGTTCACCTGTCATAGAGGACTGTTCCAATTTAATGTAATGCCATTCGGACTTGCTAACGCTCCGGGAGTGTTTCAGGAGCTAATGTCCGTAGTGTTACAGGGACAGGAAGAATTCGCCGTGCCTTATTTGGATGATATTTTGATATTCTCCAAAACAAAGGAGGAACATGTTAGGCATATAGAAAAGGTGTTAGGTAGTTTACGTAGGCATAATTTAAGGTTAAAGGCGGCGAAGTGTGAGTTTTTCGGCAAGGAAGTGCAATATCTGGGATTCCGAGTAAGTGAGAAAGGTATCCAGCCGGAGGGGGACAAGGTTAAAGCAATTCAGGCAATTGCGACCCCAACCACTGTGAAGCAGGTTAGATCCTTTATAGGCATGACATCCTATTACAGGCGATTTATCAAGGATTTTTCTGTAATCGCCGAACCGTTAATTCGGTTAACTAGGAAGCATGCACGTTTCTGTTGGGACGATGCGTGTCAGTCTGCTTTTAATCGATTGAAATCGAAGCTTGCAGAGATGGTGATGCTGGCATACCCGGACACTAACAAAGGATACAGGTTATACACGGATGCCTCCGATTATGCGATCGGAGCAACCTTGTCTCAAATGGTCTACGACCCGGAGGAGGGTCGGGAGATAGAGAAACCCATTTATTTTCTATCTCATAAGTTGTCTGATACCCAGACTAGATGGTCAACAATAGAGAAAGAAGCATATGCGATTCACTATGCCTTAAACAAGTTGAATCACTACTTGCATAGTGCTACGTTCACCATCTACACGGATCACAGACCATTGGAGTACTTGCTGAAATCTCCGATACAGAATAGGAAGATACAGACGTGGGCATTAAGTATGGCTGGCTATGATTGCACCATACAGTACCTAAAAGGAAAAGATAACGTCTGTGCGGATCTCTTATCCCGTGCGGTAAATGCGAGTCGGGATGAAGACGATCCTCCAGTAGAAATAGATGATAGGAATTACACGGTGAGTGCGATAAACTCGAATCGTTTTGAACCAAGAGAGTTTGTATCGCATAAGGATGACGAAGGCTCACCGGTAGTAAGCGAGCGTCCTACACTATCAGGTTTGGATATGTGTAAAGAACAAGACGCCGATAGTCAGATCGTCGAATTAAAGAAACGGATGAGGAGCGGTAAAACGTCCAAGATGGAAGAAAAAAAGTACATCATAATGGACGATATCGTATATTATTTATCGACACCCGACGACGATCCTGTAATTAGATTATATATTCCGTCACATTTGAGGATGAAGGTATTGAAACAATACCATGATGAGAATGGTCATATGGGTGTGGAGAAAACGTTCCACTCCATTAAACAAAAGTATTTCTGGCCTGGTTTGTTCAAGAAGGTAAACGAACACATAGGGAAGTGCGTCCCATGCCAGACCAGAAATTTGAGGAAGCAACAACCTCAAATGCAGGAGACCGACATGCCTTCTTTTCCTTTTGCTAAGATTGCATTGGATATTTCCGGACCCTATCCGAGGACTTTGTCAGGCAATCAATACATAGTCACGTTCATCGACATGTATAGTGGTTGGCCTGAGGCTTTCGCTGTACCTAATAAAAAGGCAGAGACAGTGGTGCATCTCTTAATTGAGGAAATATTTCCCAGATTTGGTGCACCATTGCAGTTACTTACGGATAACGGACCGGAGAACGTCAATGGGATCATGAAAAGGGCTTTAGAAGAGCTTAATGTTGATCACGTGACCACCTCATTTTACCACCCGCAAAGTAACGGGAAAATAGAAAGATTCCATAGGACGATGCATGACGTACTAGCAAAGAAAATAGGGGACAATGACCGTTCATGGGACATGTACTTGAACCAGATGCTGGCTGCTGTAAGGTTTCATGTCAGCGAAACAACAAAGTACTCCCCCTATTATTTGCTCTATAATAGAGACGTTGTCTTGCCGTTAGACAACATACTGAGGCCGCGTAGAATTTACTACGGGGAAGAGGATCATGAGATCGCTCTGCAGGACATGCATCGGACCTTTACATTAGTCAGGAACAATGTAAAGAGAGCTAGGAAGAAAATGATAGATAGGGCCAACGAGAAAACAAAAGCAGTCGATTTTCAAGTTGGCGACTTAGTTTATTATAAAAATAATAGAAAAAAGGGAAAGCTAGACGTAAGATGGTCTCCATATTACGTAATAATAGAGAAGACGGGGCCAGTCTCGTATAGAATTAGAAGTCAACTGACGGGGGCAGTAACAAAAGCCCATGGGGAACACCTTCGGAAAGCAGAACTGGAGGAATGGGATATCCCCAACAAGCAAGAGGGCTGTAGAAAAACAACCCTGTCAGCACCGGTAGAGGATAGTAGTTCAGATCAAGAATCCTCTAGTGGGGAGGAAGAAAATTATCCCCAACAGAGCAATCGCCATCAACGAGAATCCCCAAGTCAGGAAAACAGGGTCCCGTTGATGGAACGGAAAATAATCACGCGTAGCATGACGGCTGAAAGGGCTAAAGAAGTTGATGAAATATGGAAGGAAGATATATATATAACTTAGTGCCCAGGTCGTGCAGAGTTGATTATGATAGTAGGGATCAGCCAACCGTAGCTAGGGCTAGCACGGGGGTTGGGAACTCAGGTTATAATCGAACTGCGGGTCGGGAGCGCGGAACAGGATGTTTGGATTGGTTAAGAAAATTACTCTGTTGATGTTAGGCAACATCCTTATCATAGGGAGTTCGGAGTTGCCACCAATATTTAGGATCCTGGCGTTCTGGTCGAAATTTTTGTACTATATGCTGCCCACATTTTAAACAAGTCATTAAAATGTAAGACTCGTATTTAGTTAATTAGTAATATTAATTAAAGAGCCGAGGTAGTGGAGAATATTGGACAAATCGACCACTTCGGTAAAATTGGTAAATTTGCAGCGTATATTTTGCTGTTAAGTGCGGCCGATGCACTTATACCGAAGAAGACCTTATGCTTTTCTTGTTGATGTTTATTTTATTTTTTTTTTCTAAGTTAAACGGAAAAAAAAATACAGTAAAAGAGATGAAAAAAAATTGTGACATTAAAAAAAAACATTATTGGAAATGTCGATGGACCGATAGACGATTGAAAAAAAAAAAAAAAATGGTTAATGGAGGGGTGTTATGTAATGAATGGCTGGAACCATCATACATAACTGAAAAGAAAAAACTTTAATAAAAGATTTAAAAGAGTGGGCATCGAATAATCGATTGTCTACCTGTTGAAAAGAGGAAGGGCTTACGTCATAAACAGAGAAATCGGACGACGATCTTTTTGTTTACAAAACAAATAAACGTGACATTCCTCGTAAGCTCTGGAATTACAGATATTGGCATGAGTGGGAAATTCACGTGTCGCTCCGTTAGACAAAATCGAATGTTCTTCTGAGGTCAAAACGTGACTTAAGAACACATGTATCAACCGATTGACAGGACGCGTGGATAGAAAAACAAAGCGACAAAATGCCAATAAAAACGGTGAATCAGCAGAGCAGAGCAGATAGATAGAGCAGAGAGAGAGAGAAACACAGCATGTGTTGTTGAAGACCGTATTGTCGAAGCGTCATTTTTCCCTCCTCAGAGCACTGTGAGAAAAACTGCTAACTGTGAACTTCAGAACCACCAAAAGAAAAAAGACGATTTGTTTTAAATTGTAACTATATTGTAAAATATAATTTTATACAAAAACAAACACAATTGTGACTTACGTCTTTTAATGCATGTTTTTAAGTTACAGCTGATCGTTCTAAGTCGTCAACCGCTTTATTTTCAGGTTCAACGTTGTTATGACATTTTTGACAATTGACGAGAGGCAAGATAAAGAAAAAGTGCCAGTCTAAGGTGAGATAACTCACTAGTCTTAACTCGTTGTCATCACAACCGCCTAGTAAACAAGTGAACCTACGGACGATCGACGTAACTAAAACTGCTATGTACCATTGTCAGGGAGTCCTACGCACTATTACGATTTCCCAACCTGGGAGCCACACCATAATACAACAGTGGCATGATGTAGCCCTCATTTGAAACCATAACAAATACCATATCCGGAACCGCAAACTTTGTTGACATGTTCCCTCAACAGTCGAACCGCTCGGATTTGCATTTTGAGACTGCTAGTAATGATCCCGTTGAATCATTAGCTAATATGAGTTGTACAGCGCCGCTGTTACGATTTGTATACAACTGGCCAACTATTAGTTGATCTGCAGCAAAATAAAAAACGGCTTTCATCAAACACAAAATAAAATCATGTCGTCATTTCTATGGTGACAATTTTATCGTTCCACACTGTGATTAGTAGATTCCGAATTCTAAATATTTATTTCAACATTTCCATGAATTTAAAAATGTTTATGCCACTAAACAGACGTATACCATTTCTTTAATTATTGTTTTAGAGTATAATTTCAAACGTTAAGCTCGATGAAATATATGTAATATGTTTTTTCGCTGGTCGTATATTATTGTCTAGTATACAGGGCAAATAGCAGATAATTTTTTAAACTTTCGAATTGGAATAAATAGTTTCTTCGTATTGTATTTCTTTTAAAAACAGCCTCTGTTTAATGGTGTATCAGAAAAACTGGATTGTCTAAAATAAAATATTTATTTTATTTTTAAAGATTTAGAAGAAGCGTTTTTTGTAGAAATAATAAAATATATATTTATGTCAATCTAAATTAAATTATTAATACGATAATCAACGACTTACACAATTCAAACCTAAAATAGATAAAATGTGTTAAAATATATGATTCTCCCTCTCAGAATTATAAAATCAGCTATTCTTTATTTTTCTATAATATTTATTTCCTTTGTACCTAATGTATATGTCCGGTTCTAGAATTTTATTTGCAGAGTAAGTTTGACCACAAATGTAGAAGGTGTTTTTATCACTCACACACACACACACACACACACACACACACACATATATATATATATATATCGATTATGAGACCCACCCCTCAAAATAAAAAAATACTATCCACCACCATTTTTCCATCGTTATTCTCTCTTTACAAATTAAATAAATCTAGTAAGAAAAGTAAAACAATGATAAGCATGCTCTACAAAAAGTAAAATTATGTAGGTTAATTCAAATAAAAAAAAATCTATTAGCACACGGATTCAAGCATGTAATTTGCAAATAGTTATCCTCAATAAGAAAATAAAGTAATAATCGGCGATGTCTGGAAATTGTAATATGTATCTAGCGGCAGTTAATGTTATGGCATGTCCTGTGTGCATGTATTATTTCCATATAAGTTGCGTAACGGCTGAGACTATCTTTTGCAAATTCCTCACAGAGGAAATGTTCAAATCTGGCAATGTTCTCTGATATATTTTATAAATAAATTTGTGCAATACTTATCAAAAATTGAAAGATGTCAACCTTTAAAATAGACTTTATTTCATTTATATCAATTTCTTTTACAGTGGATTACTTTAAGTGGCATAATAATCTGTCAACAAATAATTTTTTCTTAATAAAACAAACTAAAAACTGAGTTATTGCATTTAGGAGCACAGATTATGCGATGTGTACTTGAATGCTCTACAACTGGTAGCGCATTGTTTACTTATTATTCAATTCAATTTACGATGAAAAAAAGGTACAATTTGAATTCGCCGAAAAGCATATATAAAACTAAATATTAATCAGCAATAAGTTTTAGCGGCATTACTCGCCAAGACCAAATAACAGCGAAGGTGATATTGTAAACGGAAACAAACGAAATGTAATGACATACATTATCATTATTATTTATTATTATACTTATTTACTTATTTATGTTATTTTGAGAATTAGTCCACCGGGAAAATTATTTTTCTCGTAATATATAACATCCAAACAGGGTTTATTCTATAATAATGCATGCAAAATTTGCATTTATTAATATATGTTTAAGCGTATAGTATTTACAGACACATTGCTCAATACAAATGTAGAGGTAGGTGATAAGTTATAAATATATATATGGCAATTAAGCTACACAGAATATTCCGCGTTTAAACCTCGCTAGGTTTCGTCATGCTGTTGCCTGACGATTTTTAGCGTTGATGAAATTTTACAAGTAGGCAAATTCGGATATCGCCGAACAATGCATAATAGTCCGTTATTACTAAAATGAAAACTTTTTTTTAGTTTTAAGCATTATTTAAATAATTATATTATTAACCATATAAAGAAGAGTCTGTGTATTTATATTACAAACAGTACAGTTTGCTTAGTTTCCAAAGAATGTAAACAGTTTATTAATTTATAATTGGTGCGCTTAAATATTATGAATAAATTATCAATCAGAATAACGTACGAAACTGCAAATGTATTGTGATTTCCTCTGAGAGAGTTATTTTAATTAATGTAGTCATAAAATTAATTTGTATTTGAAAAAAATAAAATGCGTTTACTTTTTATTTAAAATTGCTGACGAAAAATGTTGGTAAGGTTCTGTTTACGGTAAGAGTTTTGCAACTGACTGTTAATACTTACATTTTTGATATAAACAAATGATAATGAGTGATGTTGAATATTGGGTTTACGTTAGAAACTGCCACTGCTTTATAGTCAAGCTATAACAATAAATAATTGCAGAAGAACTAGACGGTCACTTTTTAAAGATGCCCTTATTTTACACAAAATGAAAACATGACATAGATGTAGTTGATAAACTTATATTATATTTACATTTTATTTCAGCTTAATAAAAAAGATATTACACAAAACCAATGTGTTTGATAAAACATAAACAGTGGTGATATCTATGGGCATTGAATCAAAATGTTTACCATATTTTAAGTCGTGTGTTTAAACTGTTTCTAAAAAAATAGGAACCATACTTCGAATCAAGGAAAGGTGCCCTAGAAGGGTCTAAGTGAATTAAAAAGTCATATATGGGATTTCGATAAAGAGTTTAAGGTATTAAGCTTACCAGTTTTTAACGATCTTTTCAAGCCTGTTTCGGGATTATACTTTAGTGCATTTTGTACTGGGAGAAATGTTTTGAGATGAAGCTGAATGCAAAGAATTATTTGCAGTGAAACAGATCTGCAGGGTTTATAATATTATAGAGGATATGAAAAACATTGAGATACGCCAAACAAAACAATTCCTTAAGGAAGCCTATCTACACAAGAAATAATGTTTAGTTGTTACAAATTAAAATAAAATATTGCAGCAATTAGAAAGTATAGAATGCTCGTGAATAGTTTTTAACTTTCTAGAAAAAGCAAAGGTTATCACTAGCAAAGACAATAGAAGTCTGGGTGAATTTATTAAGTTTCATGGCTGTGGAAAATAATATTCAAAGCTTCACAACTAAATTTATAAAATAGCATTCTTTCAAGGTTGTTTGTAAGAGTTAATGTTGGATTGCTTTCATAATATAATTGAAAATTCAGTGAAAAAACTCAAAATGTTTCAAAGAATAACGTTTATTCACATTTGCAGGCAATAATAAGTCAGTGTTTTTTGTGTCTGTGTGTTCTGCAATGCTTGTATGCTTGTGAATGGAGTTCAATGTTGCAGAGATAACCGCACACTGCGGGGCTCCTAAGCATACCGATTCTTCGATTCGATTCAACTGGGTGTATAAAAGAAAAATCAGACTTTTGAAGGGGTTTTCTAGCTCCCCGAAATAACATTTAAAATAGAATCAGAAAGTTATCCGATTATTTCAAAGTATAATTATTTGTTTTTATTCATGGTAGTGTATGCGCGGGGGACACACGTACAAACGCGTTTTTGAATTTTGATTTTGCACTTCGATGTTTACAACAAATTAACTGTTCTACAACTGTAGAATAACTTTTTTGCATAACGGGCAATTATTTTTTGTAACTAATTCACTGAAACTATAGTAGCAGCAGCGGTATCTCTACTAGTGCAAATAAACAAGTAAGCTTAACATCTCAGCGGAGTTGAACGGAAGAGAAAAACTAGGAGGACGAACAGCTCGTGTTTATGCGGGAGGGGAAATATCACCTGTCGATACAGCAACGCTTTTTCAGCGCATTAGTGATACAGAAACTTTTAGACAACGTGGAAGATGCGATAATCCTCCGGATGTTTGTCGCATTTTCGGGTGATTGCATACGGTTAAAAGGATTTCAAAGATACCAAAGGGTTATACGCTCGTACTTGACCAATTTTCCATGGCTTACATAATAGGTATCACGCGACTTTTGTGAAATGACCGGTAATAATTGACTTTGCTTTCAAGTGGAAAAATGTGCCAAATTGCATTCCTTTATTTCTTTGCAAGACTTTTCTAAACGACATTTGGTTTCTGTAAAATGTAACAACAATTTTAACGGTGGTCTTTAAGGGGAGAACGTCCTAAGATGCGTGCATATTGAGGATAACCGCAACAGCCGAATATGCCAAATATATTCAGACTTCTTTTGTTCCGTGTAAGGAAATGTCTGCGCGAACTCTGGCCAGTTAGTATTGTTCTTGTATATATCTGACTCAGTTTAAAGAACTCTTGATTACTTCCTTGCTCCTTCTTTTTTAAATGACTGGTTCTGATTAAGACTGAAGCCGGTGATCATCATTGAATATTAGGTAATTTCCGTTCATATCGTATTAATTGATTTGACTCAATAATATTTTAGCCTTGTCTATATAGGGAATTTAAAGATTATGCAAGCTTATTTGTAATTTGCTAGACTAAAAATCAAAGGCATATTACATATACGTTACAAAATATATCACTTCGAAAATACAGATTGATGTATTCAAAAATTTCCAGGGGACAATGTTGGGAAAGCAATACATTGCCACATTTTTGCACTGCATGCACAGCTTTGTTTCTTGCACGGAATAAATAGTCAGAGACAGTCAATTACGCTCTGTTAGGAAACATATTTTATCAATCTGGCACACGAGATTTTCACATTAATGTATGTTTACTTGAAGAAAGTTTAAAAAAGAGGAATTGATTAATTTAATGAAAAACAATGTCTGTTTAATTCAAAGTGTGTTAAAAATAACATCAGAGTAAACTAGATAAAAAGTGGCTGTGGTTTTAGGAAGTATTCGGGAGGAAATATTCTGTAACGAAAAAAATGACTAATCCGGGCCGAATTAGGCCACAAATCTCCTGCTGAGTATATTCGTTCAACTGATGTGAATAAATGAGGAATCTAGTATACGAATGACTACGTAAGCTGCCACATTAATTTGGAGATTCCTACAGAAATAGAAGAGGTACATAACAATAGATTCGTTCTCTCGAACTTTGTGATTATAATTTAGATATCGAAGTTAAAAGGGACATGAATTTAGTGAGGTGGGTTTAAAGGTTTCGATTCCGATTTACGAACAAATTAGCAAAGATGAATTCAAAATTGATCAAGAAATAAATGAACAATCACTGCCAAAGATAACTGATAAAGGCCAGCTTCAGTACTCCGAGACAATACTAGAATCTTACACAATAGACAATGCAATAATTGTTGCACAGAATGTTGATAAAATAAGTTTGAGCACGGATGATGATGGTAATTTCTGAGAGATATGTCAATTGAAATTGTCTCGAATATCCCGCCAGATGAAACTCAACACCTAAGCGGCAATGAAGTGTATTATTAAGACTAGCAAATGCTAATTGTTTAGATAGAACCTTCGGTGAGAATATTTTAACTAAAAGAAAACTAGTTTGGCAGGCAGTGTTAAAATCTTTTTAACGAAAAAAACAAAATAAAAAAACAGGGAAATATTAATAGGATATTATAGGTATATTACCGAACAGAAAGGTCAAATTTTCTGAAGATTTACAAAAACATTAAATACTGACACGACGCAAATAGTTGCGTAATAATTTTTGATTACAATTAAAAAGAACAATCCATCTGTTATATAAGGGTGCCAATCTAAGAAAAATATAAGAATTAAAGTGAGTTTCATTTACTTACAACGTGCCAACATTTAGTATGTCAGTGTTTAGAAACTGTTGTGTTATTCTATTGTGCAAATGTACGAAAAAAAAAACAAATGAAAAATGATAATTCGAAAAAAACCTGTAAAATAAAAAATAAACTAACTATACATGAACTATATTAATTGATTGTATGTATTCATATTTTTGTTTTTATTCAATTTGGAGGTAATGTTCTGTTTCTGTGGATTCCTTTATCTATGATTTAATAAATTATAGAAAACAAAATTTAAATGAGAAGATATATAATCAAGCCACTGACCAACATGCAGTAGAAGCGGCATCTCCTGTAGGCAAATGGCCAGGTCGTGGCGCAAACATGACTCCACAATAAAGTAATTAGAAAATAAAACATACAGGAAAAATATGTGCAGACACGAATGGAGAAGAAACACGTGTCGACACAGTTGGGTTTTATTTTTATAAACCTGGTAGAGGAAAAGCACACTTAAATAAGAAGGGAAATCCGCTAATGCTCTGAGTTTGGCTAGAATTTCTAGCAGCTTTGAACAATTACGCACATAACACCTTTCTATAGCTGAGAATAAGCAAATAATTAACAATGTTGACGTTTCCTTGTACAACGTATTCTGCGGCCTGCTGCGAAAACGACTACTAATAAATGTATTTGATTTTTCCTGAAAAAACTTTGTCGAATGTATTTCCTTTGCTTGTTAGACTCTTCTACACAACGTATTTACGTGCAAAATGTAATAAAATTGTCACAATTCTTCATTGATAGAAGCACAAGGAGTGTTGAGCGTGTAATGAAGCTAACTCAGCAGTAAAAGATGTCAAATTCTACTCAACGAACAAAAAATCTTTCAAATGCTTCCTTTCCAACTAGTCTTGACACGTCTAGCTATTTTACTAGATTTCACTTCCTTGCTCTATATTAATCCGTTTTTGCAATTGTTTTGCATAAGCTAGATTCTAATAGGATACTATTTATTTTCAGTCCATAGCTTCCTTCCTGAGTGGGTTCGATGACTTCCTTGAGAGCAACGTTTTCGTTAGCCACATTTATAGCGTCTTAGAGTTATCACTACATTGTTGTCTTAAGACAGAATTGTACTCTCATCACAACCGCATGCTAGACATGGTTCAGATTTTTCTAGACTACCTTTTCTAGATTTAAATTCCTCTGCAGTATAATTGGGTGGCGATTTTAATGCGTTGTGTTTGCTATACAATGCAACGTTTTATAGTCCTGGTGAAAACCCATTCCGATACGCATATCGACTAGATAGTTTTTTGCTTCTAAAGTCACAAGTGTGTTCCAAGTTAATTAATATAAGAATATATAACCAAATAGAAACGATCTTACGTAAAAAGCACTATAAATTACACTTACTTTGAAGTGGAAAAAATCCTGATCGATTCTAGAACTACACTAATTTTTTTCGTAGCCAATTAAATACATTGAAACTTTTTCAAAGTGGAATCGATTCCCTGGATACGTTATCAGCACACTGCAATATAGATATGGTGACATACTTCAAGTTTTCCTAAAATAAGGGGGTTATATACATCTATAATATGAAACTTTTTCTAGAGGGGTAAATACCATAAAAACTCAAAATTAACACAACCATATTATATATATATATATATGCATATATATATATATATATATATATATATATATATATATATATATATATATATATATACATTCATACAGACATTATTTTTATTCTTCGAGTGGCTGTGGCATTTTGAAGTTGTAATAATTTCTCCTTGTTATTTCGATCGATGCACATTATACTGGACGGTTTACCTTCAGTAAAATGATGTTTTGTAGCAATATTTCAAAATGTAATCAATCATTGCATCTGAGTCCTAGGGTACAATTCCAGTACATAATTTAGGAGCCTAGAAACTTTTGTCTTAGTTTTAATATACCACTGTATTACTACACAATATTGCTATATATTTTAGTATATATCTATAATATAAAGCTGACTGTCTGTGTGTGGGTGTGTCTGGTCACGAATAGGATCCTATATGGTTGATTATTTTAAATAACTGATTACATATAATGATAGGAGATGTATCGAGACACAGGCATGGGTATGTTTGATCCTGAAAAACTGTGGTTCATTAAAATTGTGGGGTCTGCATTCGGGGCTGGTCCACAAAGTATAGAAATTCAAAAATAAAAAAAAAAGTTTACATCTGTTTTGATATAGATGTACATAATACTATTTTGGTAAGTACGTTTTAACTTAAATAGAGATGGTTTAATGAAATTGTTGGGATTGCGTTCGCGCCTGGCCTCCATGGAATGGAAATAGGTACACACTTTAATAAAGACTTTTCACATCTATCTGCGTAAGTATACTTTGATAATTATGTTTCAGTTTGAAGAAATATGGTATAATAAGATTATGGGATGTTTGTTCGCGCTTGACGCCCATAGGATGGGAATATGTCACAAAGTTTAACAAGGTTTAAAATATAGATCCACAGAATATTGTAATAAGTGTTTTAGTGTGAACAGGTAAGGTATAATAAATTATGGGGTTTATCTATTCTATTTTTACTGTCATCATATTTTGCTTTGGTGTTCATATCCCCGAATTGAAAGCGATCACTTGACAACCCTCTCTTTTCATAACCAATCATACTTTAAAAAAACGGAGTCCATTTTCTGTAGGCTGTTTTCGAACCCAGTAAACGACGGGTATATTTCCTTGTATATGTATATATATATATATATATATATATACATATATTAGCATGTATATATATTAGCATGTATATATATATGTATATATATATATATATATACACTTTTTTGGGGTTAGCGGCCAACTAGCACCTGCCGTGTTTGTGTGTATGTATGTGTGTGTTGGGGTGGAGAGGGGTTCCATAAGCCGTGGTGAAGGCAGCCTTTTGAGGAGAATCAAATCTCTGATTTAAAAAAAAAACATAAAACGGGAGACCAGTATCCGGATTAAGCTGGTCTGCAGTGCAACTTGTTGCTGGCTATCGGCCTCTTGCTTGCTCCTGGATCTCAACATTTTGAACCAAGAGAGAGACATAGCTTTCGTACAAAGTTAATATTCTGTAACATCATCTGTGTATAGATACTCCCGCAGGCATCTGTCTATTAAAATGGTCCTTTGGCGATGGAAGTCATTTTTGGGTTCATGGACCTTAAGTGTCTGAGGGAGTGGCACTCGTCTAACAAACGTTGCAATCATCATATATATTAGCTACTAACGTAGTTTTGTCTATTTTTGTATATACATATATTATATATATATATAAATATAAATATTTAGTGGAAATAGTAATTAATATATATATATATATATATATATATATACACACATTACGACTAACGTATATGTGTGAGTATTAAATAAAATTACATATTAAATAATATATTTTTTGAGTATTCTAAGCGGTATAAAACGTAACATGAAATATTTGAGTGTATTAGTAAATCTGCCTAACAATAACTATAAATCTGCGAGCAAAGCATCCGATATAAACAAAAAAACTACCGTGTAGTATAGAATTTTCGGAAATTATTATGCACTACACATATAGGTCCGATTTCTGCCCGTGAATTTTTTATTAGATCATAATGGTTCTTTCTTCTTCATAAGTGGATTAGCCCAAATAAGTTTGTCACTTGGAATATTGAAGATATTGTTCAATTTTTCCGCTTTGATTATAGCAGAGAAATCCATATGTACGGGGCAACACTCGATAATCTTTAAATATATCAAAAGTATGATATTATAATTGAGGAAATACTTGCGGCCTACTTTTATTTTTTATTTTTTAGATGTGTATGATAATAATTGAATTGATTATCTGTCAAAAGAAGTTATATATACTAAACTAGCGGAGGTACCCGGCGTTGCCCGGGTGATTAGAGGTGGCTGTGTAAGGGGGTGTAAAGAAAAGAATAAGCGAAATAATAACCCTGCTTAAATTTTATAAGAAAACGATGTTAAACTTATTTTAAAAAGCAGCCCCCAAACAAAAACAGTAAACGAACGTAAAAATCGAAACAACAAAAAGAAAAAATAAGGAAAAAAATGAAGAACGTGGCCAGAAAAAAAAGAAACAAAAAAACACCGCAAAGCGCAAAAAATGGCATAAATAACCCTTCGATTCTTTAAAGTCCATGGAGCTTTTCACCTAGAAGAAAGCATAGAACGTAAAGACATACTAAAATTCCATTCCAGTTTTATTTAAGCAACTACGAAGTAAAGAACACCCACACCGACGTTACTTCGTAAAAGTTCCTTGTGAATGATCCGGACACAGTGTAAGTGGTCGCGGGGGAAGGAAAATAATTCAGAAAGAAAGGATTTTACTACATCCGTTGAGTTTAATCGATTTTGACAGTGGAGTCCCAGCAGAAAAAAATATAGGAATCTACGATTATCGAGTAAGTGCAGAGGTAATATGCCTATAACATACCTCAGATATTGTCCTGCAGTTTGTGCGTATTCTATTTGCATGAAATGTCTTGGTTGTTAATCCTATTAAGGTCAAAATCACAGGTGAAAATTAGCTCATTTCATATATATATACATATATATATATATATATATATATATATATATATATATATATATATGGATAAAGAGTCCAATGTGTTCTATCTCCATCACGAAAATGGTCATTTTTAGTCTAATTAAACACAATAAAATAGGTATAATGTTTCTATTGCATTTTACACATTACTTTATTTAAAAGAAACTGACAGAATATAGAAATGTTGCATTTATGAAAAATAAACTGATATTAAAAAGAAATAATTCATAATATAGTACACACTTATCTGAATTAAAATAATTTCAACTAGAAAACCATGAATTATCTACGTTTTATAAAACATTGCCCACATGTATTTTATATATTCTTAAAAATTTTTTTTTATATATATATACAATATACATATGTACATATATATATGCATGTATATATATATATATATATATATATATATATATATATATATATATATATATATATATATATGCATACTATATCTGGGTGTGTATGTGTGTATTGCAGTTGTGGCCCAGATTACTCAGTATAATGATCTGAGTAGTTTAGAACTACGTAATGTGTGTGTACTAGCTACTTCGTCAACTGACAAGCCCGACTTATGTTTGAAGATCTGCGAAAATTTGGTGTTGATTCAGCTGTATGTATTGGAACACAAATTTAGGATAACAAAGATATTGTTGTTGCAGCCTTTAATTACGGTTGAGTTAAGTTTGAAAATATGTAGACAGACAGATAATATAATGAAATTACAGAGCCGTGATTAAAAAATGTATTCGGGTGCAATCAGCTGGAATCGAAACCGAAACAAAACTGAAGATTTCAAAGCTGGTGATTTTACCACAGTATCAACGTGGCGCACATATGAACTTATTAAAAAAAATAAAGGTTAATGCAAAAATGCATAACGATTTAGTATTCAGTTTTGACCCTTTAACAACTATTTTTACCTGTTAATGGTCCATAAAATAATGGCCCATAAAATAATAGCCTATAAAAGAATGACCCATAAAATAATGGCTCATGAAATAATGGCCCATAAAATAATGGTCCATACAATAATGTCCCATAAATTAATGACCCATAAAATAATGGCCCATAAAATAATGGCCCATAAAATAATGACACATAAAATAATGACCCATACAATAATGACCCATAAAATAATGGTCCATAAAATAGTGGCCCATAAAAAATGTTCCATAAAAAAACAACATTTTAGACCACTGACCCGATCTGCAACTTTTAGTTTCGGATATGTAGAGTTGGAAAATATGGAGACAGAAAAACAGAGATAGTGAGTTTTATAAATTATAATAAATTAGATAAGCTGGGAAAGACTTGATTTTTTCTGGTCGTAAAATACGCTTTGACATGATATTTTTATTTATCCAGATTGTTTGTTGGATTAAAAGAGTAAAAAAATATAAAGTGCCATCAGTTAGACTCAAAAGCAAGACTGTGGCGTGAAAACTCGAGACGTTTACACTGAACCAACATGACACGCATATAAACTAATAAAAATTAATTAAAAATAACAAGACGAATGGACAAAATGTATAGGAATTTCTTTCAATTGTGGCTCATTTTTTTACCTCTTTAAACTATTTTATCGTCTAAAACTTAAAAAAGAACGATCTGTACAAAATCCAATAATTTGAGGCCTCTAGCCCCATACTCTGACTTTTAGTTTCAGAAGTGAAACCCTGTCGTAAAATACGCTTAAATATGATATTTTAATTGATCCAGATTCCGTATATGTTATTATAGAGTAGGGAATGCAAAGTAAAAAATATAGTATATTGGTGCCAGCAGCCAGGAGCGATACCAAAAGTAGATCTGTAGCATGCAAAATCTGTGACGTTTCAACTGTACCCACGTGGACGCATTTGAACTGAGTAAAGTTTTAAAAAATAAAATAAAGTGACAATACAAAATGTATAACGATTTAAAAAATAATATCTCTTCTTCACCTCATTAAACTCCCTTTTAACCGGCCAAGATCCATAAAAGAACGGTCGGTAAAAAAAATTCAATCATTTTGCCCGCGCTGCGATTTTTAGTTCCGGAAGTGATAGATTTTTACAATATGAAGACAAACAGATACACACACATAATGAGTTTTATAAATTAGATGAGCGAGGAAGGGAGCGCGACCGGCTTTGCCAGGTGATTAAATACGCTTTTATATGATGTTTTAATTTGTCTAGATTTCGTATGTATTGTTATGAAGTCGGGATTTAAAAAATATATTAGATATTTGAGTGCTATCAGCTGGAATCAAACCCAATTAATAGAAATTAAAACTTAAAAAAAAAACTAAGATTAGTGTGCACAATGTATTAGGATTTTTAACCCTTAAAACTATTTGCACTGGCTAAAGATTAATGAAAAATAGGTCCATAAAAATTGTAATCATTTCAGGTCCCTAGCGCTGTTCTTTAAGTTCTGGTATAGATAGAGTTTGAAAGTATGGAGAAAAAACATACACATAGTCGTTTATATGTTAGATTTTTGTATTAACGTCAACTAATAGGTAACATAAAATCTAATGAGATGAAATAAATTAATCAAACTTTATAAAACAAAGATCTGTTACAGCAGCTAAACAATATGCTTATATGTATTCGATTTTTAGAAAGTCAATTCTGTCGGTTATTTATATCGAATATTTATAGTTCGCTTTCAAACATTGCGATAACCTATATTGGTCACACACTTAAAAAATCCAAATTAAAGCATATAGAATTATGTAACTGTTCCAGCGGGATGAAAAATAAGAAAAAAATGACCATTATTTCTAACGTGGCAAGGTCTTACTATTACTTCGAAATCATCTTCATGTAACGCAGCATTTTCATTTTTAGTCTAACTCGTCGTTATGTATGAAAGTCTTGCAAAGAACCACATGAGCCGCATCCGATTCTGTAATTTTAAAGTTGAAATAAAGAAAAAATATTAATGGCACGATCAAAAGTACGCCTTCAAAATTATATTACAAGTCTCTTTATTAGTCATTAAAACAGTTGCGTCATGGCGAATGGACAGCTCCGCTAAACTCTAGTAGCTGTCAAGCGATACTTTCAAATCTCTCTCGCTAGCATGTTTTTCGATCGCTGCCGCCGCTCACGTGATTTCAAATCTCTCTCCGTATTTTTCTTTTCTTTCGCTGTTACATCACCTCGGAGCACAGCTTGACCATTTACATCAATAATTGCCGCTACTTCAGATGCCCCTCCATAAGTTCGCTATACTTTCTAACTAGATAATTATCACAACGCTGCATCCGTAAAGATAAATAAACAAATGTTAAGTGGCAGGTGCATGTAGATCATGTAGGAAAGCCAACTAGTAGTATTGCAAATATTTCAGGAAGAATATGATATAACTTATAAAAAAGTCATCGACGAAGACAAATTGAAATCTCAAAGGTATTTTCAGAAATCTAATATATAAAACGTTATATCCTTGTATGCCCATCTGTCTGTTTCTCTCTGTCTTCATATTTTAAAACTTTATCTCTTCCGAACCTAAAAGTCGCAAAGCAGCGCTTGTGACCTCCAACGATTTGTCTTTCTATATACCGTGTTTTAATGGGGCTTTAGCCGGTTAAAATTGTTGTATGGAGTCAAAAGGGGGTCAAAATAGAAAACATCGTTAGATACTTTTTACTTCAATTTTAGTTTATTTTGAATTCTTAATCGGTTTATATGCGCGTAAAATTGGCACAGCAAACACCTCACTGGCTTTCAATTCTGCAGTTTTGCTTTCTTTTTCGATTCTTGTGTTATGGCACCCAAATACGTTTTTTCTTCCTTTTGAAAAAAAAAAAACGATTCTATAATAATACATATGAAATTTGACCAATTAAAATTCCATATGTAAGTGTATTTACGAGGGGAATAAAGCCGCACTCCCGCTAGTCATTATTTAATAGTTTAAGTTCTTATAATGAAAAATTGAGTTTTGTTTTCTCCGTTCCTTAAATTACATTAGAAATTGCAATCTAACAATTATTGCTATGTATGGTGTGTCAAAAACATATCGTATTATAATAAAATGTTGCGTACGAGTCCGGATTAGTCTACTAAATTGAAACCAATATTGGATAGTTTGGGAATAAATAAGTCAATAAAAAATCGGTTTACATTGGGAACAGCGTTAAATATATTGGAATACTTCAAACTAATGTTTTTAGAGTTGACCATGTATTATGTGTAGCTGTTTCACAATTATGAAATGCCTAGGGTCAAGCAAAATATTCAATTAGAGGGAGTATATATTTGCAATCACATTATTTATTCAATTATGTAAAATATCAAAAGTTTTACTGCTTACTTAACGTGAAAGTTATAACTTTTATTAAACAAAAACTTATGAATACACAAAAAAAGTTATTTTTATACGGACAAAAACTACTAAAATCATGTTTGATAAAAATATTTTAAATAAAAAATATTTTACGATTCCTAAGAAAATGGTTGTTGAATAAATACATATAGAACATCGCGCTTCGTATAAAACTGAAATGTAAATTTATGTTGCGTGCAGTAATTGATGTTCATATCAGGCGAGAATCGCTTTCATATTGAAAAGAAATAAGCATAAAAATCAATATGCGACCTTTTTGATTTCGTTTTTCGACGAGACATTTTCTAATTATTTTTTAGAGTTGGCAGTTGCGCAATTTTAATTAGATTTCATTCAATCTATACGATTATGATTATGACCACAGTGAACCATTTAGACATAAAATATTTAAAACAAAAGTTGTGAACAGCCAATTAAATTTTACACTCATATTCAATTTAACGCGGTTTTAAATAATAATACTAAAGTTTTTATTAAATATATATTAACACGAGGGATTCTATGCACACAGTTGTATTTAATATTGCGGTTCTAATGCTTGTTTAATTATCTTGTATATAATAAAAGAGGCGGGATTTTCCCCTCTGAACGAAACAGCCGTAGGTTGAATGCAACTGATGGCATATAAAATTCATCATGCTTATGCCATTCCCTTTACTAGATATGGAGACAATGACATACACATTATTTCGTAATATTTTCAGATTACATTTATTCCGATGAGCGCCATTGTCATCATCGTCTAACCTAGAGAGGATGTAGCTCAAATTTGATCAACACTTAACCAAGTCCTCTTACGAGACCATTCTAAATCGAGTGCGTTTATTTATATATATATATATATATATATATATATATATATATATATATATATATATATATATATGTTGTGCAGGGATTTTCTCTTGTTCCAATATTTTTAGCAGCAGGGCATGGATGTGTCTGAGAAGATCAGGTCCGCCTTTCTTCAGGATTTCTGCTGGGATGCCGTCAGAACCAGCCGCCTTATTGTTTTTCATCTTCCTAATTGCATCCCGAACCTCTTCCAGACTGGGTGGTTCTCCCATGCTCTCAATTATGGGCTGTTGGGGGAGTTTTTCAAGGGCCTCAATCTCTGGAGTGGTGTCCCTGTTCAGAAGATCCTCGTAATGCTCTTTCCATCTATTTGTTATTTCTCCCTTTCCTTTCAACAGCGTGAACCCATCCTTAGACCGATGGGGGGTCAGAGAACGGTAGCTGGGGCCGTATACCACTTAGACAACTTAGAGATGCCCTAGTGGTCTCCATCTTTAAGAAGGGAGACAAGGCAACCTGTGGGAACTACCGGGGCATTTCTCTCCTCTCTACAAAAGGGAAAGCCCTAGCTCGGGTTTTCACCAACAGGCTTACACCCCTTGCAGAAACCATCCTTCCCGAGTCCCAAAGTGGTTTTCGACCAAATAGAGGCACGATGGACATGACCTTCACTGCTCGTCAACTCCAAGAAAAGTGCAGGGAGCAAAAGTTACCATTATACATGGCTTTTATAGACCTTACTAAAGCCTTTGACTCTGTTAACAGTCAAGCCCTTTGGCTGGTTCTTGCAAGGTTTGGTTGCCCAGAGAGGTACATTCGGGTACTGAGACTGCTACATGACAATATGTCAGCTACAGTCCTCAGTAGTAGTGGAGATGAAACAGAGCCCTTCAGGGTTGACACGGGAGTGAAACAGGGATGTGTCATTGCCCCAACCCTGTTCTCCATTTTCATTACTGCTATCCTTCATCTCACGGAAAAACATCTTCCCCATGGAGTTCGGATTATGTACAGAACTGACGGGCGACTTTTTAACATCAACAGATTTAGGGCCAAAGGTCGAGCGAAAACCATATCCATTATGGAGCTACAATATGCAGACGATAACGCCCTTGTAGCCCTCTCAGAAGAGGACCTATAGTGTACACTGGTTGCCTTCACGAGGGCGTACAAACAGCTAGGACTAACAATTAATATAAAAAAAACCCAAATCCTCCATCAATCACCACCAAACAGTACTCCAGTCTCACCCCCAAACATCTCCATCGACAACGCTAGACTGGAAAATGGGGACCACTTCCCATACCTAGGCAGCATCCTATCATCAAAAGCCAACATAGATGATGAAATACAACACCGTCTCAGCTGTGCCAGTGGAGCTTTCTCAAGGCTAAGGAAGAGAGTATTTGAGAACCGTGACCTTCTGGCAAGGACCAAAATCATGGTATATAAAGCTGTCTTGCTGCCCACTCTTCTCTATGGATCGGAGACCTGGACCACATACAGGAGGCACGTAAAAACCCTGGAGACGTACCACCAAAGATGCCTCCGAAAAATCCTCAGAATTAGTTGGAAGGACCGACGCACCAACACCAGCGTCCTGAGTGAGGCTGACATTCCCACTATCACCGCTACTGTTGCTCAACGCCAGCTCAGATGGACTGGTCATGTTGTCCGAATGCCGGATCTCCGCCTCCCAAAACAGATTTTCTACTCTCAGCTTGTTGAGGGAAAGCGTGCCCAGGGTGGCCAAAAGATGAGGTATAAGGACAACATCAAAGCAAATCTAAAGCGGTTTCACATGGACCTTGAGACATGGGAGGACGTGGCTGGTAACAGGTTGGCATGGAGGAGCGCTGTCCACAAAGGTGATGGGCTTTATAGTAGTGACCTAAATCATGCTGCTGAGGATAAACGCAAGCACAGAAAGGACAGATTATTAACCAGACACACCCAACCCCACCCCACCACCACTACCTTTTTCTGCCCAAATTGCACAAGACAAATTGGGTCTAAGATTGGGCTCTATGCTCACCTGAGGACCCACAGAAGCCACAACGGAGGACAGTCTTACTATGACACGAGTGACCGCCGATGATATATATATATATATATTATTTTGCTGAGCGTTGCCCGTCATAAACTGACGACATATTGCCTACACAATCGAATATACTTTCCATCTGCATCCGACACAAATGATTAATTCTCCCACATAGATTCGGCCCTGCTGATTGACTGGAAAATAGACATTCTACAATTTAATATTTGGTTATTCCACCCTTAAACGAACATTACACAACTATAAATACGCCACCATTTCTATACATGATCAGTTTTTTTACGTTTTATTTATATAATTTAAATACTGATTCCGCTTCACAATTCTTAACTTACATTGGTACTTGTGTAAATATTACACTACAAATTACATTAGATTACGTTTTTCCTAACAAGTCACCTATATTTATCGTTTGGTTGCTTGTGAAAACAAAATCCAATAACGAGTTAACACAATATAAACGCGACCACACAAAATCAGACTATGGTTCCTGATGAAACAATAACCAAAACCTATTATTTATTTTGGTTTAAAAAACCGACGTTCCTTATCGGCATAATTTTTTTGAAGATAATATACAAGAAATTAGTTTCATTTAAACCTCTTTATTTGAAGTTTATTTGTGAAAACATGTTACCATAAAAAGTTTTTCTTACGCAATCAGACATGTTATTTGGGGTGCATTTTTAATTCACGGAGTATAACGAAACTTATTATACGATTGTAAATAAACAAAAATCAAGTGTTTTCCACGGAATTATGTGCGTGTGAAAGGTTCATCTGACAACCAGTTACGTTAAACTAATAATATTAAACAATTTCTTTACTTACCAAAACGAAAGTAACATTTTGACGATCATTAATTATATGTTTTTTTTTTATTATTTATATTCAAAACAAGCGACAAGTAAGTTTTACCCATGTAAAATACCGTACTTTCACTTTAAATGCCATAACTTTAAAAAACGAAAATAACAGTTGTGCTTATATTTATTACTTAAATTGTGAAAAAGTTTTTCTTAAATAAATACTGTACTATCACCAAAAATTAATGCTTAAAATATACTTTCACTACTAATTTGTTTAAAATAGCAAAACCCATTCTCGTTAATAATATCCGTAAACAGTTTATTAAATATTGTAAACGAACACGTGATTAATAACCAGCGTAGTTTGTATCGCCTCCTCCCACCCCTGGAAATAAATATGTTATATATCATTAACACACGCGCACACACACACACACACCCACACACATATATATATACACACACACACACCCACACGCACACACACATATATACATATGTGTGTGTGTATGTAAACTTAAAATAAGAGAAAAAAATCGTTAGACCAAGGAAACAAACATCTCATGAAACCATAACATAACACTGACACAATGATGATTACATTTAAGTTTTAAATAAAAAAAAAATAACTAAAAAAGGGGATGCTACTTTGGAACGTTTTACGATTTAATTAACACGTCATCATTACGAAACCTATTCTTATTATGGTGAAAGGAAATACGCTTATGTGAGAAACCAAATAATCTCGATAGAATCAGGGATACAAAAGATGCTGCGCGTATTTATCAGTTACTTTCAGATGTGAAAATAGGTACACTTAAAAAAAAAATTCAGCATGAAATTACGAGACCAGTCACTGGCAGTTACTTTTCTACTAACGATGGCATTTGTAGAATACTAAACTTCCCTATGCATGTCCATCATCCTCCGGTCATCCACATGTCAGGAAAATTGACAGCGGACATATTTTACTGAAAGAAATGCAGCGGATAGAGTTACAAATCGATCTGCAACAACTTTTCAATGTTTGTGAAACAGACGTCTTTGAACGTACAGTATTTTGTTTTGCAAAAATTAAGATTAATCAAAATTGGCGATAAACCGGAAAGATTGAAGACAATTGTCGACATAATAAAACATTTAAAATGTTTAGTAAAACTTTTATTCAGTATGTTGGTTGCTTTACATAGTTCGATATCTACATAATCTATATGACTTTTTATCTAACCCAAGCGTGGTTTTATATATTTAAGATAAAATCCTTTTCTAATATTAAACCACTATTTTTGCAATTGTTTTACGACAAAGTTCCTTTTTTCTTTATATGCTATTAGAGATGCTTTACTATTTTACTATTTTACTTTATATTAATATGATTTAAGTTTGTATGTTTCTGATTAAATAATAATAATAATAATAATAATAATAATAATAATAATAATAATAATAATAATAATAAAAATAATAATAATAATATCTGAACAATACCGACAAATAACGATTGTTAGTTTACTATTACTTTTCTGCATAAAAAACAACATTTGTACTAATCGCGTATTTGTTGCTTTGTTTGTTTACTTTTTCCACTAAAAAAATGTTACAAGAATAAAACGGTGGTATTTGTTTCTTTTTTGTTTCGGTTATATTTTGTATCTAGTTATTAGCATTGTTACGCTTTGATAATATATGGCGCTTGACAAAAGCAAACGGTTGATGTGAATCTTCCAGCAAAGCCGGGCGGCCAGTTAATTACGTCCAATTACCAAATTCTGCACGAGTACCGATCGCTGTTTAATGTGTTTAATCCACCTCCCGAAAAGGAGGTGCTCTGAATAGGAACAACAATAAACATTGCCTGATTCTATATTGATTTCAGCTCAACTGATTGAGGAAAAACGCCGTTTCTCTTCCTTCTCCCTCTTTCTTTCTTTTTCTATCTCTCTCTTAATCTATCTATCTATCCCTCTCTATCCCCCTCCCTCTCTATCATTCTCTCTCTATCACCTCTCTTATTCTTTCTACATATATGTCCCCCTCTTTCTCTGTCTCTCCGTTCCCCTGAACAATCTTATTTTAAATCCGGCACAAGTACCGGGCGGTGTTTAAATGTGCGGAAAATGCAGCTCCCGAAAAAGAGGTACTTTGATAGAATTTAAAATAAAAATTGTCTCAGTCTGCAAGGATGTCTCCTCAACTGATCAAAGAATAACGGTGGAGTGTAGTTCATCTTCTGTTTTATCTATCTTTCTCTCTATATATACTTTTCTCTATTCATATCCCCCACTCTCTCTATATATATATATTTCTATCTCTATGTTCTCTCCATCTCTCTTTGAGCCCCCCTCTCTCTCTCTCTGTCTCTGTCTCTCTCTCTCTCTCTATGACATCGACTATATCTCTCTTCTACTTTTTTATTTTTCACTCTCTTTCTCTGTCTTTCTTCCTTTCTGTCTCTAACTGTCTCTGTGTCTTGCTGTCTCTATCTCTCAATCCCATCTTGTTTTCTATCCCCCTCTCCTCCTCTATTTCCCTCTTTCTTCTCTTTTTCTATCTCGTTATATTTATCTTCCTCCATATCTATTTTCTCTATCCCTCATCCTATTTAGTCACGCACGTTACTTACAGTAATTAAGTTATTGTCAAAACATGAATAAATTCCGTTTTAGTCAGTTAAATTACTTACAGTGATTAATACATTGTCAAAACAGAGATTACTCCTATTTACTCACCTAATTTACTTACTATGAGTAAAGCCTTGTAAAAATATGGATACATTCTGTGTAAACCATATAGTGTGACAGAATGTTATTTGAAAATTACTGCTGATCTGAACAATGTCAGGAGAATGGCAAAACCTTTCTAAAGAAATTGATTTTGGCAGTAATGAGATCACAAAATGGTATAGTCTTTGTTCTCGCTTCATGCTAAATACCGCACCCTTTATACCAAGTAGCACCCCTACTCATTCTGCGTTGAAATTACTATTAAAATTCAATTTTTAAAATTCCATGTTCAATATCGCCAAAACATTCAGCACGGATAAAATATTGCAGACGCGCAAACTTATCGTCGCACGATGACAAACAATAAATAACTTGATGTTCTTCATCGATCCTTGCAAGATTTCCGTTACAATGTCTGACTAGTAATATTGCTTGAAGGGGATTATATACAAATTTTATCTGTAATTCCTCAATCAACTCCTGCAGATGAAATTAATGCTTGCCTCAAATACTGTACTTTTTGGCGTCATGTTAAGACATTAATCTTTACTCAAGACATTCGTGTCAATTCGCAGAATGATCGATTCAAGGTAAAAGTTTCGAATCTGCTGTAGGAATTTGGGAACAGAAAATTCCATTTTTTCCTAGTTAAGGGCGAATTTCGTTGCCTCATAACTTATGTAATTTAGTTAGACATAAGTACTGTTGGTGAAAACAGTTTTTTTTGTACAGATATGCGGATTAATTATAAGGATTCTAGTTGGTTATGTCGGCGAGTAATTCTTGCATATAAAAACAAAAACGTCCGTAAACTTTACGATATTATTTCAATACAATTCCGCCGAGAGTGATGTGGGAGCAAATATATTGGTTAATTATACAAATTAATTTTTAGAATTCAATAGTTTTGAAATGGATGCAAACACATGTAATTCAATATAAGAATTGGCGTTACATTTATCATGTTGCGAAATAGAGATCAACTCAAACTTTGCAGTAAGAGAATATAAACGTCAGAAAACCAATAGTCTTGAAAAGATCTTTCAAACGTAAAGATGTAGTCATTCAACACATTCCTAATATTCGGCGGATTCGCCATTTTAATTAAGGAGACTAATTTTCAATCTCTACCAACAAAGTCTCGGTACAATCTGGACCATTGTGGGTCTCACATGTACACACTGACGGTTTCTCATATGGAAAATTTAGGTTGCGTGCTCCAGAATAATCTAAGCACATACTTTCTATATTTGCCCCGAAAATAGAAACAGCAGAAATCTGTAAACCAAACGTACTGTAAAATTAAGCATATGAGAAATATGAATTTTATCATTTTTAATTTTTTTTAATTTCGCAAAATTCAGTCAAAAAACGCGTGGAAGTGTACAGCAAGTATATTAATTAAAAATATCAAGAAATACATAGGTAATTTATTATACATCTAAAAATGGATAATATCTCTTCTCTGAAGAATATATATATATAACGATGCAAAAAATGTATATATTTGTACGATCAAGTACTTTTGAGTATTTTAGTGATTTTAAGCGATTTAAATCCTTTTTAATCGTCGTTTCCTTTCATCTCGCTATTTTAATTTTTCAATTTCATTTTTTATTTCTACTACTCGCCCGAGGATGACCAATGCAGGTCGAAAAACTTTGCAGTTATGGAGAATTCGAAAAAAAACGTTCGCCAAACGGTCCGACACAGAGAAAAGGAGGATTACAAGAAAAACAAGCAAGAGTTGTCTGTGCTATTTAATGACACGTGCATATATATATATATATATATATATATATATATATATATATATATATATATATATATATATATATATATATATATATATATACAGGGTGGCCCTAAAAACCGGGCCCCGTGTACGCTTTATGTGGTATCTTCATTATGTATTCACCGATTCACCTTTTTTATAGGGCATGGAAAAATACACGACCGTGAGTACACCAAGACCCCAGTGGGAGCTGAGACAAAAAATACACTGTGTTAAATTTTGCTACACACATGCTCGTTTAAGAAAACCCAGGGCAGTTTCATGCGTCAGTTCGAATGTGAAAAGGCTCTATCCAAAAGGAGAATTCAGAAGTGGGTTGACCACCTCAACAAGAATCGGGCTGTGGAGAAATTCAACGCTGCCAGCGAGAACCGTCCAAGCCACTCGAGACGTCAGAAGAAGCGAACAGCCGAGCTGGTCAAAAGAGTGAGAGAGTCTCTCTAGCAGAGTTCGAAACGCCCTGTTCGTAAGCGAAGTCAGTCACTCGGTATGTCCCGTGAGACTTGCAGGAGAGTGTTGGTCTATCATAGGATATCAGAGCGTGCCTATACAGAATACAGACGCTGTAGACACTTGCAACCTCAGACAAGAAGCAGAGGAGGGCTTTGGAAGTCAAGATGCTTTAGAAGATCGAGGAGACACCATGTGTCCTAAACATCCTTTGAACCTCAGATGAAGTCCACTTCCATCTTGATGGAAAGGCGAACTCCAAGAGCAATCTCTTCTGGGCGTCCTCCAGACTCAATGAAGTAGCAACCGATCCCTTGCACTGTCTTAAGTGTACGGTGTGGGCTGCAGTCTCGACCAGAGGCATCATTGGACCAATCTCAATCGAAGACTCTGGCGCAGAAGTAACAGTAACCAAAGAGCGGTATGTGCAGGTCCTCAAAACATTCAAGAATGAGGTCCTTACCATCTACACCTCGCTCATGAGCAAGTTCTGGTTCCAGCAGAACGGAGCAATTTCTCTCACCCCAAACTTATCCCGATATTGGTTGAAAGACAATTCGGAGGCCGAGTGATCAGTCCAATACTGATTTTGCGTGGGCACGCCATAGCCAGTACCAAAAAGCCTCAGATTTTTTTCTTTAGAGCTATCATAAGGACAGAGTCTACGCGGGGATACCAAGAAACATCAGGGAACTCCAGAAAGCCATCAGGGAGGAGATGAGATCATTACTAATTCCGTCTGTAAGAACGTCATCGACAACTTCGTGCTGCACCTTAAGAAATGCACGGAGCAAAATGGAGGACATTTCCAAAGTATGATGTAGAACTGAGACAAAAGGCCAAACATCCTAGTGTTTTGATGTGATGTTTTGAATATAATAATGTAGTTATGACAAAAGTTTCATTTCCTTCGGGAAAAAAACACTAAGAAACCGGGTCTAATTAGAGTTGGGTCCCGTGTTTTAGGTAACCCTATATATATATATATATATATATATATATATATATATATATATATATATATATATATATATATATAGCATATGAATAGTTATTATTCAGGACTACAAAGGTTTGCAGTCTGTTTTTTTTTTAATTCGTACACAATTTGCTTATTCTTTTTTATATAGATTCATCTCTATAACTCTCTATCTTCTCTTCTAATTTTATTTTAGTGTATATGTGTATACACATATGTGTGTGCGCGTGTGTGCGTGTGTAGAAATATATATATATACATATGTATGTATAAGTAAAAATACAACTCCCCTCTTTTTGCTTATCGCTCTTTATATATATATATATATATATATATATATATATATATATATATATTTATATATATATTTGGTTAGGTTGATTTCTCCCTTTTAACAGAATATTAAAAATGGCACTTGGCGAGAATTTCGCGTGGACATATTAAGTAGTCCTAGAATATACATCATTAAATGCTTGAACCGTTTCCGGCGCATTTGGTATGAAATTTGTAGACAAGAATATACTGAAAATTCTTCGTTTTTGCAAGGGTTGTATTGAATATTCGTGTGAATACCAACCAATTTCAGTATTTCAAATCAGGAGATTAATTTTCATCTTCTAAAATAATATTAATATAATAAATCATAAATAATCTTCTAATTGAAAATCTGCACCTCCCCTTGTCATGTTGTTTTTGTTTTTTTTTTACTCTGAAGGTCACCACGTATCAGTGCTCTTTGTCAACTCTATGATAAGTGTTAAACATTAAGTAGATGTCCTACACTTTGTCAAGGCAATAAAGTGTACTTTTTGGAGCACCATCCCAGATGTGGCAGGCGTACTCCCTTTTAGAACGAAATTGTTGTTTGTACAGGAATAGGATCGCGGCGGGAGTGAGATACTTCCTGGAGTGGTAAGGATCTGTGTAGGCATTTCATTTAAGATTCAGGATAAAAATGAGTTAAACAGGGTTCTTCATCAAACCAAGAGAGGTTCATTTACATTGGGGTAAACTGGTTATACAATCTTTAGTGATGAACACATAGTAATTTGATTTTGGATGCATTAAAGCTGACCAGCCATCCCTTACCCCATTGTAGCATTCGCTTAAGGTCAGGGGAGAGATAATCTGGAAACTTCTGATCTTCGTTGATTTTTGTGTAGTGTTGCCATAAATGGGTGTGTTGTCTACATAGATGTCGACAAATAATCAAAGAATATTGTTTGTGGGGGCATTGATTAAGATAAGGAATAGAGTTGGCCCAATATGGATGCTTGAGGCATGCCAGCATTAATACTGTGACATATTACTGCCCATTAATGGCAACTGTAATAGACTTTTAAGTGTGAAATTATTTTATGATTCAGAAAACATTTCCAGCTATTTCATAGCTAGTGATTTTATGAAGTGAAGTTTTGTGTAAGACCGTAACAAATGCCTTATATATGCTTAGAGCTACAACTCTAGAAATAAAATCATCGTAAATAAATACACTGATTATGTGTGATATCACAATTAGCACATAAGCTGTTGATCTCTCAGAGCGAAAACCATATTACATGTCTCTGACAAGGTTATTTGGTTGAGATGATTGACACACTCTCCATTTATCATAGAGTTTTATTAGCAAACTGTATTTTAATGTTATGAATTGGGCATTAATATTTCAATATCTTACCATTGATTTTTTCTGTTATAAGTAACAATACAACAAACAAATAAAGAAAGGATGAAAGATTAGTTTGATATACCTTAGTCAAAATGCTCTATATAATAACCCTTAGAAAAAAATGACGGTCTCAGTTTCTGACTCAAAACTTGGGCTGTGATATGTCGATGTCTTGATCCAAAACCATATACAGCTTGAAATGTTCCGGTGTTAACTTGAGTGGCCGTTCCACACGCTGAGAATGTGAGCGCAAATCTGGCAAGTCAATCTTGTTGCCATTAAATAATTATTCTATTTAATCGTTTCACGGTTAACTCTCCACTTCTGAAATAATATAAAAGTTAATTAAATATTAAAAAGATTTCAATGTGTACAGCTTTAATAATGTTGGTGAAATTAGATAAAACCTTACACATATTTGTATAAATTGGAATAAATAAGTGAGACATTCATGAATGAAATAATGTTCACTTACGTAATGGCAACATTTTTTTAAAGCTACTTCTCTTTCTTCAACTTCCTCGGACTTGACCATTGAATACAGAAAGTTTTCAGCCGGTAAACAAAATGCATTACCTTGTGTGTTTTTTACGAAATCTGCTGGATTTCATAAGGCTGCTCTTTAATCCTCTGGATCATATTAAAAATGTGCAATTGCTGATTGTGGATTTTTTTTTTTTAATTTCAAACGAACAAATTGAATACACATTCAGAATAAATTTTAATAACCCCTGGAGTTTTGTTGTGAGCCTTTGAAGGTATGCACCACGAGTCCATAACCCCATAAGTCTGATGACTAAAGTAATCTATTTTTTCCAGGTTTAAAGCCCTAATTTTCCACGACGCATATCTAGAGTCAACCTTACCTCAACAAAGTTCTACTGTGTATTCAGACAGTAATCTTTGATCATAACTGAGGTCATTTTTCATCAATTTTCAACATTGAATCCAAATGACTCTAATAGTGGAAAAAGATATTTGGGGTAAACCATGGCAATCATTTGCGCATGATTTCCCCAGGGGCCCGCTTAATGTTGTAGGGCCTTTTGTACAACCATCCATGTTTGTAAAAAGAGCCCTGAAACGTAGTTAATTATGGTGCAAAGATCAACTAATTATATGAGGATTTGTTTTTAATTCTAAAATTGAAAACATTCCACCTTCACAACCTGTGTTGGCATTAGTGTTGTCAACAAGGATAACCTTTATAGTTTTTTCACTTTTGAATTCATGCAAAATATCCACCACTTGCTCTGCATGAACAGCACCTGTTTGACCACTGTTAGGAAGAATTCTGTGTGTCAGATATCTATATTTTGTTGTCTCTATTTTAAAAGTTAAATGGTGTTCTGGTCCTTTAGTTGTTTTTTTTATATTTGTTCGCCCATTTTTTTCTAAAATTTCCTCAGAAAATCGTGTCCCTTTATTCATTCTCCTATAAAATCCAATGCATATAAGATTTTCCAAATGTTCATTATGTTTATTTTAGGGGGCAGTCGTTTTCACTTTAGTTTTTTTCCTATCAAATTTAATTTTATCAATACAATATTGCTTAAATTAATGTTGGGTATAAGGAGGCGAATAGTCTGCAAATGCAAGAGCAAAGCATTGACAAGGCTGACCTTAAGATTAGAAGATATGCCCCCTCCAACTAACTCAAAAGCATATCTGGGAAATTTGACAAGGGTATCAGGCCCTTTTGGATGACTCTTTGCTGCAAATATTTTTCTTCTGGTTGTTTACTTTGGGAATATGAGTAAGACGGGAGGACGTATTTCTCTGGAGATTTAAAGTTGAAGGTGTTAGTGATGAATGCACATTTTTTATTAACCCCCGTTCGTTTTTACTTTTGTTCATGGAACTGTTATCAACTATACCAAGCCGAAAATACCTTTCGGCCCTATTTTGTTCCTCTGATCCTTTAGGTATTTATGGACCTCAACTAGAACCTGAAAAATCAGATTTTTACTTATATTAAAATACATCTAGTCGGAGTAATAAAAAAATTAGTTTGCATTAAAATATGAAAATTGGTTATATCACAAATACATTGGAAACATAGAAAATAACTTACCTTTGTTGAACAGGACAGGTGAAATAATGTGATCAATCTGGCAATTTTCTTTATTGAATTTAACACGAGGGTTGTCACAACTTAATACTGGTAGATTGAAAGAACACGTGTGGATAAGTATTTACTAAATAGTAACTATACTCCATAATTTGTCCGTGAATTGGAGGCTCTGTTTTATTTAATGGTGTAGGCAGACTGTAATGTTTTCTTATATTTTTACTGCGAGTTGTAATTGTAGATTTTCATAATATTTTCATTAAAATAACCGAGACAAAAAACAGAAAATAAATGATACAGATTATTTCTTAAATAAATTTGATTAAAAAAATGTTTGCCTATGCACTTATGTTACTATGCTACTTTTAAAAATCGTATTTTCAAGTAAAATTAAATTTTAATTATAGTTTTCTAAATAATAATGGTATAAGGAGACCAATAACATGCAAATCCAAGAGCAAAGCATTGCCAGGGCTGACCCCAAGATAAGAAGATATGCCCCCATTCAACTAATTCAAGAGCATATCTGGGAATTTAATAAGGGTATCAGGCCCTTTTGGATGATCCTTCGCTGCAAATATTTTTCTTCTAGTTGTTTCCTTTGGGAATATGAGTAAGACGGGGAAGACATATTTCTCAGGCGATTTAAAGTTGAAGGTGTTTGTGATGAATTTACGTTTTTTATTAACCACTCTCTTTCCTTTGCATTTTGTTCATAGCACTTTTATCAGCTGGACAAAGCTGAAAATATATTTCGACCTATTTTGCTCCTCTGATCCTTTAGATATTTCTGGTTCTTAACTGGAACATGAAAATCAGATTTTACTTGTATTAAAGTACATCCAAACAGATCAATATACAAATTAGTTTGCATAAAAATGGAAATTTGTTTAGATATAAGGTTATCTCAAAAAGACATTGGCGAACACAGAAAATAATTTACCTTTTGTTTAAGAGAACAAGTAGAAATAATGTGCTCAATCTGGCAATTTATTTATTGCATTTTACATAGGGATAATCAGAATTTCAAACTGGCAAATTGCAAGCACAGGACGAAATATCTAATTATGAATCCAGTTTTCGTTTTTATCCAGACTTTCTTTTAGGTAGCGGGGAGAGATTTCGATTCATTTGTTTAGCCTTCTTGTAAGATAGTGTAATCACCTTTTTTAAAATAGTCATTCAAATCAAAATAGGTAAATATGGATTAGCTGCTTTCGAAATTATGTATGACTTCCTTTGTTATTAATTTGGAAATAGGAAAATCTGAAAATTTTGAATAAGTATTTATTTAATAGTAACTATATTGAATAATTTTCGGTAAATGATAGGTTACGTTTAATTAAATGGTGTAGGTTCACCGGAAAAATTGGTTATAGTTTTACTGCGAGTTAATATTGTAGATTCTCGGGGCATTTTGGATAAAATATTTGAACAAAATAAACTCAGATATTAAATTACACGAATAATATTTTTTTAAAAATTGATTCAAAAATTAGGTACCTTATGCACTTATGTCACCGTGCCATCTTTTTTCAAGTTAAATTCAATGGTAAAATAGTTTTCTATACAATAACTTTACAATTTCAGCAGAGTACGAACTATTTTTTTAATGAATTTGATAACATTTGAAATAAACGAAATAAGTTAAATTACCGTTTACTTACCTTAAAGGGAATTTTGAGTTCGGCACGTAAGGTTTTATGAAACAATACTATTTTTTTTTAAATAGAAACAAATCAAAATACTTATATATGTTGTAATTTTTATATTAAAGTCTATTGCAATTATGAATTTGAGCAATATTACAAAGAAAAACATTAGGTGCAACGATAATTCAACAGTTTATTAAAAATGTAAACAGTAAACACGCACGGTGGTGGAAATTACAACCGGAGTCTCTGTATACATGCCCAACATATAAAACTTCCATATACATATATACATATATATATATATATACATACATATATACATATATATATATATTATTTTTAAAATGTAATATCCACTGACCCATGTTTCATCGTCAATATCATCTAGCGAAATCGGAACCCCATGATAAGAAGTCTAAACCTTTACAACGCGGCTGCCTCGCATAACAACTAAATGTATCGCGTTTTTATGAAGATGTTTTTATTTGTTTTTGTTAGCGATAATTTTGGAATGAATTCAATTTTTTATACGAAATTGCATTTCTACCTTAATACGAGTTGTGAATAATATATATTCCGGTCCCCATTTAAGGGGGTGCCAAATTGGTCAAAGAGAAAATTATTCCCAACCTCGCATTTAGGTAAAAATGCAATTTCGTATAAAATTCATTAAAAAAGTATAGCTAAAAAACAAATAAAAACACACACACAGACAAACACAGACATATATATATATATATATATATATATATATATATATATATATATATATATATATATATATATATATTTATATATATATATATATGAAATCAAATATTACGAAGTTTTAAACAATTTTTATTTTGGATGTTTGCGTTGAATCTCTAAAAACACGGAATCATAAACATTAACTTATTTATTGTTATAATGCATTGTATTTTTGCTGTTAATATTCTGATTTTATTTAAGCAGTATGTACCCAGAGTAACTCCGATACCGTAATAAAAATGTGAATATATTTTATATTCAAGTTGAAATGCTAAAAAAAATATACTAAATTTTAAAGAACATATTTCTTGTGGTTACATTTGACATTTCTTTAGAACTTTCGTCAAATGACATTTTTTACAGTTACAAAACCGACTTACCCTAATATATATATATATATATATATATATATATATATATATATATATGTACATATATATAAAGCATATATCATATATACATATATATATATACATATATATAAAGCATATATCATATATACATATATATATATATATATATATATATATGAATATATACATTGCGTGAGTACAAATATAACTATATTAACACACATATATATATATATATATATATACAATTAGTTATAGATATATTGTATATATATATATGTATATATGTATATAATCGTATATATTAATACACACGCGCACACACGCGCACACGCACCCCCATATATATATATATATATATATATATATATATATATATATATATATATATATATATATCTTCTTCTTCTCTATATAAATAAAATGAACTCATTTTTTCCCGTCTGATTTTGACATTAATAGGATTAAACTCAAGATATTTCATGCAAATATAATATGCACAAACGGCAGAACAATATCTGAGGTGTGTTATAGGCTTATTATTTCTCAAATTCCTCGATAATCTTAGATTTCTATACTTTTTCTGCTGAGAAGTCACGGCCAATATCGGTTAAGATCAATGGAAGTGGTAAAATATTTTCTCTCTAATAAATTCCTCCTCCCCCTGCCACCACTTAACACCGTTTGGGGATCGTTCACAAGGAACAGTTGAGAAGAGAACACCGGTTTGGCTTCGTAGTTCTTTCATGTGAAGTTATTTAAAATCACTAAACTACGCTGCAGTGCTCTGTGGCGTAGTGGTTAGCGTGCTGGAGAATTCACATTATATTTTCACGTTCGCGCCGACCTACCGTAGTCGTTTTTTTTTTCCCTAAACAACTGGAATGGACTTTTCTTGGTGGCCGAACTGTTAACGCTGCAGATGTTTTTTTTTCACACTTTATTTTCCTACTTTTACTCATGACTCCGGGTTTGATCCTTCCTACTTACCTACCATAACATTTTTTAAAACTCCCCCCACGTCCCGGAAACAAACACTATGGCAACGCCGGGTACCCCCGCTAGTATATATATGTATATTATAGCATTGATTTCTTTTTCTGGTTGTGTATATTGTGCAATGTACACTATGAATTTCGGATGAATGTTTTCATAAACGTAATAATACTTCAAATGCATACAATGCCGGTCAACGAGATTCAGATTACTTATAAACAAGATCTCAGAATGTCCTTGCAGATGACACAAGCTTAGTTAATGCAGGGATAAAAATCTCTATTTCTGAAAGTTGTGCGTTGCTACAACCACCTGTCATCTTGTTGTCTTGATCGATGCCGTATTTTGGTAAATCAGATTTACTGTTTTGTTGAGCATTGCCTCCAACTAAAAGAGCGAACATACTTAAGATTTGGATATAAAGAGTTCATATACTTTCATACTAAATACTTAAATGGCTTGGTTATTTTCAAAACAATGTTAACAATCCAAACAGGTAGGGAAAAATGAGAACAAGTTTAAATCTAATGAAAAATATATATTGCGTGCAGATAAAAAAAAAACAATGATTAGCATAATTATCTATAGAAAAATATTTTCCAGAAAGAAGACATAACGACACAATTTGTATTAAATAATTACAACACATATACGTATGTTACTTGTACATATGTTTATAGATGACCAACTTGCCAATGTATGTTTTGTTATACGAGAAATTTCGGCATATTAAGAAAATGCATGAGCTTTTTCATAAATAATAGGTTATTTTTTACCGACAACAAATATATTAGACTATTATGTACAGGCATATGCTATTAAATGTCTGCGCCTTAAAATATTACCTTGTGTCCGCCAGAGTAAGATTGTTACTAATATCTGAAATGGGTCAATATTCGAATAAAAAATAATTGTAATTGAAAATAATTTAACTCTGATAAATGAATATGCAGGCATATATACATGTATATATGTATATATGTATATATATATATGTATATATATATATATATATAGATATGAAACGGTAATAAAGTAAAAATTATGATTCACATTTTTCATATGTCACAATGATTAACTATTTTAGTATTTAAAATGTAAGATTCACAATGGACTGAACACTTGTTCTGCTTACCCTTTAGGCATTAAATGTGCATTATGGCAGGGAAACATTTTATATAAAAGTGTTTATACTGACAGAAACCTTTTAGTATTAAACGTGCATTATAACTTTTTTAATATAAAAGAGTTCATCCTGACAAAATGTTTTCAGTATTAAACGGTCACTATAAGCGGGGAATTTTTAATATAAAAATGTTCATACTTACAAAAACCGTTAACATTAAACGCACATTATTACTTTGGAATATTTAATATAAATTGCTTCATGCTGACAGCAATATTTTTCATCCTAATTAAAATGAATCTGTATGAATACTATTTATAAGCTAAAATTAATTTACGGAGGACTGGCGTCTGAAAATATCATATCAGCGCTGTAAGATTTCTAAGCAACAGAAAATGCGCATAGATTTCTTCAGTTAGCACGTTTCCACCTGGTGTTTTAGACACGATTTCTTGTTCTCACACACACACACAGACAGACAGACACACCCATCTCTCTCTCTCTCTCTATATATATATATATATATATATATATGAGCAAACAGTTAATAAAATATGTTAAACAACATTTTGAATCAGCTAAATCTGATCCCCAAGATCGCGATGGGCATGAAATATGTACCTACATTAAGGATTGCTTCCCGTGTGGCAGGGACATCTCTAGCGAAGATCCTAATTTACCCTATATGTGCTTCAGGGTTGCACTAGCTAACACCACTGCATTTATATTTGCCCTATATCGGCCCCACAACAGCGGAGTTACTATCTTTAAGATCATATATGAGAAAATACACCACATACTGCCTGCACATCCCTCGGCTAACATCCACATCTGTGGTGACTTCAGCGTCCATAACGTGGAATGGCTGACCCATTCAAATAAGACAGACGATGAGGGGAGGTTTTGTCATGATTTTGTCATTGCTTATGCCCTCACTTAGATTGTTCGCGAACCCACCCGTGTGCCCAATACAACCGGTCATTATGCAAACCTCCTAGATATTTTTCTCTCAACTTCCCCTGAGCTATGTTCATGTTCCATTCATTCTCCCCTAGGATCCTCCGACGACTCCGTCGTATCAGTTAATATAAAAACGAAATGTAAGAAGTCCCCAGACGTACCCCTCAACCGTATTGTATACCAATACTCTATGGCTGACTGGCATAGCTTCTGTACATTCATATCTGATGTGCCTCTGCACTCCATGTTTAAAAAAAAAGTGTCCTCTATAGTATCAGATCTGACCGAATCGTTAATTGTATGCATAGACCAATTCATACCATATAAAAAACATCAACAAAAACCTAACAGCCAGCCATGGTTCTCCCCAGAATGTGCTGCTGCTATCGCGCACAGAAATCACTTTTTCCATAGCTACCAACGTAATAGATGCACGGAGACTAAAGCTGCTCTCAGGACTGCCAGCAATCACTGTAAAAGAGGGGGAAAATACTAGAGAGCTATATGCCCAGTCTGTTAAATCCAAGGTAGCTGATCAGCGCCTTGGTTCCCACCAGTTTTGGCAAATAACAAATAGGATCCTGAACAGAAGTGTGCGTTCTATCCCAACCATTATCAATGGACCAGTGGTAATCTCGTCAGCCTCAGACAAGGCCAAACTATTTGCAAAGAACTTTGCAGCTAATTCTACCCTATGCGACGAAGGATATCAACTCCCCATATGTCCTCCTATAACACAGACCAAGCAAGGTAACATACAAATATCCGTGCATGAGGTCGCCAAGCTAATCAAGAACCTAGATTCCAGTAAAGCAACTGGCTCTGATGGCATCCCAATTATAGTGTTAAAACAGCTTCAACCAGAACTTGCTGAAATACTTACGAAACTATTTAAGCGCTGCCTTAAGGAGAAGTGCTTTCCGACTCCCTGGAAGACCTCATCAGTTTGCCCTGTATTTAAGAATTCAGGTGATAAGTCATCTCCCTCTCAATGCAGACCAATAAGTACCCTGTGTGTTATGAGTAAGTTGCTGGAATCCATATTAAATAGAGAAATAGTCAACCACCTCAGCAGGAACAACCTTCTAAGTGACACACAATATCGTTTCCGTTCTGCAAGATCTATCCCAGATGTGTTGACGGTTATATCCCACAGGATTAGTGAATCTCTTGACAAAGGCTTCCTTTCAAGGGCCATTGCTCTTGACATATCAAACGCCTTCGACAACGTATGGCATAAGGGTCTATTTCACAAGATTTCCAGAAACGATATAACCGGAAATGTTTTCTCAATCATTAAATCATTTCTCCCCGATAGGCTCATAAGAGTAGTGGTAGATGGACAAAAATCGGAGGCCTGCAATATAAATGCTGGAGTCCCTCAGGGGTCAATCCTGGGCCCAACTCTCTTCCTGATCTACATCAATGCCCTCACTAAACACATACTTAAATCATTCGTTGACATCTTTGCTGATTACACGACAATCTACGGCAACACATCAAAGGCGGTAAATGACAAAGTTCTCTCTGATTCTCTATCCTCTGATCTTGAGCGCTTGGTTCAGTGGGGGAAGACGTGGCTGGTTACCTTTAATGCATCCAAAACGAAACTCCTATCCTTACATCATCAACGCTCTGATCCCCATCTGGCATCAATTGTGATGGATGGCTATCGTCTGGATGAGGCCCCGTGTTTTGACAAGCTTCTGGGTTTGACGTTTACTCCTGATCTGAAATAGAACACGTTCATCAAGTCTGTTGCCAAGGTCGCTGGAAAGATGGGGGGATCCTTCTACCGCTCCAGAAGATATCTCACTACTGATGCAATTTCTATCTATATAAAAGCCAAGTACGTCCAAGGATTGAATACTGTTGTCATATCTGGCCAGGAGCTGCTAAACAGCCTATTCTGCCTTGACAGAGTACAAAATAGACTTCGCAGCTTAGTGTGGGATGCCATTTTCTCTACCCTGCAACCTCTCTCCCACAGAAGAGACGTTGCGAGCATATCCTTGTTTTATCGTTACTTCCATACCAGGTGCTCGTGTGAACTTCAATCTCTGGTCCCCCGCTCGCCAATCTTTCACGAAAAACACCCGTCTAGCTGAATCCACTCTGAAAAATTTCCCCCACTCTATATCTGTCCCTAAATCAAAACGTGGATTCTATGAACAAAGCTTCTTTCTTAGAAGTGCACGCCTGTGGAACTCTGTTTCGTCTGCCTGCTTCCCACCGGACTACAACTTGGATGTCTTCAAGTCCAATGTTAACAAATTCCTAATGAATCGCCCACTTAAGTAAACACTTCATCAAATATCCACACTAACGTAATGTACTTGCAATAACCCTTATCCCTGAGTGTCTTCCGGGCCTTGATACGTGGTGATCACTGTGTAAAAAAAAATTAAAAACATATTTAATCTGAAAAGGAAACGCTAGATAAATGAATATACCTTAATCCGCGGAGTGTCGAAGAAATGCTTTCCTTCTCATCAGCGGGTATGGATTAGCAAAATGCGGGATCGGATTTTGCATGCAGAAGTATTTGATGAAACAACAAGTAAGTCAAAGATCTTACATGAAAACCAAAAAAATTGAAGCAGAGGGAATATGGTGAAGAAAAAGGTGATCACACATGAATGGATAGTCTGGTGGAAGATAATAAATCCAGTGACGGTACAATCCAAATGTAAAAAATCAAGAAAGATAAAAGAATTTCCATTTGTGCAAGTAAAATCTAAGGAAATCCCGTAATTGGAAGAAGATGGCCCATAATTAATCCAAAGGCATAAACCCATGGAATAATTCACAAAAATGTGTACTGCGAAAAAAGAAAAGGGTCCAATGATATTAATAAAAGAAAAATAAGATATGCTTTTCACTCTACTTCCGAGGCATAAATATAAATAAGAAAGATCAGGGAATAGAAAGAGTTGAGAGCAAAAAAGGAGAGAAAAAATGATGATATAGTTAAATATATAATAAAAATAAAGGGAAACAAAAGTCAAAATGGCTCAGACAGGAAATGTTAAAGGCTCGAAAAAATATATACGGCAAATAATATAGGTCAACTGAAATGTACAGGTAATCACTTAAAAATGTCAGCAATATATATATATATATATATATATATATATATATATATATATATATATATTTATATACATATTTTTGTTTTTAGGAGATGTTTAGTCGCCAATATAATTATTATTTCAATATTTTCTCATTATTTCTTCAATGTAGTTATTATTACATTTCGATATAGGTATTATTCAAGGATTGCATTTAAATAATTCTCTGAACTTGAGAATTGCATTTAAAATAATTCTTTGAGCCATCCAGAGGAAGTCTCGAAATAAAGACGAAACGTTGATGAAAACAAAATACGGTTTGTTCCTTTTTATTTTCTCTATTTTGTCATAATGCTGTTTCCATTATTTTCATCATATATACATATATATATATGTATATATATATATAAAAATACACATATATACATATATATATTTATGATTTAAAATTTGAGATAAGGGTTATTTTGTTAGCATATACATTTACAATGTTATATATTATATGATTTGCAATGCAGCTATTAAAGTTCCCAGGACGCTTTGGGATACGAAAATTGAAAATGTTATTAGTAATAATCATTTTACGAATGCCAGTAAGTAGAATAAAATGAATGGTACACGGATTCCATGAAAAATATTTACCAAAGGAGAAACCTCATTTGAAAGTAAATAGATTGACAGGAAAAGCTTCGAACGGGTTACAAGAAATAAAAAAAAATCACTATGGAGGTATTTATCAAACATTATAGCCACCTTAATATCTTAGAGATTCGGAAGTGCGTACATTAGAAAACCGCTGAAAATAATAAGCAATAAACCAAAACATGTATTTATTTTATTAATATAGATTAGATTAAATTATCTTTTTGATTGAGTATCATCTTCTTACATAGATTGTTATGTTCATAAACTTTATTTTTTGGAAAATCCACCAGGCAGCGAATTATGACATTTGTATTTACGTCAACAGAATCTACACGAAATTATTACATACATATTTTTGTTTAATCCTAGCGGGTAACACATCTGGCATGTTCACTGAAATATAAGGAAATATAAAATTGTTTAGTATAGCCGCTTGTGACAAGTGAACCTATAATATAGTACTACTTTTTACACATGTATCATTTATATGTGTATTATATGTGTGTAAAAATACGATATTCCGTTTGGTAAACACTATTGAATGGCGGGTAGACCTATACTCAGTGTGGAGAGCTAGATTTAACTAATTTTCTTCGTAATTTAGTAAGTGGATATTGATTTAGCTAAAATAATGTAGACATTTGTAAAGTATACAAGTAGGTTTAGATCAACTGTTTGGAAAATACATGTTCATAACATAATACGTTGTTTCAATTTAATATATCCCGTGTTTTCTTCTTTTGATATAGTTAGTAAAAATATAATATATTCGCAAATAATTCAGACAATCTTTGAGGTTCCAAAACATGTGTGCGTTTATAAAGTGAAAGTGTCTATAGAAACATTCTGCCAATACGGAATTTAGGATTTACGGATGAGAAAATTTACACTAATAGATTTTCTGTTGTTTTTCATCCATTTTCCTGTAAGAAAAGAAAATGCATAAACAGCGAAACAGTGCTGTATGTGGATGACAATATATATATATATATATATATATATATATATATATATATATATATATATATATACATTATACATTGAAATACGTACAAAATACAATACGTCGAGATTCGATAAACGAATTATAACGCAATATTTTGACAAAATAAACACGTATTTAGTTGTTTTGAATTAGTATAATTCGAAGTTTTATTCCTTTGTCAGAATTTTATAATTTTTCTTTTTGCCCTGGACATGATATTAGGTTCAAGAAAATGTTAATAAATGTTTTGTGTGATGTTATCTGCAACGTTGTTTTTGTAAATTCCAATGGAATGCGATAACAACGTGATTTGAGATTCATGGTAATATTTTCTGTGTTAGAAGCATTGATTGAATTTGTATTTTCAATTGAAATGCATATTAAATACTTTTGAAAGCCGAATGATATTATTATGAAAAGTAATAAATAAGTATTCGTATGAATTAAATATAGTTATACACCTTCGTCACAATTTTATATATTTTTCAAATAAGCTATGATGTTTGGTTTAAGAAAAACGAAAATGATTTCACGTACTGTTATCTGCGGTGTTGCTTTTGAAATGCTTGATGAATACGTTTAAAACCCCGATTTTAACATCATAGTTGTGTTTTCAGTGTTAGAAACGTTGATTCAATTTTAATTTTATAATGAATGCGTATGGCATAGGTTTGAAATCAGAATTACAACGTAATACTATCAAAATAAACAAGCATTTACTTGCATAAAATTGATGTATTTCGGAGTTATACTTATTCCTCAGAATGCTATGTGTTTTCCTCGCCATGATGGTAAGTATAAAAAAGTATTAGTGGTCTGACAAAACAACAAAAGACAACCAAGTAAAAAAATATACCTGAGCAAAATTTATCCCAAAGCAGAGAATCAAAAGCCGGCACGCCCTGATATTATATATACAAATGCAGATCAATTTGAGTAGTAGCTATTAGTTTTAATATATACGTCATATTTACGAGGTGGCATGACACTTCATCAGGAAATGATATGTTATTTTAATAGGCTACAAATGATCGTGTAGTTTTCCCACAGAGAACCAAAGATATGAACATATATTCAATTAGTTACGAGTCAACATATATCAATAAAGGAGAGAGAAAGAGAGATAAAATGGGAGAAAGATGCTATCTTCTGGCAATTTTATGAGATTGACACCTCAGCGACTCTGATCAGAATTTAACAAAACTAATAACGTGAATTATGTAGTGGGCTATATGACATTAGCACTTAACGTCCCACATTTAAGGGATAATCTAGAGTCTAATTGGACACTTTTTTACAACCAGAGCATGGTTTAATCATAGTCATTTGTTTCCCTAGTGTTGCGTATGAATTACATTTTATCTTATATTTCTCGCAGAACATTAGCCTTGATCGATATAAAACTAAAACTTGCTGCTATGGGTTCAAATTATCTGAAGTAAAAGGAAAAGGGAGAATTGATTCCAAATACTTCTAATATGTTATACATCCCCTTTTAATTTTCATATATGAAGCAAATTGCACAGTGCATAAGGAGCATTTGATACTGGCGATATTAATATCCAACCGTATTTCCTAAAGAGTCAATATATAACATATTACCAATATGTGGAACCAAGTGTCTCCTTGCTATCACTTGTTATCACAGGAAACCATAGTAGCAATTGTAGTCTCTCCTTCATCATGGCTAGATGTTTTGAATATACTCAGGCGACAAAATGAAAGTCCGCACCTGTACTTTTTTTTCCAAAATTGCAAATTTAAGCTACATTTTATGTAATTGCTTAAACAAATTATATCTCATTAGACTGGCATTTATTCTATAATTTTACATATTCATATTTGACGTGGAATTGATATATTCTAGTGTTCACGTCAATTTGAAAAAATATTCAAATTAGGAGGCAAAAAAAATTTCTGATTAATGGACAACTGTTAAATGTAACTTTAAGACACTAATGACACACGAATACAACAGGAACACAATGAACTAGTTAATATTTAGTAGTATAGACCTTCTTCAATTGTACAACCTGCAATGTTTTGGGAATTCCTTAAATTATATTGCAGCAATACTCCGGGGAAAGGGCATCCCAGCTTTCTATAATTTTTGTCCACATTTCTTCCAAATTTGAAATGTTATCATTGTGTTGCTGTTACTTGATGTAATGTCATACGTTTTCGATAGAATTGATGTCTGGAGATTGTGCAGGCAAATGCAAACACGAAATGTCTTTCCTGAACCTCTTTACATTGTCAGTTTTGTGAATGGGAGAATTATCCTGCATGAATATTGGTCGAGCATCCAAATTTCGACAAAGTAGGGTAGAACATTCTCAGTGAACATATTACTGTATTTGGTCGAATTAATTTGACCTGGCAAGGGAACTATAGGCCCTGGACCATTGGTAATTATAATCCCGCACATCAAAACTGGGCCTCCACTACCTTGCAGCGTTGAAACCTAACATCTAGGATTGAATTCTTCCTCTTTCCTCCGATAGACGTACTGTCTTCCATCACTGCCTAGCCTATTGAACTTACTTTCGTTTATAAAAAGCATTTTGACTGATAGGAAGAGTCATGGATTTCATTGCATCAGACGAGTGTCAAGACGGTGCTTTCTGTTCTTTACTCAAATCATTGGTTTGCGTCTTGCAACATATCCTCGAAAATTAAAATCCTTTAATCTGTTTTTGAGAGTGGAACCAAAGCGCTTTTCAACAAGATTGCTCTCTTTTTGAGTTTGGGAAACCGTTTCAAATCTGCTTTATTAGGCTGCATTTCTTGATAACATTGTCTTCCCTGTGAGAAATAACTCTAGTACGACAAGATTTAAGGGACATTACGAACAGTGCCGCGGTTTTGGTGCTTTTGCATAGTCTTTTGTACCGTTTTCTCATTAAATTTCAATCTGCAGCCGTTTTCTAAATTAGATAAACCCGAAAGATAAGGATTAATTAGCTCCTGATAATCACCAAGAGAAGGTCATGTCATATGGACTTAATATTATGTTGTATAACATGAAAAAAACAACACTTATGATTACAGATGCTTTGTTGCCTTTTGGGGGATATTTTAAACTGAATTAGGGTGTATAATTTAAGCTGGTTTTAAGCAAATTTTTTGATGCGGACTTTCTTTTTGCCTCCTCAATGTAAAGTTATATTTTTTTAAATTGACGTGAACACTAGTATATTTCAATTGAAAGTCAAATATGAACAGGTAAAATTATACAGGAATAAAAGGTGAATCAAATGAAGTATAGGTTGTTTAAATAGTTACATAAAATTTAGATTAAATTTGCAGTTTCTGAAAAATTTACGAGTGCAGATTAACTTTTTCCGGCTCTGTATATATATATATATATATATATATATATATATATATATATATATATATATATATATATATAAATATATATATATATATATATAATGTGTGTGTGTATTATTGAAAATCCATGGATTAACGAAATAAACATGATTTTACTCTATATATTTCTTGTTTCAAACAATAAATTCTTAACATAAATTTATGGGTATATATTTTGATTTACAGAATTTAACTTAATTCATTAAACTTGTATATTGCTCTATTTTTAAATATTGAGCTTTACCTACATCATCCTAAAGTATTTCCTCAATGTAATATCTGACAGGATAATTCACATGATCTCTAATCTGTGGCTTATCTCATATATATATATATATATATATATATATATATATATATATATATATATATATATATATATATACATACATATATCCTATTGTATAAAAGCAACTTTTATCTGTGGGTGTGGGTGTGAATTCGTATATATCGGTTATATTTAATCAGCATTTATAAAACAAACATTGTTAAAGGCAACTACGGGTTTTTGCCATGGTTATACGGTTTTTATTGTTCAAATTTTCTAATAATGTTTTAGTATAGATAATATATATTAATCCCCCATAGAGAGAATTCTATCCTCGAAGCTTGTCATGCTTTTGTTGTTTAGTGACTTTCGTCAAGAGATCCTTAGGGCAGTGTGTATGACGGGGTTTTACTGACGGCGAATGCTAGTTAGTAGTAGTAACAGTCGGAGAATTGTTGATGCGAGCAAAGCCTTTGTGCTCTTTGGGAGCGAAAAGCAGTTTCTTGTTTTGGGGGCTCGGCAAATACTCGGCAGATGGCGATTCTAAGGCTCGCCTGTGTTTTGTGGGAGATTACGTTGGTGATGTTCCCGACGTATGATCAAACAAAGCAGACAAGCAAGTTCAGGTTGCGGGAAGAGTTGTGTGAGTAAGGGAAAGGTTCTAAGTCATAGCAGCTTTTCAAAATATAAGTCTTGGTCTGTTGAACTTGTTGGCCGACCCGAGTCTGCTGCAACACCAGAGTCTGGCAGCGACAACCTGATTATTATAGGAGATCACAACAATTTCCAGCAGATCTAGGTACACTTTTGTGTCTCATTTTAAGCCGACTTCGAAGTTGTGCGGTGACATGATGTGGCCCTTACTTGACACCAAACTAAAGCCCATGATCGTGGATGGGTACTTGTTTGAGATGTGCCCTCAAACGCTGAACCGTAGTGATTGGGTGCTGACAATGTTTGAGTTCTCATAACCTCATCGGTAGAGAGCATGAATTGTACAGCAGTGCACCTTTAAATTTTAAAAAAACTTGTTACGGATTTTTGTTGAAGCTCTTCTATCATAAAATGTCATTTTTTGTAGTTGTAGTGGTGTTGAATAATATTTTTTTTTCTGAATGTTATTTTTAACTACTTTTTTCTTTGTCCTAGAAAATGTGTTGTTTGTGTAGTACTTGTTGCTGTAGTATCTGTCAATTCGTCAGTTTTTTTCCGTGTGGAAATTCTCCAACAATTAGCTTTAAAAATCTACCGTATCGGATTTTTTCAAGAGTGTAATTCTATTAATTTAGAAACACATACTATTAATAAAAATAAATGGAGTATCGCGACTTACATTCAAAGATTTTACTTTTTTCTTGGAGGAACACATTTAGTAGGATAAAGCGTGCACACTGTTTTATGTGCTTTTGTTTTTCAGAACAGCTTTACAATTTTATCATTTTCAAACAAAGTATTGTCGGGAAGAGTGCCATTTCGTTTTCCGATAGTTTCGGCGTGTAATTACTGATGTCATTTTATATTTTTTCCGTTTTTATGTTCTAAACTAACGTATACATGCAAATTTATATTATTTGTCGTCAATTTTTCGTGATTATACCATTAGCAAATGGGAGTTTTTGTCGTCCTTGAAGAATTCCGTACTGTTAAATCGGGTTCCACGCTGTCGACTTCTTCTCATGCAGACGGATCATTTAGCAAAATACGATGACCGATATAGGTAAGTATACGTAATCTGTATTGAAACAAAAATAATATACAGAAGCAACAGTTGTATATGACGGGATGGCGTACATAGGCCACATTAAGTGTCGGTACAACTCGGTTTGTTCATATATTTGGAAAGGGTTTATATCCTGCGCATAGATCAGCTCCACGAAAAGACAGAAGTAATACTGACGATTTAGCTTTTCGAAAAGAACATCCATTTACATATAACTTTAACACTTTACACACACTAGTCACAAAAACAACACATTTTTTATACAATGGCTATATAATTTTACTTCGATTTCAGTGTCTCTGTTCAAGCTGTTCGTGTCTATTTCTTTACTCGGCTGTGATTATCTCCCTATTTTTATAAAACTGCTTGCAGATATCTATATCTGTTTTTCTATTTCTCATTATATATATAAACTGCATGTTAAATAATTAAAAAGATAACATTTTTTACCAGTTCCAGTAACTTACCGTTAGTTTCGTATCAAACGCTTCGGAAACGGTGGTAATGCTGAGCTTCGCGTAATGTGAACATTCGTACTGTTCCGCGAAATGTAAACAACTTGCCATCGTAATTGGTGAATTTACGGTATTTGAGGTGTGTCAAATTTTACCAAGTTAGCTTGTTTCGTCAATAAAATGGGTCGTAAAGATGGTTAGAGTTGTTCTGAAAAGAGCACTATTACAGTACAGCTAGCAAAAGTAAAACTACCCTCCAATACCGAAAATGAAAAGAAGTTACACTCAAACTATGAAGAATTTTGTCAAGGACTCTAAAAAAAGTAAGTAAGAGAGCTGATAAAGGTAAATCTAGAGTTGTTTCATGCCGTTCTATACTCCAAATAAAACGTGAAGTTCTTAAGAACCATGGGAAAACAAATTGAGAAGTATTTGACCAAACCGGATTGAAGAATGTCTCAAAAAGTACAAGAGGTCGCCTTCTGAAAGAAGAGGCAAAGTCTGTTAAGCCTGTTATAAAACATCCATTAAAGCAACATCACATACAAAACCGATTGAAATGGGAAGAGGACAACATGAAAACATGTTCAAGGATAAAGTGCGTGTAACTCTTGATGCCCAGATTGCAAGAGTATGGGATTGGTCATAGATGAACGAAATCGTCATCAGAGTTTAAGGCGGCAACAATATGGTGGTTGGATAATGATTTGGGCCAGGATTATCTGAGGTACTATGGTTGGCCCATGGAGATCCTCAGCAGATGTAAAAAAAACGTCAAATGCGTACATAGAGTTTCTGCAAGAGCACTTTGAACCATGGCTGAAGAAGCTAAGGTTGAAGTTCAGAAGAACCATTATTTTTATGCAGGATAATGCTCCCTCGCTTGCAGCAAACAAAAGCAAAGAGTATTTGCAACAACTAGGGTTATTTGGGCTACGGATAATCGAGTGGCCTGCGAATTAAAAAAAATAAATACAAGTAAGAACCTTTGGAGTATCATGAAGCGACACCTCTATGAAAGTGGAGGCCAACTTAACAGTAAAGTCGAGTTGTGGGATACACTCCAGGAGGTATCGTGAGGAAGAATTGTTGACGAAATCACAGATTTTAGTCATTCTGTGGACCAACGTCTGTTACAAGTCATGCATGAAAAAGGATCGCATATCCCCTAGTTATTATGTCAACGTAGAAATTCCTATGTGTATTGTGTTCTAAAAAAGTGACTAGTTCTTTTAATGTTCGAAGATTATTTCAATCAAAAGTTATAGATATATTGTGTTTTATCTCAACATCGTTAATAACTCCACACACTCAAATCAACCGATATTCTGATCTTCTGCCATAGTTTCGCTAATACTGCTTTAAATACTTATATTTTCTGACTGGAGTAGCTGAATAGTATTATAAGCACTTTTTCAATGTTACATGGATCTTTATTCACTCGTTCCTTAAATATTAAAAAAATGTAAACGCGTTAATAAATTGATATTCAGTATATATATATATATATATATATATATATATATATATATATATATATATATATATATATATATATATGAGCTGAATGTCTCTCTGTGTGTCTTGCCAAGAATAGGCTCCTATATGGTTGACTATTATAGAAAACTGATCACATATAATGATAGAAGATGTATGGAGTAACAGGAATGGATATGCTTGATCTGGTATAATGATGATTCATTAAAATTGTGGGGTCTGCGTACGCGCCTAGTCCACAAAGTATGGAAATAAAAAAAATCAAAATTTAAAAAAAAAAACGCTTACAAGTGTTTTTGATATAGATGTACATAATAATAATTTGATAAGTCAGTTTTAACTTAATTAGGGAGGTACAATAAACTTGTGGGGTCTACGTTCGCGCCTGCCCTCCATAAAATGGAAATAGACCCACACTTTAGTAAAGACGTATCATATCTATCTTCGTAAGTATATTTTGAAAATTATGTTTGAGTTAGAAGAAATATGGTATTATAAAATTATGTTCGCGCCTAACTTCCATAGAATGGAAATATGTCACAAAATTTACAAGTTTTTTTTTTAATATAGATCCACAGAATATTTTGATAAGTGTTTCAGTGTGAACAGGTATGGTAT